>NC_052499.1:71636566-72254311 GCF_016617805.1 Bactrocera tryoni
GATATGAATTACGGGAATTATGAGCGACTTATAGAGTTTAGCTTTTGTTCGTCGAGAGAGGACTTTACTTTTCAATTGCCTACTCAGTCCGAAGTAGCACCTGTTGGCAAGAGCAATCCTGCGTTGGATTTCCAGGCTGACATTGTTGGTGGTGTTAATGCTGGTTCCTAAATAGACGAAATTATCTACAACTTCAAAGTTATGACTGTCAACAGTGACGTGAGAGCCAAGTCGCGAGTGCGACGACTGTTTGTTTGATGACAGGAGATATTTCGTTTTGCCCTCGTTCACTACCAGACCCATTTTCTGTGCTTCCTTGTCCAGCCTAAAGAAAGCAGAACTAACGGCGCGGGTGTTGAGGCCGATGATATCAATATCGTCGGCATACGCCAACAGCTGTACACTCTTATAGAAGATGGTACCTTCTCTGTTTAGTTTTGCAGCTCGAACTATTTTCTCCAGGAGCAGGTTGAAGAAGTCGCACGATAGGGAGTCGCCTTGTCTGAAACCTCGTTTGGTATCGAACGGCTCGGAGAGGTCCTTCCCGATCCTGACGGAGCTTTTCGTGTTGTTCAACGTCAGTTTACACAGCCGTATTAGTTTTGCGGGATACCAAATTCAGACATCGCGGCATAAAGGCAGCTCCTTTTCGTGCTGTCGAAAGCAGCTTTGAAATCGACGAAGAGGTGGTGTGTGTCGATTCTCTCTTTCACGGGTCTTTTCCAAGATTTGGCGCATGGTGAATATCTGGTCGGTTGCTGATTTTCCAGGTCTGAAGCCACACTGATAAGGTCCAATCAGTTTGTTGACGGTGGGCTTTAATCTTTCACACAATACGCTCGACAGAACCTTATATGCGATGTTGAGGAGGCTAATCCCACGGTAGTTGGCGCAGATTGTAGGGTCTCCTTTTTTATGGATTTGGCATAGCACACTTAAATTCCAATCGTTGGGCATGCTCTCGTCCGACCATATTTTGCAAAGAAGCTGATGCATGCTCCCTATTAGTTCTTCGCCGCCGTGTTTGAATAGCTCGGCCGGTAGTCCGTCGGCCCCTGCCGCTTTGTTGTTCTTGAGGCGGGCAATTGCTATTCGAACTTCTTCATGGTCGGGTAATGGAACGTCTGCTCCATCGTCATCGATTGGGGAATCGGGTTCTCCTTCTCCTGGTGTTGTGCGTTCACTGAAATTCAGCAGGCTGGAGAAGTGTTCCCTCCATAATTTAACTATGCTCTGGGCATCAGTGACTAGATCACCTTTGGAGGTTCTACAGGAGGTTAGTCTGGCGGAGAAAGAGAATAAGCCGAAATATCTTCTGTCATCAAGCAATCATTCACGCGTCTTGGCTCCTACGTCATTGCGGATAGTCATAACTTTGAAACTGTAGATAATTTCGTTTACCTTGGCAGCAGCATCAACAATACCAACAATGTCTGTGTTGAAATTTGACGCAAAATCACTCTGAACAGCAGGTGCTACTTTTGACTGAATAAGAAAGGAGGATGGAGTCATGAGTAGAAGTTCACGCAAGTGAGGAAGTCCTCTGCTCGCCATTCATTTCGGAGTGGCCAGAAATGATTCTTTTACATTTGGCTCTAGCAGTTCACGACTTCCGGTCTTTGACCAAGTATCCTCTGTGTAGCCTAAGAACATCCTTTTGAAGGTGAGCTAAAGTAAGAAGGCGAAACATCAGGATTGTGCGCTGGGTTTGGGACCCGCCACATAAAAAACACCCCCAAAGGAACCGTCAAAAACAGCCTCGGTTGAGAGACCCCCCTTTTCGACGGAGTACTCGCTGGGGAAAGCAGAGGAATCTCAAATTGGCGCCACCTTGCGAAAAGATGGAATGGCTGGCGCGCTGTTGTTAAGTCGGCTAAAACCGCGTAAATGGTTTCTACGCCAGTAAAGAGGAAGAAGAAAATGAAGTGTAAAGTCTGCACTTCCACTGTGACTGCCCAGCTTTATCACAATTCATATATCGAATTTTTGGAGTCCATCAAATACCAATCCATGAAGGTCTATCTACAATAAGATAAAGTCTTACGATAGTATATCAAAATCGCGCTTCCAGTGCTTATTGATCCCGAACGGCAGTACTCACACCTACCAACTGATAATCTCGTAAGCCGGGACTACGACAATGTAACACAGAAGACCTACTCGCGCTATTTGCTAAGGAGATCTAGGAAACAGACATAGTCTACTTTAGCCGAAGGAGCCAAGTGGTTATTGTCTTTGCTAAACATAATGTTTCGACTTGACGTGAAATAGGAAGGCCATCGAACGACTCTGCAACTGCACTTAATTTATATTATTTATAAAACAAAAGCAATGATAATGGTTATACAAAGCTTTGTTGCAATGACGACAACGAAAGTGAGCAATCGGCTGAGAAATCAATAGAACAATCTAAGTGGCAGCTTACTGCCGACACTTGCTGCCTATGGGACATACTTAGGCAATACATGTCGACACACACACATGCATACAAACACTCTCTATTTATTCAATGCACTGCAATCCATTGTCTGCACTTGGTTGCCCAACAATGACACTATTTTTCGGTCAATTGTCGCCCACAGCAACAATAGCCGCTAGAGGTGAGACGTAGAAGAGAGAGCAAGTGACGGCAAAGCATTACGAATTAGGCGATATGGACTCGGCGGCACGTTCAACACTCGGGCGCACAGTTATCCTTCTACAGTTGGACTTCGAGAGTCAACTTGAATTATTGACTAAAAATGTCTCTGTACGGCGTCCAAGTGTGAGAGAAGCTGTAGCGGTGAGGAATGAGCAAATGAAGACTGAGGACCGATAACGGCGCTGCGAAGCCAAGTGAGGGTAGACATTTTCCAGACACTTGTCACATCAATTAAGTGGAGCAACAAATGGCGAGCAAAGTGCAGAGGAATGAGCAGACGACAACGATGTAGCAGCTCAGTGAACATGCAGGCATAAATAAATATCCCAGATATCGGCACAGAGACACATCCGAAAATGCTTGCACGGAACAATAAAGACGAGAAGATCAGGGGGCGACTAAGCACAGGCGGTGCCACAGTCAGAGAGGCTGCTATTTTAATTATCACTTTTGTTGTTATTCAATGTTTGTATGTGTGTTGAGCGATTGTTTCGAAGTATGTGTGTGTTTGTTTGTGTGTGTCAATAATTTATATTGCCATAGCATAAGTGTTTGTTATTATTATACATTTGTATTGTTCTGCAGGAGATTTGTAGCGCCAACACTTTGGTACTCAATATGTTGTTGTTGTCGTTGTTGTCAACTGATATTGTAGCCCTTGTAGTTACCGCCTGCCGCCTATAGTCGACTAGCTCTGCTTAATGATCTCAAAAATTATATTCTCTAATGAAATTATTCCCAGTCTGGCTTGGTTTGTGGTTGCTGTTGTTGTTGCATACACAATAACTAAGCCAACTGTAACATCAGCAACAACAACAACAAAATGTATGAGCACATACATATTCAATGCTTGGCCAGAATGCAATATGTAGTTTGTGGCACGTGGCATGTGGCAGCTTCTACATTGGCAACAACGCAGCCATACATACATATACACACATACGGCAGACCCACACGTAGTTGCAAGCATAAAGATATATCGAGATGAATTCGGACAGTAATTTGACAATTTGGCAGAAATTATGTGGCCACTGTGCACAGCTAAAAAGCGTTAGCGACAAACAGTGAAAGATAAATGTGTTTGCACTGAGCACACACGCACACACGCACACACATACACTCACATTAATTTTTGCATTTCACTGAAAAGTTACAAGTTGCTTAGTAACAACTACTGTGAGTCATCGAAGCAAAATAATTCTGTTTATTTACATAAATCCAACACAATATGAATAATTGTGGTGAATTATTATGGATGTTGTGGTTAATTAAGTTAAGATCCATTTTGAGTAATTTGTGGTCCGTTATTACTAAATAATGAATGGCATTAGCAGCGCAGTTGACAATAATTTGTTTGTTTTTCAAAGTAAATTAACTTGAACAAATATCCTTTTGGGTATTTATTTGACACTACTAATCATTTTGAATTGCTTGAAACCACTTATCACTTGAGTAAAGGAAGTCACCAAAGCCCAGTTACATATTTTCATGAATCTAATTACATATGTGGACCAATATGCCACCACTGCCTGCATTCGCTTTATCTTGAGCTTCGTTTAAGTATTGAAACTCATGGCCACTGAAGGTTTGCAACTTTGGAGCTTCCAAGAAGAAGTTAATAACGTGAGCTGTGTAGCATAATACCCTCCATTATGCATTTCTTATTGCTGCTAAATGTACATATGACTGAATCTGAGAACTTAACAAACGCATGGTTTGAAATCCATGGCAAATAGAAGAACTTTCCACACAAGGCATTGATTTTGTTGAATGAGTTTGTACTCGTCTTTCAGCTATATCCCATAGCAGTCATATATCGGCGATTTCGGCAAAGCAAAGCAGGTCAAATGGGTTATTATAACGCAGTATGCTACAACAAAATTAATTAATTTTTGTTTAAAGGAGACTAGAGTTAATTCGCATAAAAGAAGGCTTAATTTTATGAACTTTCTTCTAAGAAACAGTTATGATCTTTCTTAAAAACGAAAAATACTACATTGAAGTAGGACAATTGAAGAATAATCTGTTAAATTTATATGGTCGGAGTACGACGTGTCTCGGAAAAAAGTTGAATTACCATGCTTCTCATAAATCGGTGTTGGATCATCTGAATTCGAAAATAGAATATATTGTTAGATAATCGCTTTGTCGAAGTTAAAGAGCTTGAAACCATGTAATGTTCATAAAACAGGTATAAGAAGAAACAAGAAAAAAGTTAACTTCGATTGCACTCTAGCTATAATACCCTTCACTAATACTAAAGATTCCGTACAATAAGTTGTTTTTGATCGGTCAGTTTGTATGGTAACTTTATAGGTGGTTCCGATAAATGAACAGCTTCATGGAGAAATACAAACAAAACTTAAACTATTATATAAATATATATATTTATATCTCACAGATTTTTTGATATTTCCTTCTGAGTGTTACTAACTTCAGGGCATGCTTAATGTACCCCGTTCAGGGTGTAAAAATATGGATAATAGCGTAAATTTTGCCCAATCGTCCTGAAATTCAGATAAAATATTCTGAATTTGAGATAAAAAATTCGAAAAAAATATTCAAAACCCCTACTCCACCTTAAATAAGCCTATGGTTCATAGCCATGTAAGATATAATTCTGTTAAGTGAATTATGAAATACCACCCGAAGAAGCGTCACTTCCCACTGTTTGTCAAGAGATAGCTCCATCAATTTGTTATGATCGCTTCAGATATTTCCAAAACGTGATAAGCTTAACCTTTACATTTGAAAAAGGAACCGCATTTCCGCATTAGTGTATTTGTTTATTAGTCATATACTTTTGATTGTGGTTCGATGTTTTGCTAAACAATCTTTATTTGCGGGAAGTGTTGAATATTTTGTTTCAGTCAAAGAAATCGGCGGCTAAGCACATCACAAACTCTAAAAAATTTACGCAGATGCTGCCCTAAAGGAAACAACGTGCCGAGGTTGGCTTCGTTGCTTTAAAGACGGAAATTTAGATATTAAAGACGTTCGCGAGAAGCAAGGCCAAATACCTAAATACCTTCGAAGACGGTGAATTGAAGACGATGAGCATTCGTGTGAAACATAGGAAGAGTTCACTTCAGCATTGATATTGATCAGCCAAGCCATTTTAGAGTAACTACATGTACTGGGAATGATTCAGAGACAAGGAACTTGGTGTGCTTATGACCTCAATACCAGTAGAGACATGAAAAATTGAACAATCCTCTTCACGTTGCCAAACCCCTAAAAACTTACCTGGACACGCTTTAATGGGAAATCCTACCCCACCCGCTATGTTCCTCAGTTTTTACACCGCTCAATTATTATTTGTTCCGTTCGATGGCAGGTGATCTGGATCAAAAGCAGTTCTACTCACAAGACGACACCGAAAATTTACTTGATTCTTGGATAGCATCAGAAGATTCACAGTTTTATAGTAATGGTGTTCGAGCTTTGCTAGAAAGATGGGAAAAAGGATAAGATAACCACTTCAAGGTATTTGGTTTTTTATTTTGAAACCACATTCAAAAAAGGTTTGTTTCTGCAATAAATCAGGTACATGGTCTTTATGTTATGGTTAGTTCTTTATTGAATACACAGGCATTTTTAGTTGAAACTTCTTAGAGGCCATTGTTGCTGCTATCCACATTTCATAAGTCGTTGATATTAATCCGCAATTATTTAGCGTCTAATTAGCTCTTTTATTTCTCTCTAGTAATCTTTTATAGATTCGTAAGCCTAACTGCTGGCGAAAACTTAGAAAAAAGAACACCTCTACTTTGAAAAACGACCTACACTTTCAGACAAATATTCCTCAAATGTAGATAATAACTCTTAAAATTTCAAATTACAACGAAAAATGAAGCGGAGTGACAGACATTTAAATGGATCTCTTCAACAACTCATTGTTCTCTAGTGGAGAAACCTGCTGATGTGTGCTCATGAAAATTCTACTATTTCACAACTCAATATGCACTCCATAAATAGTGCAGGTTGCAGTAAAAAAATGTGTTGCGCACATAAAAACACAATCGAAAATATAAACGCATAAAGCTTAAGGCTCACAAATACAAGCACATAAATGAAATTGTAAGTAAAATGCATGGATTTTCTGCTTCATTCGCCAATACATGCAGACACTCCACGCCAATGTTGCAGCTAATTGGGGAGGGAGTCAGCATTACTGCACACCTACTTATTTGTACATATTTTTTTTAGCCGGTGTTGAGCATGAAAGGCATAAGCGTCTGCTAGTAGTGGCTCTTTAAAAATTAAAACAAAAAAATGTGGTTAGGTCCTGTTTTTTGTTGCAGTTGTGTAAATACTATACCGTTGTGCCATGTAATAAGCTTTTGCGAAGGCAACAAAGGCATATGGAATTATTTTCCCAGCAAATTTGTTGATGTAAGCAATTAGATTTGTGTGATACATGGCGTATGATGAACATTTCTGCTTTATTGCATGTGGATGTACTGGGTTGGAATTTGATAAGCATTATATTTTAATATAACTGTATTAAATATTATTTTACGGATTCAATATAATTTAAGTCTATTAAATATTGTTGGCCTTTTGGCGGAAAATGGACTAAAAAATGTGGAATTTTCTAGAGGTTTTCGGAAAAACTGCATATAATATTTGGACACTTTGCCCTCGAAAGTTTAGAAAAATATTAAAATTTTGTGCCGGATTACTACATGAAAAAAGTGTGTATACGTGTTGAATCCTACAAACTAAGAACACTTTTTTAACTTTTTAACTTGCGAAGAGGAATGAAGGGTCCTACCTTCCTTCTACCCCTTAGTGACCAAACACTTAGCTTCGTCTTTTTTATAATTACAATTGGGGGTACGAAAAACTATATATGATGGTTCTTGAGTTAAAAGTTTTGTTAGAGTTGTTTTTATAAGTCAATGGCTATCAAAACAGATTTCTAAAGATAGGGTTAATATTATTTGATTATTGCACAGAAATTTTTGATTACCAAATTATTTCTCATAACTTTATGGAATTTTTCTAGTATTATAGCTAAATTTTGGCAAAACCACTTTTCAAAACCACTCAATAGGTGCACAACAAATAGAAACGATTATTGCACGAACACTTTAACACAAATGTTTGGTACTCTCTAAGCTCCCATTTATTGTCACACAAAGCGCATTGTGAGTGGCATCTCCGGTGTGCTTCTACATATACATACATACATATAAATGTATGCGCATTCATAATAAATAAAGTTATTTATATTTGCAAAGCTCAGTTCATAGACTACGCTCTTTCTGTATGAAGTACAATTTATTTGTGTGTGTGTTTGTGTGTGTATGTGTGTGAGTGTGAGAGCCATGTAGAATACGTTCCGGTCACTACTTTCACAGTTGAACAATTCACAAAAGATACACTTCGATATTATTGCACATTCACTTTGAATATTCTGTAACATTTATTATTCGAACAAACCACACACACACAAACAAACATTAACATACATACAATCAATGGTGTTTAGAATGTAATAAGTGTACCTTTCTTTTATTGTGTGTTAATATATCATAAATGTACATATATGTGAGATCTTATGGGTAGTAATACATATTGCCTGAGTTAAATCAGCACGATTAGAGCAGTTAATAGGATTATGATTCAAAACTCAATGATTCGTTTGTGCACATCACTTTCAGTAAGCATTATTTTACTACCTTTCAAGCTTTATGAATATTAGCACGATACTAAGAGGCAGCACATTTTTAGTTTAATAATTGATAACAGTATTATTATTATATTATTACTAATCTGTGAAGAAAAAAAAAACTTTTACAAAATTTTACCGAAAATAAATTAATAAATTTATTTCACTTTTGTCTATAATTAGGCGTAACTATACCAAAACCGAACCCTTAGCCTACATTTAGGCATATCACAGGTATTTACCAACGTTAACAATCAACATTAAGCGTTGCGCACAATTAGGCGTTAGTATCCCAAAACCAATGCTAGTATTAGTTAGTAGGCTTAGTAATTACTTAAGACTCACATAGGTCAAACAATATAATTCTTGCCTACATTTAGGCACACCATTGATATTTAACGAAGCTAACAACAGAGGTTCAGTACCATAGTAAGGAAAATACTATCTCAAGTTATACCGACGAGTTCGAAATGGACTGCGGACGGGGGTATAATCTAAGTATCTCGATATCACTCTCTCTATCCGTATACCAAGCTCGGCTCTCATCTTGAGCAACTAAGGGAGGATAAAGAGAGTTGCCATTTATAAAGACAGCCTAGTCTTGTCGGTACAACAGATAAATTGCAGCGTAGTCAATAACTTCAAAAGGGCTTTAGCTCACTTCCAGGACAACTTCACTTGTTCAGTATTTTATCAGGCGAGTTGGCCAAGTAAAAGGCTATCTGAGGCAGAGATAATACCGTGCCCTTTAGGAACGATCCAAATTTATAACTCCGGATTTGCATAACAGAAGTTATTGCCAAAATATTACAAGACAAAAACTAAGGACTTATTACATTTATCCAGGAAAAATATATACAGAGTTATGCACCCTAAAGGGGCAATAGTCATTTGGAGAACATGAGCAAAAAATGGCAATGCCTTCAACAGTAAATTCGAAGGAAGTGGAGAATTGTGTTCTTACTTCCTTCAAGTTGAACTATTGAAGGCATTCCCATTTTGCTCACCTCTATCACAAACCAGACTTCGAATTGTTGGAGTCCATTAGATACCAAAGCTTGAAAGTCAACATTGATAATTTTCTAAAAACGATAGCTAGAAACATTGGACTCAACGGTAAGATATGATTGCTTATAGCAGATCAGATCTCCAAAATTGAATAATGACACAGTTCGCTATCGCCCCTTCTGTCTGTATCATTCTTTTCTACCGAACAAGCTGTTCATTTTCGGAACCACCAATATCGTATCACTATAGCATATTCCTCAGCTGATACATGTTAAAAATTGAACCCTCAAAATCAGTTCTTGTAAATACAACTTTTTTTTGGAAATTATTTTCACCAAATTCGATATGGCTTTTTGTCCAATTAACACTAAAATATCTGAAGATGAGACTACTATATGATAAAGTCGCATAGCTGATATATAAACTGATCATTCAAACTCAAGATAGATATATTTTTATACTCATTTATGCTATAAAAAATACAGCTGTGCAGCTATTATGTATATGAAGTCAACTCTTTTTCTTGCTTTAATTGCTATTAGTCACTTTAATAATATTTTGATTTAAGTCTTAAAGATAGTAAATTATTTCATATTGTATATTAAAACAAAAGTAGTTCATCAAAATGTCCTTGCTGTCCAAGATAAAAACCGCAACTCTCCCACAACCATTGAAAAAACCTTAACTTACCAAATCTTAATACACAATTTTAAAGCAGATACATTTCTCAAGAGTTTTGACTCTATGAAACAAATCTTTAATTTATATACATTTGTAATTTATGCACTCTTGATAAAATATTCAAATATTTTGAAAAGTTTACACTCTTCCATTTAGTGAAAATCAAAGCGAAATATATTTTTAACCAAAATTATGACATTTCCTGTGATATTTCTGCTATCTTAAACAATTGACATTTCCCAGCATTTTACTCCCTTGACTCAACACACTTGTGAAGAGCTTGTCTCTGCGTGTGTGTGTGTGCTTCGATCTCCCTTTATTGCATTTATTCTAATTTATGGCTGTTGTGGGGGGGAAAATGTTTGCATAACTTAGACAAGAACTTTAGTAAAACATATTTATGTGCTCTTGAGAGTATGTATAAATATATATATGTATATTAAAATGTATATGTATATATAAACTGTACTAAAACTGTACACATGACACATATCTGTGGAAGACCGTTTGTGCAACGGAGATTTGTAAAATTTTACAAATTTAAATTTTATAAGAAAACTAACTGTGGTGAATTGTTTGTTGGCAGAGAAGAAAGTAGCTGTGGTCGTTTTAAACACAGGAATTAATAAAAATAATTTTAGCATAGTTTACCCTTTGGTAACCGAACTATTTTTTGTGTTCATACACGAAACTAAGTAAAAAATTCAATAAATATTTATTATTTATTTATTTTTGGATTAAACAAAAAAATTTTGCTTTCAGGGAAAATAAAATTGATTATTCAATTTCAAGAATCGCTACGAGCAGTCTTATTTTGCTTGCTTGCAAAAGTAAGAATTCTTACAATTATACACGCGCAACTATTTGCAATAGTCCTTACGTATATACATACACATATACATATATTTGAAATGAATTTCTGTGTAATCTACTTGTTGACAACATCAGGCTGCTAATTTGTTCAACTTCTGAGAAAACAAACGAGTTCAGTTGAACATTAACGCAACACTTAATGGTTTTAGCCACTTCACTTATACACTAAGGGCAGTCACTAACAATACGAAGCTTATACCTCCATGTTTATGCACTTTCTCAGCTTTACGCTACCTTTTAAACCCAACGCATCACCACTGTTTATATATACATATTGAGATATTTTAAAATGATGACGAATATATAAGACCGATATTTGGCAACAATCATATGACTCTCACCTTTTAGCTTGAAAATTGGCGCGGAGGCCACGAAATTAAATCTCTTTTCATTATAAATATCACCAAATACCATATTCTTGCATATTGCAATAGAGCTTGAGAGAATAAAAAAATTCGGTTCGCTTCGGCGAACAAAGTGCGTTTTCTTAGACATATGGCTTTCAGGAAGAAATAAATCCATATAAATTAATGTTATGGCCATAGGTGTCATTTTTTTATACAGATAAGGGTTTACCTTTATGTTTTAAAATGATTTCAGCCAAGAATCCGCAGCGGTGAACTCGAATAAATTCCTGTCGAGATACCCCTCGAACACTTTTTGCCACAATTTGCGATGTGTGTCAGCAATAATGCGGCGAATATTCTCTTCCAAGACGTCAATCGCCTCAGACTTATCTGCGTAGAGAAGCGACTTCACACAACTCCACAAAAAATAGTCCTGCGGTGCTAAGTCGCACGATCTTGTAGGCCTACGATGCGTGATAAAGCGCTCACCAAAAGTTTCCTTCTATAAATTGATTATTTACTTGTATATACGAAATATAGCGCCATCTAGCTGGAACCAAAGGTCGACCACATCAACGTCTTTCAATTTAGGCACGAAACAGTTATTAAGCATGACTCTATAGCGTTCCACATTGACCGTAACATTGTGGCCAGCTGCAGTTTTGAAGAAATATGGAGCAACGATTCCCTCTGCCCCATAGAGCAAACCAAATAGTGACTTTTTGAGGATGCAACGGCGAATTAAGAGACAGCCAAAACACTCTTGGCATCGTCCGTGCTTCTACACTATGGAGCAGGACGGGAATAATTAGTGACGTATAGAGTTTGGTTTTTGTTCGTCGAGAATGGACTTTACTTTTCAATTGCCTACTCAGTCGACATAGCACCTGTTAGTAATAGTTATTCTGCGTTGGATTTCGAGGCTGACATTGTTGTTGCTGTTAATAATGGTTCCAAGATAGACGAAATTATCTACAACTTCGAAGCTATAACTATCAACAGTGACGTGGAAGCTAAGACGTGAGTGCGATGACTGTTTATTTGATGACAAAAGATATTTCGTCTTGCCCTCGTTCACTACCAGACCCATTTGCCAGCAGCTGCACACTCTTATAGAAGACTGTACTTGATCGATTAAGCTCTGCTCGAATTATTTTCTCCAAGATTAGATTGCCTTGTCTAAAACCACATTTGGTAGCGAACGGCTCGCAAAGGTAATTCCCGATCCTGACGGAGCTTTTGGTTTTGCCCAACATCAGTTGACATAGCCCTGCTAGTTTTGCCGGTATACCAAATTCAGACATAGCGGTATACAGGCAGTTCCTTTTCGTGCTGTCAAAAGCATCGACGAAGAGGTGGTGTGGTTTCGGGGCTCTAGGCTCTTCAAAAATGTGAGAGAAACCAAGAATCGGATATATCAGTATCTAACCAGCAACGTAAGCTCCCAGCTGATTCAAAAGGAGTGCGTATGGATCTTAACCTCACATTGCAATTTTGATCAAGAAATAACATTCGCTGGGTATAAAACTGTTTACTACCGCCAAAGCTTAGACACTTATCCGATACTTTGTAGTTTTCTCACTGAAACTTTTGCGTTTCATCAACGCTGATTGAGCTGGCAGCTGGATAACTGCATGAACGAGCAGCACCAACTCGAGCAAATTGTCGCAAAACAACTGATACACAAGCCACGAGCTCGCTGGCATGCCCCCACATTGGTCCATGTGTCTTTCGCCGTGCTTCGCCGTTGTTCATCGTCTGCTAGTCGCTGTGAGAACATAATTCAATTAAAAACTTTCAACATTCACGCAACTAATAAGCGCGACATTGCTGCTGTCATATCAAATTCACTCCACTGTCATCGCTACGTGTTGTTGTTGTTGTTTATGTACTTGTTACTGTCATTACGATCACCCCATTCTTGTCTTGATTACTGCTCCGTCCGATTTCTTGTGTCGGTCATTGTCACTTTGCTTTGGAAGCTGCGGTTGCTGCTGCTCCTGTCACTTACTTTGTTGTTGTCCGCTTTTTTGACCGTATTTATTGTTGTTGCTATTGTTGAAAATTACTGCTTCAGCTGCTGTGGATGCGGATGTGCACAATGTTGCCAGCCACACTGGTCACTCGCGCCGCACAGTGGAGTATTTATGTCAGTTTTCACCATTGTTATTAATGTCATTGTGTCAAGTTAATATAGCAGATTGCCTTAATTTTTTTGCTTTTAGTTTTTTCTTTCTTTTCTGCTTTGTTTTTGTATTTTTGTGGCGAATGTGGTGCGCTTGTGGTTAGTGCTGCCGCTGATGTGGCAAATGCATACATATGTAAGTGACACATTTGTATGTGTCAAATATAGCGGAAAATTTCTGATAACAACAATGCGGAAAATATGCAACAGTAAATTGGAAATTTATTTTATACAAGTATATTATATAACATTTTCCGCAGGACATACTAGAGAAATTAAGTTTCGGTTATGAGTTGATGAATTGCTCGAAGAGAGAGGCTGAAGAGAGTTTAATGCAGTGTTGTGTAAAGTTGAGTTAGCTTAAACTCACGCTGGTGGTAGAGAGAACTTTCTTCGATATTTGGGTTAGGTTGGATTGCATTCACTCGTAGAGCTAATCTTCGCACTAAAGGTGAGGCTTGGAAATTGGAACGCTGATCTTTTGTAAGTCCCAAAACTCCTAGTTGTGGATACCAGATCCTTTTATATCAACGGAGTGTCATATATGAAGCTTTAATTATTTGAGGGCCCCACGGGCCACCATCAAAACTTCAGTAGCCTACCCAACGGGAATTGTAGTTCTTTGTTGCCTGCGGAAAAATATATCGTCAATAGTTCATGATCTCATATTGGCTGGCGGCGCAGGTCATTTTCTTCACGAAATATTAAGCTTGAGAAAACTGTTGGTGATGATGAAGCAATGGAAGACTGCTCGTACGGTCGGAAAGGCGTTGAGTACCGTTTTCTGATTGAAATTTTATTTATAATTAAAAGATGATAAATTTCGAAGTTTCCTACTTTTTTCTAAAGAAGAAACCCATAAACTTCAAATTTAATTATAATAAGAAATAACATTGCGTGGCATTTCTTTTTTGAGGATTGTCTCCTTCAAATGTTGGCCGCCGGCACGCCTCAGATGGTCCATCCATTCAATTCTCGATTACTCGTTCGAGTATATCGACTGTTAACTGGCGAATTACACGCGTAATGTTTTGCTCTAAGGCCTGAATCGAAGCGGGCTTGTCCGCATATTCTTTAGACTTTACATATCATCATAGGAAAAAGTCTAACGGTGTGATAACACACAATTTTGGTGGTCAATCGACCGGTCCAAAACGTGAAATTACCTGCGCACCGCGTAGAAATATGAACCGATGATTCCACCGATCTACAAACCGTTGTTTTTTTCTGGATGAAATGGCAACACTTGAATCTCTTCAGGTTCCTCTTTGTCCCAAATGCGGCAAAATTTGGTTCAAAAACTTGGGATTTTCTTGGAACTTTTCAAGAGCCCATAGAAACGCAAGTCGCTTGGGAAGGTCGAGCGGCTTGAGTTCTTGCACAAGCTGTATTTTTTACGCTTTCAATTTAAGATCTTAAAATTGAAAGATTTGTAAACGTTTTTCAGTTATAAGTCTTTCCATGATGAAATGCCAAACAATACTGAACAAAAATAAAATGACAGCCTGACACCACTCAAGCGCTATCTGTCAAAGAAAGACTATTGAAAGAAGTACCTCTATATCCTACTCCTAATCTTTGTGAAACTTATTTATATTTTTAAGGTTTTTGGGTCACAATGCTGCCACAGTTTCTCTAAAAAGTATATATTACACTCACACCACCACACAACACACCAGCGTCCAAGTGCAAGGAATTGGGTTAATAAATATATAATATAGAAAAGTACATATATGTACAATGTACTATACATATATATTCATGTTCGCAATCATAGATATGGACATGTGTGCATGTGTGTGTGCCGTTTAAATTAACTGATTTTGTCGCAAAGTACAAGCGGGTTACAACTAGCGCCCGGCGTCAGTGCGAGCGCGCAGGCGTAGTCAATGTTTTGTGGCTGCCGAAAATTGTACACACACACACATTTGTAGCCTCAGCACAATTGCATAAAGCGATTTCAACAGAATGTCGTGCTGGTAGTGACCAGCGTCGATAAGCCATTTGATCACCCCCAATTCGGTGCTCATCAACATGCGAATGATTTTCGCCACGCACACATACACATATGTGTGTGTGAGTGCGTTTTCACTAAGCAATTTATATATTTCGCATTGTTATGTTAATATTTATACTTGTGCATGCGACGGCAGGTAAGTGTTATGTGGATTACTAGAGGTGGTCCGCTTCTTAGTGGGAAAGAGTATATAACGGCCAAATTTCACTTCTATGAAAACTCCGGAGCGAATATATTTCATTTCAAGTCTGTCTCTACACTATGTCTGTCCGACGCTCTTTTTCTTAACTAATCGATCTTCTGGTTGACGGTTTACACCTTAAGGTATTTCCCTGTCTTTGCTTCCTGCAAGTTCCAAGAGTATAAAATGTCCTTACTTCTTTATTCCCTGCTTTGTCTTCAACAATTATAAATCGTGATTCCTCTCAATAGAAATTTGGAATGCCCCGTTTATATAACCATGCCTCCCTCACTCTTATTTACTCGTCAGTTACGCCTCTCTCAATACGCTTAGCTGTCAGTTGTCTCTGCTACAACTCAGTAATGTTCAAGTAATTCTCATTTTACACGATATATTAACCTTTTTAACACTTCAGTGGCTCCACATTAGTACCACAAAGTATTATACATATATGTACGGCATTCACCATGTGTCAGTGTTTGTCCGCGCTTATTGGCTATTTATAGTAAGCGTATTTCAGTTGTATCTGTTGATTGTGCGGAATTTATATGTGCTGTTTGTATATGTGCTCATCCTTAATGCAGATTAACTCCTACTGAAATTTATCGAATTGCGGTAATTGTGCAATGTTAGTTTGTAAATGTCGGTATTAGATGGCCTCAAAGCGGATCAGATCTAGAGAGCTGGAGTTTTGCATTGTTTACACAATATTAGCGCGGCAGCTTAGACGTGATTGTTTAGGTCATTTTGAAGGTGAGTGGATATTGTGCTTTTGTGAATAACTTGTTTGTGCATTGCTTACATATATACATATATACATACAGAGGCGGGTCGAGAATAGAATTTTGGGGGGAAGAACTATATAATTTTGTAATTGCAACTCAAAGTCTTTTTTTCGCGGAGTGTCACTTATGATTGAAATAATGTATAACTCTCCGCAGTTTCGCCCCTCCCCCTGGATCCACTCCAGTATACATATACCGTTATATCAAATATACATATAAGCCTATAGCAATTGCTTGGCATAACAAACAAAGTATAACCAGAAGCGCATACATTTATAATATTTAAGAAACAGTTAAATTTTAATGTGAAATATTTTTTAAAACTTGGTGAAGATGAATTTTGGGACACAATTAACACAAAACTTAAATTTTCCGCTATTTATATAGTAAAGTGTTAAAAATTCTAAAATATCCTAAAAAAAAAACAAATCAACAGCTGACTGTTTAGGCTTAGTAAATGGAGCATCTCACGATAAAACAAAGTGTCTTCATTATTGAACAATATTTCAAAAACCAACAGGTTAAGTTCGAGTGAATCCAAACATTTCAAAACCTTTCAACTGACAAGGATTAAAGCCGGGGTAATACCTTTAGATACATAAGGCTTGTTAGTCATAAGGGGTCTAGATTAAGTTTTCAATGCTCTCTCAATTTTATCAAGATACATATATACTATACATATATTTTGGCCGATATAAGCGGTATAAAGTCAGGCGGAAGTTTAGAACCCTTTATATTAGGTATAAGGAGGCTCAGGCAGGTAATGATTCGATTCAACTCACTTGTAACTCATAGATATTCTATTATCAGGAAATGATGGTCGCTGAATTTCAATTATGTATCTCACACTTTGACCGATATTTTCGGTAGAAATTTAACAACATGAACATTCGGTACCTAGTGGATTGAACAGTTTTGGTTTGATTTTAACAATTTTTGATAAGGTGACATATTTCGAAAGCACTCTTCACCCTCACCTAAAGGAGTGCAGAGCCACGCTCATTGTCCAAATTTGACCGCGGGGTTGTCATCCAATGTGAAAATGGATACATTTCACATTGTCGGTAGGAATTCTTATAATATTTACTGTCGTTATTAAAAAAAAAATGTATATGTAATTTTTCGAGCGTACATTTTCTTTACATATTGATCGAGTGCCAAAAAGTCAAAGAAGCACTCGAAGTAATGAAAATATTGCTGCCGTTTAAACAAGTGTTGCTGATCACCGAAATTTGTCGGCTTCAAGCCATTCTCGAGATGTGGGATTGCCTCAAAGCTTAATCTGAATTCTGGGAAAGGATTTGGGCTTGCATCCATATATGTAGAGTTCTGCTAACTCAAGAACTGAAGCGATTGGACTACCGTAAACGTCATGAAATTGCTGATTTTCCCTTCGAGCAACATGAAAAGGATTTCTTTAAAATTATCTTCTCCGAGGAAGCTCACTTATATCTGAGTATTCCTGAACAACTATTATTTTCAGCTAAGTTGACAGTTTCGTGCGGCTTTTGGTCTGGTAGAATCATCGGTCGTACTTCTTTCAAAACGAAGCTGCTGATACCGTTACTGTCAATGGCGAGCGGTATAGATCGTTAATAACCAACTCTTTATGACCGCAATTGAATGAAGTTAGTCTCGACAACAAAACGGTGTTACGTGCTACACAGGCCGTACAATAATCGAATTATTTCGAGAACAGTTTCGAGTTTCGATTATTTCAAGAAATTGTATCAATGAATGGCCTCAAAGAAGTTGCGATTTAACACCACTAGATATCTTCTTAAAGGTTTAGCTGAATTCATTGTCCTTTAGCAATAAACTAGGTTCTCTTTAAGTTATAGAAGTCAATATTGAACGTTCTAATACATACGACTTTAATTAGTGGAAAAAATACTTGAAAATTAGGTTGAATGATATTATATTCAGAACTTACACAATTATTTAACTTGTTTTAACTTAGTCAACTGTGAAGATTAACTGAAATGGCTGCAAATGAAAACGTCAGAGATCCTAAAAGGAATATATATAATTATTAGACAAGTCCGTCTGTCTGCCCGTCAGTATATACGCTCAGTTTTTAAAGAAATTTGGTAAACCTCTTTTTTCCCAATGAAGCTGGTTTTTTATGGGAGCCGGCAATATCGGACCACTATAGGACATAACTGCCATTCGAACCGATCGATTGTAAGCACAACTCATATACTACAATGTTCATAATTTTAAAATTTTTAAATTATTCTACAAAATATATGTCGATCCCCTCAAAGTAATGCCACTTGACTCCAATAAACTTGCGCCAACGTTCTTTCCAATCCCCGAAACAGTTGTTAAAGTCAATTTTTGAAATAGCCTTCAATGCGAGAAGCGATTCACGTTTAATGCCATCAATTGGCTAAAAGGGGTTTCCCCGGAGCAGTCGTATTAGTTTTGCTGAATAACCAGTAGTCACATGGAACAAAATCAGGCATAAACAGTGGTTTCAGGACGATATTGGTTGACAGCGAAAGTCTTCCGAAGCATCAATGCAGTATCCGACGATGCATTAATGTGGTGCAAAAACCAAGAGCTGTCGGCCCTTAACTCTGACCTCTCATTCTTCTGATATTCCAACGACGCTAGTAAGATCTCTGACTGTTAATTGTCTATTACCAAGTACCAATTCCTTTATATTTTGACGTGTTGATCATCAGTTGATGTTAATGGCCGTCCTGGAAGAGGTTCGTCATCAACTCGTTCTCATACTCATCGTAAAAATCGCCGAATTCACTTTATGTACTTCAGAAAGGCAAGCGTATACTAAACACTATTGAATATTTTGATGTGATATTTGGCACAGATGTTACTGACAGACATACCTACCTAAAAAAAAAATATTTCGACGATTTATTTCCACTGAAATTTAAAACAAAAAGTCTTACTATTTTTCCCACAGTAGTAGTTGGATTTTCCTCATGAAATTTGTCATTAACTATTGTCTAAGGCAACGTTACAACCTTCGAAGAAATTGATCAGATTGGACACTTCAAACTGTCATACAAACAGACCAATCAAATGCCATTATAAGAAAAAGAATCTACAGTCTGTGAAGGTACTATTCAGATTGGGTCATTATCGCATATAGCTACAATTCAAACTGACCAATCAAAATCAAATTTAAAATCTTTTTAAAAGCCTCTTTCCTTGTTAAGTAAGTTTAATCCGACTGGAAGGTTCTTTGTACTCGTTTCAAACAATATTTTAAGAAAGAACTACATAGAAAAAAGTCGCATGCAAGCTCTTAGCCACGTTTTCAGCTTCAATTGTACATTTTCTTGTTTTTACAAATATTTTACAAAAATGTGGCACCTTTCTAATACTTTATTTTTTGTCGTCTGAATATTACACCAAATAAACCATTCAGTGATGACTATGGAATGAACTAGGAATAAAATTTCTCCATAAAAGTCACAAATGTTGTTTTTATTTAATGATATTTATATTCCTCGCATTTCAAATTCACTTCATTTAAACGAATGAAACTTCTCGCTTATTAACAATGCAAATTAAGCAAGTTTATTGTGAAAATTATGAGGAAAATTTCAAGTTCTCAAATGCCTTTATTATGGTTCCTATTATTCGGCACACTATTCGTTTCCTCTACTTAGTTTGAATTCAAAACCGTTCATTCAACGCACCATACAGAACCACAATAAACCGAATTATACAAAATTATTGAGTTCATTTGAGAATATTTGCCAAATTTATAAAGCATAAACAAATATAATTAAGAGCAATAATAACAAGAACTATAATGCAAACAATAAGTTATCATATTTCATGCATTTTCACTGATTGAAGAGCCAAGTCGCACAATCTCTGCTAATAATAAAAATTGAGATAAATCTGTGATTTGCAAATTGAAGCCAAAGGCTGCAGCAGTCTCTGCAACACAATGTTGCATTTTTCGCATAGCAATGCAGCGAATGGAAATGGCATGGAATGAAGGCTGAAGAAAGAATAGAAAGAAGAACCCGCTGGCATAGTCGCATCACTCATACGCCCGGGTAGCCACCCACTTGTGCTCCACTCGCCAACAAAGAAACCAGAGAAGAGTATTCTTGCATTTTTCGGCGTTGCATTGCATTTAATGAAATGAATTTTCTGATTTATTTGCTTTTTATTGAAAAAGCAAAGGATAATTTCGCTTTCGAGGCAGCAGTTGCTTGCAGCGCACAACAAGCTTGAGCTGGCGAGTGGTAGTTGGTTGTTGCTCTTATTGCCAAAAACGCTTCGTTTGTTATGTAAATTGCCCGCACATAGCCCCCTTGCACTCTTTGGCTGTCCGATATGTGTGTGGGCGAGTCATGCTCGAGGCATGTTCTTTGCCAAATACATGCGAACTCACACACACACTCACTGGCGCTCAAGCTTATATACACACATGCACTGCTCTTGACTCACAGATGTTTGTAAGTGTGCGTCTGTGCAGCAATTGCATGTGCATCTTTGGTTGAAAGAAAAGTTTTTGCCACATTTTCCAACTAAGCCGAACTAGAAGTGAACAAATACTAAGAGTCTGCTGTAGACACCAGCTACAGTCGGGCAATTCAAGTTGTCCATTTCATATTGCTCAGCTTGACACTCGGCCGAACTGTGAGCCTGTCAACCTGTCAACTTGTACACCTCTCCAAACAGCCTCTATACATTTGTAGGTCATTAACTACTTCCCTCAAGTGTTGGTGTGTGTATGTGTACGAACGCATCGCATTGTTTGTGTGTGCGTGTGTTTATCTTCTGAATGAATAATTTTTAATGCGCAGGAGGAAAGTGTTGATTTGTTAAGTAAATTTCGTGATGCAACAACAACACTGGCCAACCAACTACAGTTGGCCCAGCCAACATTCATACAAAGAAAGATTTTAGGTCATGTGACTGCTCAGTGCGCAGCAGCTCTTGCCATTTCCTGCCGAGCAGTTATGTGACTATTTTAACCATTTCTCGTATTTAAGTTGACTTTGCTTTTTGCATAAATTTCTCGTAATTAAAAACAATTATAAACAAATTCGAAAGCCATAAATTTATACTAAAGGAGCAGCCTTGAATGCGCCAAAGTAGGAACTGCTGAGCTTATGTACATATAAATTTATGCGTTGCTGTTATTTTTACAACAAAAGTGAAAAAAGGAAATGATTAAATATTATGAAAAACATAGGAGAAAGGATAAGTTTAAAGCACAAAACTTGAATTTCAAAAAGAATTAGGTAACAAAGAAATATTCCGTATTTCTCTTTATAAGTTCAAAATTCGTGTGGCGTTTAGTAATTGAACAGAGTTTCAGGCATATGTCGACCGCCTCTCATATGAAGACTCTTCAATGGATCGAACTTTGACGTAATTTTCCGATCATAATACCTTCATGCTCTTTTATAAGATTGTACAACTGCTGGCGTACACCGACGATATCGGTATAATTGGCCTCAGTAACGCCGTCAGCTCTGCTTTCTCCAGACTGGCCTTAGTAGTGTTCGAGAGAAAGGCTTTGCAGAAGATTTATGTTTTTTTGCGCATTGACAGCGGCAAATACCGCAGTCGATGAAACGATGAGCTGTACGAGATATACGACGCCATTGACATAGTTCAGCGAATCAAGAAACAGCGGCTGCGCTGGTTAGGTCACGTTGTCCGGATGGATGAGAACACTCCAACTTTGAATGTATTCGATTCGGTACCCGCCGGAGGAAGTAGAGGAAGACCACCACTCTGTGGAGAAGAACATAGCTGTACTTAATATTGGTGCCAAATACCGAAAAGAGAAAACAACTGGCGCTTTTGTCAACTCGACTATAACAGCGAAATAGGTGTCTTAGCCAGTATAGAAGAGGAAGTATCTATATTATGGAAAAGTCAAATACTGATTTCTGACTAGTCATTTTGGACTGACTTATCAGCATACACGATAGATTCCTATAAAAATAGCCTGATTTAGAGATTCATTCAGTGAATTACTTTATTCACTAAAAGCTCGTTCCAAAAAAGTGATCGTTTTATACCATTTAGCCCCTAGATATTTAATGATGATGAGAGGAACCCGGAAATCGCGAAATTTTGTTTATAGTACTCCTTATTATTTACGAGGCTATTGCGTAGACGGACACAGTAAATTTATTTTCTGTATACAATGTCGACTCTCCTGACTTCAAGTTAGGATTTTCAAACTAATATTTTCGATAGTTAGGTCTCTAAGAAGTTCTTTGTCTCTAAAATCAATACCCTGTTATATTAAATAAATACATCTAAATTTTAAGTAACTCTTCTTTGACCAGAGTTTTTCTCAAGAAAGCACCGGATATTAAGTTGAAGATTTTAAGAAGTTGTGCATAGAATATCAATCTCAGTACCTTACGAGCATGACGTGTTGTAAGATTCGGTCCAGTTTGGCAGCTAAACAGAATAACTAGAAACAAGCTACTTACTCAATAGAAGCGAAGAATAATTTCCATACACATGGGATGACCTTCAATACCTTCAGCGAATTTTAGTTTTTCGTTAGGTTGTTGGATAGTTTCGATGTCCTATTCATAAATCCAACTCTTGTCTCCAGTAATGACGCATTTGATGAAAGTATGATTCTTATCTCTTTTGCGAGCTTTGCATGACCTCGTTTTTGCAAAAGATTTGGCCCCTCAGTTGTTAGTCTAGTAAAGACACGTTTTTTATTATAAACATTTTCCAAAATATTGTGAATCGATCCATAAGATATGTTGAGATCGTCTGTTGTATCTGTTGCCAACATGACGATTTCCAAGCGTTATTTCTTTTTCCGATATTATCGCCATTAACAGAGATGGATGGATAACTCGCATGAAGCTAGTTTTTGATGACGCTTTCACCGAATACGTTCTGCCGTTAAAATACTTATGTTGGAGATGCAGCAGATTCCCCAAAATACAGGTGCAAATTCATTGTTAATTTTTTTCATGATAAAATCGCCAAATAATCCTAAACCCAATTACGTTCAGCTCATTTAAACGTTATTTAATAATAACAGTAAGAGACGCTAGAGAAAGAGCCCTCAATAGATGAGCAAAATCAGAATTATTTTAAGATACCGAGAATCTTCCTTAGGCCATAAAACTAGTACTTTAAGCAACAATTTTTCTCAGTGCTATGTTTGGAATCATCATAAGGTCAACATCAATCTCTCCTCCACTAACTACTTAAATTCAGGATGTTGCTGGGCATGCTTCCAAAATAATAAGAAATCATAACATTATATCGGGGATTGCACAACTCTTGCAACTGAGGCTGCCTGAGTAAAAACGCTTAAAAACTAAGCTTACCTTCCATCACAAACCTATATAAAGCCTGAGTAAAAACGCTTAGAAACTAATATTACCTTTAATCACAAACCTATATAAATCCGATGAAGAATCAATCTTCCAGAATAAAACGAAATCTTCTGTAGTCGAACTTTAGCATCTCTAAACAATTACCTATGTCTTTCGGAAATTAATTAAGCGCCTATTTCGGTAAATATGAAAATAAAATTTGTCCAAAGTGAACTCCGTTCAAGCTTTGTGTTTTTCTCAGTTTGTTTGTTTGTTTGATTTGCAAATAAATAAAAAATAAAGTTCACATAACTTGGGCAATGCATTGCACATACAAGGTAAGTTCCAAAGTAAACAGGACTTTTTGAATCTAGCGCCCCTGGTGGCGCCATCTATATGTCGACTGGTGCGTTAGAATCTGCTATATTTATCGACTGTCCAGTGATGTCATGATATTTCATCAATTGAAAGTGACGTTTTTGGGTTTTTAGTGTCAGTTTGTTTGTGTTATCGGTGCGAAAATGAGCTTAGAACAAAGAGCCAACATTAAATTTTGTTTTAAAATTAGTGAAACTTTTACCGAAACATTTCAATTGATTAAACAGGCTTATGGCGATGATTGCCCATTCCGTAACAGAGTGCACGAGTGGTTTTAACGTTTTCAAAGTGGTCGTGCGGACATAACTGACGATCAACATGTGGGCCAATTAAAATCCGTGATCGTCGAAACTGTGCGTGATTCACCAAAAATCAGCCGAAATCAGCAATGAAATTCATGGAAATGGAATTGAACATCACCAAAACATCGAGTTATCGCATTTTGACCGAACATTTGGGCTTACGAAAGGTGTGTGCACGGTTTGTTCCGCACAAATTGACTGACGACCAAAAATTGCTCAGAATCCAACATTCGAAGGACATTATTAAACCGATTATTTGGCCAAAAATCACATTTTAACCATTAACCACTACCGGTATTCACCTGATATGGCACCGTGCGACTTCTTCCTTTTCGGAAAAATGAATTTTCCCATGAAAGGAAAGCGTTATGTAGACGTAGAGGCAATTCAAAAGGCTTGCACTGGCATAATATCGGCCACACCCGCCAACGAGCTAAAACACTCGTTCGACATGCTTTTGGACCGTGCAAAAAGCTGTACTGAAGCAGAAGGAGACTATTTTGAATCAAATAAATTGATTTTGCCAAAACAACCTTTTGTTCTGTTTTTTTTTTTTTAAGTCCTGTTTACTTTGGAACACTCCTTGTACGACCCACACACATGCACACATCATCATATGCATGTGTGTAGTGCAGCATTATTTGTTTCGTTTTAACACGCAAGTTTGCAAAGTCGACAAAACCTTAACTAGAATTGAGACTTTCCACTGCAAATCTCCGCATAATAACTTTGGCAAAAACTAATTGCCAACTGCAAGCACATGCATATACATATAAACGTATACATGTATAAAATATACATACATACAGAGATACTATATCAAATGCTCGCTCACTGATACTGTGTGATGTGTGTTGTTGTTGTATATACCATTTGGGAAATATTAATGCTAAGTAATCTTCTTTAACTGCAAATGAACTCACACGCACATATTTTGACTCGTAGATTTACATAAATACATACATACATATTTTCGAGAGTATTTGTATTTACCATTTAATAGGCAGTTAATGGGAGTTTCAATAGGTTTTCTTAAAGTATAAAATCTAGAAACATCACCTCTCTGCACACAATTTGTATGTATTTCTCATTCTATCTCTCTCTCTCATTTCCTTCAGATGATGTATAGGTAAGGTAAGGATAGGTTTTATGGCTGATCCAAAGATCGACTGGGCTACTCTATGTAGTCCTTTGTCATGCCATAGAAATACTGTATTCGATCTTATAAATTAACAAAACGCTTTGGAGTCAATAAAAATGTGCTCAGGCGTTTAATTTCTATTCCAACTAATTCGGTGGAACATCTTAAAATCCCCAAGTGTTTAAGCCATGAACCCGCAAACGCAGGACAATCAACCTTACAGCATAGAAGAGGATAATACAATGCCTGTCAAAACCCTTAACTAGGGAGAGTCTATCCTAACTGGGGCAAGAGCTCATTGAGTCTCTCGCCATTGTATTTGCAAATGATTCGCACAATAAAGGCTTCTCTGATCAAAATATTTCAACTTTAGTGTTGAGCTATTTAGTCGAAGAGACCGAAACCCACATCGTTTGAAGTCTGACTCCCCTTGTTGGCGTCATCTTCGGCGACAAGAGGCAAAGTAAGCTTAGAAGCAATATTCTCATTCGAACATCCTTACAAGTACGAACTTTCGTAAACTTAAGTTAAACACAAATTAATTATTTTACATATTTAGGATGATCCCTTTACAGTAATATCTTATTTATTGAAAAAACTAAGCATGTTGGTAGGTTCATTTACGTTTTCGAGAGTATTGTTTTGAAAGACGTAGATTTCATGAGCACCTCTTGGATCTAAGTCAGTTAGCAATTTTTTCAGAAATAATAAAATATTTGTGGCATATTTTCCATCAGTTCTAGTTAGGCTTTTTGAGGTTTACTACTGGACCTTTCAGTAGGCGTTGGTCAACTACCAGCAGATGTGCAGTGGCAAGGTCCATCTGGCCTAGGGTAAATCGGAAGGAAGCTAGGCCCACCTTTCAACGCTTATAGGAGTTCTAACTGGACTAGACACTGTCCAACTGGGACTCATGCGATAGAATTTAAATTCTAAATATTATATAAAATTATCTCAAGACTTTCATCTCGAATGTTCCACTTTTATCAGATTAAGGCAAAGACACGTCGAATTTTAAATTTCCATGTAAATAAGGAAAATAGAAATAAAACACCTAAGCAGATTTTTGATAGGTTCAGGTCGTTTTGCCTAGCAATAATATCCAATTACAATAGCTTTTCAAAAGGCTTAATAAAAAACTGATCACAACAGACTAAGCGTAGTCCTCCACCATGCTGAGGAATCAGCCAGCTAACATAATCTAACCTGATTCTCGCAACTCGTTGAAACTTAAAGCGAAACTCGAAACCTTTTGGTACTAGATTTTGATTATTGTTCCAACTTCAGCTCCCACAAATGTACCATTGTTGCACCCTTTACCATCAATATAGATACTATAAAATAAATGTTCATATACCAAAGGAGAAATGTACTATATAAATTTTAGCCTAGCCCTCGTCTGCACCTCAAATATGTGGCATATTTTGGCAGATATTAAGTTCAATATTGCCTACTATATACACAAGCATTTAAACAAACATACATATAGTACATATGTATATATGTAAGTTAATATGCGAATGGATAAATTCACATAAGCCCATTGTTGTTTGTTATTTGTTTGCATACCGTATAAAGTGTATGCCCGCATGCTGGGCTAGGGACACGCCCACGAGGCATACCTCTACAAATTAACATATCCAATATTCGCACTCACATTAAAAGACAATAACCGCAAGATAGATTTTAATTGGAATATTTATGCAGTTGCTGATGAATATTCGCATTTAGGCAAACAAGCTCCAAGTGAAAAAATAACGCAAATGTATATACATACGCATACATATATACAGTTGTATATTCTTATATGCCCAAGGAAGCAAGAGTTGTCGAAGCCAAAGATTTAAGTGAAGCAAATCAAAATTGCTGCAAATGTTGAAATGCAATTGCTGCAGACCAGAGCTCTGAGGCCAACTCAAAGCCGACTGAAAGGAATGTGCAGAAAAAATAAATATACACACAGTAAAGGGTAAAACTGTTCACGAAGATACATACCAATGGTTCTTTTAACCCTTGGAAGCTTTATTGAAAAAAAATTTGTATGTTGGAAAGCTCCATTTCGCATCAAAATTAGAAAGTTTTTTAAGAAAATAGAAAAATCTTATAAGATTTAATTGACTACTTCTGTCAAGCTGGTTTTTCAGGTCAGGAAATTTCCACAGACGACAAAAGTGAAATAAAGAAAAATAAACAATTTTGCATTTCCAGCATGATGGAGGCATATTTTTTACATAAGCCTACTCTCGCTTTCGCACGGCAGCAAGTTACATCCGAGATGCTTGGATCTTAATAAAAGGACTAAACAGCTATTTTTTCCCAACCATCAGACCAAAATTAAGTATTACCTTAAATACAGGGTTTGTCCGGAAAGTAATAGGCCTGATTTTCTTCCGCAGCGACTGTACTTCGGAGCGTACGCGCACCGACTGGATTCGGTAGCTAAGGAACGAGCGGCGGGACGAAGCACAAAATGCAACGTCCGTTAGAGCAGAGGTATGCGATGTGTGAAAGTGAAAAAAATTTTGAATAACGTAATCACAGGTGAGTCATGGACCTGGGAGTATGATCCCGAGACAAAGAGGCAATCTTCCAAGTGGCACACGCCGTCGTCTCCTCGTTCAAACAAGGGAAGAATAAGCAAGTCCAAAGTGAAAAGGATGCTCATTGTCTTATTTGACAATAAAGGTATCGACCAGCATGAATTTATAATCGTCAACACCAAATTTTACGTGAAATTCCTGAAGTGACTCAAAAGTGGGGTCAACCGGGTTCAACATCGCAGTCGATTGGAAGTGGCACCACGACAACACCCCGGCTCACACCGTCTTTCTTGATGATCAGCTATCTAACCAATCTCAACGCTTCCGTGACGCCTTCAACGCTTGGAAATTGCGCTGGCAGCTCTGCACCGACGCAGAAGTGGTCTATTTTGTAAGTTTTTAAAGATTTGTTACGATTGGTTCAATAATTTTTTTTTTAAATCGACTCAGTCCTATTACTTTCCGAACAAGCCTTGTATGGACTTCAAAATAGCCAATATTACCGTGATCGCATTATTCTTCTTCTCAAAGATTCTGAGAGCTTCTTCCATCCATTAGAACTAACTTCCTCTGGTAACTTAGTAATTGAAGAATTATAGCCACCAAAACCACATATTCTTAACTCTCTCAGTGGGGTTTCTACTTTAAGATCAACTGCAATAACTCAACCTAACCTAAAAAGGCCTTTAAGACATAAATTGCCAGACCACTTGACACAAACTCATATTAGAAAATATATTTGAAATGCTTTTTCCAAATAAAACTCATTTTTTATGATTAAGAAGTATCGAGATCTACAACTGTTAAATTCCCGACCTCGCTCCCGAAAAATGAAAGAGACCAGTTTTACGGAAGCATGATTTTTTAAGGAACGTTTTTGGTTTTGAAACTCAGTCACCGTTGTAATAGTATCTTTGATCTACGCTAATTACATAATTTAAGTACTCCAAGAATGATTATTTAGCTCCAAAAACTGAGATTTTCACAAAATTATATCGACGCTGCATTAAAACTGCTCTCTGAGCACCGTTTTTCCTGTCTTCCGACGAAGTGTGGCAAAATTTGTTAGTCAAGCACCTCTGCTGAACTGCAGAGAGCCAGGCAACAGCATGAAAGTTACACCAAATCATTTTTATTTATACACAACTCATAGCAACTTGGATTCTTTACCGACTTTTGCTTCATTATTTTCTTCTTCCAGATACTCTTTGTACTCCTTTCGCTCGGTGCGCCACCAGAAGTTTGCTGCGGTTCATCACATTGATCAATGGTAATAGAGACGCATGGGGATTATCCAGACCGACTGCACAATTTCTCAACCTTTCATGCAGCTCTTGCAGGCGTTGTTGTTGTGCGCCTTGATGCATTTAAACCCTTTCAAGCGTTCGCCGCATTTCTACTCACTTACGTCTGCTGCGGCCGCGACATGAAGAGGTGTGAATTTCAACGTAACTGCAGCGAGTGGAACGCGGAACGAAGGCGCGGGGTTTCTAACGGCGTGAGTGTACTTAACTTTACAAGTTTAGTGGAAGTTTAACGATGCGGGACGTCAGCGGCAAGCGGTGACCAGCCAACCAGCCAGCCAGTGTCAATGTTTGTTTTATGTTCTCAAGTTTTGGACAGACAGCGAAATTGGAAAAGAAAACAGCGGTGTGCGCAATGACAGGAAACGAGAACGCACAAACACACACACCCACACAACGTGAGTGGAAGAGAGAAGAGCGGAATGCAATTGGTGGGAGATGGCTGTTAGTATGAGTGTTTGGCGCTGATCGCCGGCAGCTTAGCGCACTTTACTCCTGTCAGCTGGGAGTGTGTTTGTGAATTTTGGTAGGAGGAGGGGCGAAACTGGAAGAAAGCGCTTCTTGCCGGAAGTGGTGAGTTGAGAATGTGCAGCAGCTTTTGGAAATATAATATTTTGGACGCTTTTAGTTGAGCATTACACTGGCAGTGCACCGTTGTTGTTGTTGTGCAAAAGGAGTTGTTGTTGTGCAAAATGTTTTGTTGTTGTTGTATGCATAGTTTCGGTATTTATAGTTGTATCGTTAATATTCATTTGACGTGGCGTCGCCGTAATGGACCCAAAAGGTTGAAAGTGAAGCGCGGAAGTTGTTGTTTCGCCGCTCTGCACTTCAAGGCTCAGGCAACATTTAACGAAATGTTGTTGTTGAATGGTTTATAGGAGTTGAGTTTCGCGCTGTACGTACGCTTATGTGTTACAATAACTTTACAAGTGGCGAAGCTCGCAGCGGAGTTCTGATTATTTTTCGCAAGCACCTTGCCGTTTCGCTACGTCCCTGCGACTCCATAGAAACACCCGAGAAAAGTGAAAATAAACCTAAGTGAGCAGACAACATAGACTTGTGTAGTATGCAGAAGTATGTATGTATATACTCGACTTATGTAGATATTTACACTTGAAATCACATTGGCATTGATGGCCGCAGATGCGGAAGTGGTTTGCGGATTAACGTGCTACGCATACCTATACATCCCGGTCCAATGTTTTCTAAATTTTTTTCATACTTTTCTCTCCCCGTTTAGCTTAGTCAAGTGCCCTTTAGCCATTGATTGTAAGCAAGATTCGAGTTCGCACACCAACCTATACCGTATACACATATGTGTCTATGTGGTATATCTGTAAGCTACACGCGTACGTGAACCGTGAGAGATTTCCTTGTCCACCAGACTGTCGACACTAAAATTTATATGAGTGTTTGCGTTTTGATTATTATTGATGAATTTGTTGCGGGTGGTGTTGGTCATAGGTTCACACAGTGGGTCCTTTTCATAATTTGACTAGAGAATAGCAATTTAATTAAAGGCTAAATTCAATGAAGAGTCAAGAGAGGTGACATCTGAATTATAATGTGAGTTTTGTCGAAAATTTCAGAAGACTTATTTTCTGCATTTGTTCTTACAAAAATCTGCTAGGCACAAGTTTTATCTAAAGTCGACTCTAACTAAGACCTAACCGAAACGTGAAAACATGACAATTTCCTTGACCTTATCAATTCAGCTGGAACATTACCAAACTTATACCATATACCGGTATTAATAGGCCTTTGTGCGTTCATTTGACAAAGCATATAATTATTTTTTTGTCCACCTTCAAGACCTTTTCGTGCAGGAAAACGCAATGTCACGTCAAACAATTGGATAAAGACTGACTTTACGATATTTCTCTCATTATAAAAAATACTGCTAAGATAATCTGAGTTTTATATGATTTTCATTCAAAATGCCAATTCCGACAGTTTCCGGGAAACTGGACACCCTAATGTCCAAGAAAAGGATTTTCTGAAATCCTATCTCACTTCGTCTGCATTCCTGATAACTTGGAGCCCTGGTTCGCCTAGAAATATGTGGGTGGACAACTTTTGTTTTAGCCAGACCATTTTTGTGTCTTTCACGCAGAAGTGTCATCGGCCAAGAAAGTAGCAGAGGTACTTCTCCGAAGTTCGTTTAGGAAGGTATACATCTACTCCGATAACAGAGCTGCTATAGAGGCCTTGAATTCGCTGACTTTGAGTTCATAGCTAGTCAAGGAGTGCATGGCCTCACTAGCAGTAGCATCAAGATATTTCCATATTAAACTTGTTTAGGTGACTGGCCAAAGCGGAATCGTCGAAAAATGTAAAGCGTACCTAAAATTCCATCGGAACAGGAATGAACTGGATCTATTGGCTTCACGCGAGCTCACCGAGCGTTGGTCAGCAACCAGCACTTGTGGGGTTGCGAAAGACTTCTGACCCAGCGTAGAACGTTAAAGGTCCAATGAACTGATAGTTTTTAGAAAAACTTTAAACACCACAATGATAAACGTACAAACCAAAAACTGTCCCCTTGAGGAAGAGGGCGAAGCAACTCGGTTGCCAACTTTTTACGAATCCGGCGAATCGGTTGTAATTGATAATAGCCGCCTCTATAAATTTACTGTAGGCTCTGGGCGTTAAATCGACAACGGGCATGCGTATGTACTTATCAAAGGGGAATTTTTTCGTGGCTTCAGGAAAAAAGAGCCTATTTACCTAACCTGAACTAACCTAACCAACCATAATTATATATGTATAAATAGTCCTTTCCGCCATTGACACGGCGAATATCGCATTCGATAGAACGATGAGCTGTATGAGATATACGACGACGTTGACATAGTTCAGCGAATTAAAAGACAACGGCTACGCTGGCTAGCTCATGTCGTCCGAATGAATAAAAAGTCTTCAACTCTGACAGTTTTCGACGTAGTACTCGCCGGAGGAAGCAGAGGAATAGGAAAACCTCTATTCCAAAAGACCAGGTGGAGAAGGACCAAGCTTCGCTTGGAATCTCCAATTGGCGCCGCATTTCAAAAAAAAAAGAAACGACTGGTGCGCTGTTGTTAACTCAGCTATAACCGAGTTAGCGGTGTCTACACCAGTAAAATTGAAGAAGAAGGGTCTCTGAGCATTATAGTTTCCAATTTTTTGGTAAAGAAATGCTAAAAGTATCCTTCTCTTAACCATTTATGCTCGCTTAAGCTACAAGTATAAGACTACTTACATGAGAATTTTAAATATTATGTGAGTTTTGTAAGATATTTTGCAATTTTCAACTTTCTAACAATTCGAATTGTTTGCATTGGCTCTTAAATCGACAAATAATCCATCTATGCGGTATGCGTACGAATAATTAATAAACAACTGTGGTACAACATTCCAAATGCCATTAATTTGATAAGTTTTGAAAATCATAACTTCGTTGTATTCAAGCGTTGCAAGCCAACACTGTGCGCAACCATGTTGCATGCCACTGGTTACGATGAATATTGCAACTTTCGACTTGCAATACTCTTCCCAGCGAGTCACTTCCGCACCAGCGACCATCAGCGCCACGCAAATTGTAAATATTGTTTTTCTGTTTTGCATCTTCTTTGCGATATGTTCCATGTTGCTTTCAAATTTACAAACTACCTACCACCACCCGCCCACGCACTTATTTGTTCGCCTGTTCGCGCTGATAAAAAAAAACGCATTTGCAATTTGTTAGCGTTTTTACAGCTGCCATTCCAGCTGCATGAATGCTACATAGTCCTACAATGTTGTTGCTAGTGTTGTTGTTTGTTTTCTTTTTTTTTTTCATTCCTGATTTGCCCGCTGCTCGCAGCCTGCAACATAACCGCGCGGCGCAAAAAATACTTCCGGAAAAAGTGTAGCATTCGCACTCATATTAATTTGATACTCGCACGTAAATAGATACAATCTTTGCTGCCGCCACCGCCAACACCGCAGTCTGCTACCGCGCTCACCGCACAGCTGCCGCTTGAGCATTCCCAGCCGCGGCGTCGCTGTATGCGTCACACACTTGGCGCCGACTTGGCGGCCGGCCTTTCGGCTGCTCCTGGCCGCGGCGACGCGCACTATTTGTAAACGCTCCTGACATTACCATATTTTGCAGCAACGGTTATGCTTTGTTGGTGTTGTTTGTGCGCGAGTGCCGTTACCTATGGTTACGTAACTTGTTTCTGTAAGTTTCGAAGCACAGATAACGGTGTTTTCCCCATCAATGTTGTTGTATTGATTGCACCGTTTTCTTGCTCAAAAGCCTTTCTGCCACTTCACGGTAGCAACTCCGTTATAAACGGGTTGTATTTCTCCCGCGTTGCCGATAGTTTCTACTTTGTGCACAGACTTTAAAATTTTCCATCTCTTTGAAGTTATTTTCCTTTTTGATTACAACCGGTTGGTCCATTTGAACCGAAATTCGAGTAAACAAAGATCAGCTTGCACCAATTCTATGGCTTTTTTGCTTTTTTCTTCTTCTTCTTAATTAGCGTAGACACCGCTTACGCGATTATAGCCAAATTAACAACAGCGCGCCAGTCGTTTCTTCTTTTCGCTGCGTGGCGCCAATTGGATATTCCAAGCGAAGCCAGGTCCTTCTCCACTTGGTCCTTCCAACGGAGTGGAGGTCTTCCTCTTCCTCTGCTTCCCCCGGCGGGTACTGCGTCGAATACTTTCAGAGCTGGAATGTTTTCATCCATCCGGACAACATGACCTAGCCAGCGTAGCCGCTGTCTTTTAATTCGCTGAACTATGTCAATGTCGTCATATATCTCGTACAGCTCATCGTTCCATCGGATGCGATATTCGCCGTGGCCAATGCGCAAAGGACCATAAATCTTTCGCACAATTTTTCTCTCGAAAACTCGTAACGTCGACTCATCGGTTGCTGTCATCGCCCAAGCCTCTGCACCATATAGCAGGACGGGAATTATGAGCGACTTATAGAGTTTGGTTTTTGTTCGTCGAGAGAGGACTTTACTTTTCAATTGCCTACTCAGTCCGAAGTAGCACCTGTTGGCAAGAGCAATCCTGCGTTGGATTTCCAGGCTGACATTGTTGGTGGTGTTTACGGTGGTTCCAAGATAGACGAAATTATCTACAACTTAAAAGTTATGACTGTCAACAGTGACGTGAGAGCCAAGTCGCGAGTGCGACGACTGTTTGTTTGATGACAGGAGATATTTCGTTTTGCCCTCGTTCACTACCAGACCCATTTTCTGTGCTTCCTTGTCCAATCTGGAGAAAGCAGAACTAATGGTGCGGGTGTTGAGGCCGATGATATCAATATCGTCGGCATACGCCAGCAGCTGTACACTCTTATAGAAGATGGTACCTTCTCTGTTTAGTTCTGCAGCTCGAACTATTTTCTCCAGGAGCAGGTTGAAGAAGTCGCACGATAGGGAGTCGCCTTGTCTGAAACCTCGTTTGGTATCGAACGGCTCGGAGAGGTCCTTCCCGATCCTGACGGAGCTTTTCGTGTTGTTCAACGTCAGTTTACACAGCCGTATTAGTTTTGCGGGGATACCAAATTCAGACATCGCGGCATAAAGGCAGCTCCTTTTCGTGCTGTCGAAAGCAGCTTTTAAATCGACGAAGAGGTGGTGTGTGTCGATTCTCTTTTCACGGGTCTTTTCCAAGATTTGGCGCATGGTGAATATCTGGTCGGTTGTTGATTTTCCAGGTCTGAAGCCACACTGATAAGGTCCAATCAGTTTGTTGACGGTGGGCTTTAATCTTTCACACAATACGCTCGATAGAACCTTATATGCGATGTTGAGGAAGCTAATCCCACGGTAGTTGGCGCAGATTGTGGGTCTCCTTTTTTATGGATTGGGCATAGCACACTTAAATTCCAATCGTTGGGCATGCTCTCGTCCGACCATATTTTACAAAGAAGCTGATGCATGCTCCCTATTAGTTCTTCGCCGCCGTGTTTGAATAGCTCGGCCGGTAGTCCGTCGGCCCCTGCCGTTTTGTTGTTCTTGAGGCGGGCAATTGCTATTCGAACTTCTTCATGGTCGGGTAATGGAACGTCTGCTCCATCGTCATCGATTGGGGTTCTCCTTCTCCTGGTGTTGTGCGTTCACTGCCATTCAGCAGGCTGGAGAAGTGTTCCCTCCATAATTTTTTGCTTTTTTACACAACTGAAATGTACAGCCGAATATTCTGTTTTTATACCCTTTAGGGTGTGAAACGGAGTATGGGGGTATATATCACTCTAAAGAAAATATGAGAGACCCAATAAAATAGGGTATATAGATAAATGATCAGCGTGACAGACAGAGTCTATTTAGCCCTCCTCATATGCATACACACCCGAACAACTCAAAAGAGTTCAGGAATATAAGCTTAACTTCCTTTCTTCTGAAAAATCTAGAGAAAATCTTGGATGCGCACATTAAGGCCGCAGCGCCTACTAGAAGTTTGTCCAAAGCGCAACACCCATATACGAAGGGCAGATCAGTAGAGACTGCACTCCATACACTGTTATTTAACATCAAGAAAAGACTCTTGAATATAAGGAATACGCCCTTGGAGGATTCCTGGACATTCCTGGAGCGTTCAGGAGTGCTATACAATACTGGATCAGAAGTTTTTTGACCTCTAGAAGGGTAAGAGCATAATGGAACGACGCTAAAATGCCCAAGGAAGTCTTTTGAGGTACTCCCAAAAGTGGAGTGTTATCCCAGCTTCTGTGGACATTAATAGTGAATAGACTGATAAGGAACTTAGAAGGCAAAGCCCTTAGGATAGTGGCATATGCGGACGACGTTGGCATCTTAATAAGAGGTAAGTGTCTACAGACCATTAGCAGTATTATGACCACCACTCTCAATACAGTCCACAATTGGTTATCGCAAACGGGTCTGGAGTTGAATCCAAAAAAAACGAATCTACTTGTGTTCACAAGAAAGCAGAAAATTCCTCCATGGAGGTTCCTTTAGATAAATGGGACGCAAGTCTCTCTCAAGGACCGCACCCAAGTACTTGAGGCAGTCTTGGACAGCAAACCGCTGTTGAAGCACAACGTGGAAGAAAGTATGAGAAAAGCTAGCAATTCTGTATATGCGTTTAGGCAGATGCTCAGAACAACCTGGAGGCTCTCTCATGCACAGCTATTGTTAGACCAATTCTGCTCTACGGTGCAATAGTATGGTGGAAAGGCGTCCTGGTAGGTGGATTACCCAAAGCCACTGGAAAATTTTCAGAGGCTCGATGCGCTGTACTTAGCGGGAGCTTTAAAAGCAACTTCAACGCCGGCTATTGAACTGGTCCTAAACCTGATTGCTGGCTCCAGGAGAATTTACATATAAAACCTTCGAGCAGAAATCGGTGGATAATGGCGTTGGATTAAACACCGACTACATGAGGAAGTTCTGTTGCCAGAAGTAAGCAACTTCACTTCTACTGGATGCTAGGCTACAAAGGCAATGAAATAGTGGACAAGATTGCCAAGAATGGTGTATGGCTAACATCCGAAAACGTGATCAACAGTGGGAAACCCCTTTATTTTCGATAGAAGAAACTGTAAGCACATGATGGGAATACTAAAAGGTCATTAGTCAAAAGGTCAAAGGTCTGGTGGCGAAACACGCCCGCAAAATAGGACTGAGAGATCGAGAAGACTGCAGAAAATATCTATAGCAAAGTACTATAGAAACAATGGAGAATCGCTTGTGCACTTGTTCCGCATTGACAAGACTTCACTGTAAGCAACTGGGGTACCCACGATGTGATACACTGAAGGAGATTTCGATAGTGAGGCCGCAGAGTCTATTAAAATTCGCATCAAGCGCAGGCATCCTAAAGAACGACTTGGACTCTTGGGCTTAGCAACTGAACTCCATCTGGTATCGCAAAGGAGCAAATCTAGTGTATGCGTGGCTTATTGGTCTACCAGATTAACCTAACCTAATACAATATTAAATAAACTAAATAGAAGCATATTTATGAACTCTCGAAATAAATATTTAACAATTCCGAAAAATCATTTATCGGCAGCACTTTAGCGTTAGAATTCTATAGCATCGAAACTCTTACGCTTGGAAACTAATTCTGAAAGCTTTCGTTTTTTTTTTTAACAATGTTTTAATCATAGCAGATGTTATCTAACAAAGTATGTGTGCACACAAATGAACATTGTCGAAGATTAATGCAAATAATCCAATTTAAAAGCTTTACTCTTCATTATAATTCCACACTGGCAACTCGTCAATTAAAAATTATATTTATTTTGCACATTTGCGTGACAAGATTGCACTTATTTATATTTTTGTTTTATTGTTTTTAGCGACCATCAGCACTGCATGCAATTATAATTTATTGAAAATACATAAATTTACTTGAAATATAACAAATGAATTTTAACACTTTTGTTTTTCTCCTCAATCATAATTAAGACTTTAGAAAATCTAATTGAATTTGCATTTGCTCACACACACACACACACGTATGTATAAATATGGTTCATAAACATTTGTTGGTTGTTTATATATTAATGTTTACTTATGTTGTTTGCATAATCTACACTTTTCACTTTCATTTGCAACAAGCAAATAAATAATATTTACATAACAATTTTCGGACAGCATTTCCTAAGCGTTACTTGAACTTTTCCCATTGATTGCACGGCAATTGACGTTTGGGCTTTTGGCCATTCAACCACACACGGCAACCGATATGGATGATTGCTTGCACAGACGCAACAACACACACACATACATATGCCATAGCACTCCCACACACATAACCTATAACACTCTCACACACCCACATGCTTTGTTATGCTGCTGCTTGTCGGTTTATTGTTGATTCAATTAAGACATACAGATTTGGTAAACAATACAACTGCGTCGAACTTAAGACCCGCAAGCTTACACACACACACATGCAAGCTTACGTGCTAAATTATGTACAAGTGTCCAGGCAAGTTGACGATGTAACAGCATGTCTAACGTGTTTGCAGCTGTTTTGTTTTGCAACAGACACCCACACATACACACACACACATTTGTGCGCAGGCAAACTGCTTTATAATTAAATTTCACCGACGCAGCATGGAAATTCTAATCAAGTTTTCAAAACTATTGAAAATTACGAGTATTGATATGTTGATTGATGAAAACAGCTGGCGCAGCAGGCGTGGCAACAACGGCAGCACTGGCTGCAAGGAGCAGATGCTCGCTCGTATTACTGGCAAGTGTGCATATGTGTGTGCGTGTGCTTATAGGCAGTTGCCAAACAATGCTGGCGTGTAATTTAATTTTAAGCTCTGCTTTGTTTTGGCCTTTGCAGTTTGCCCAAAATACCGCATTTATTTTAATTCTTCGTTTATTTAACATTTCTTGAACCAAAAATGCCGATTCATCAATACTATTCAATTCCAGTTTTCTTTCTGCTTTCGGATTTATAGAATACCACATGGCATTTTTGGCCGGAATTTTTGTGTGTAACAATGTGCTGCAAAAAGACATGTGAGCTCATGTAACAATTAAATTTATGAAAGCATTTTTATGCACAAGCACATACATATTTTATAAAAACAGATACATATGCACATATATAATATGCATAAATATGAGTACCTTATATTTTTATGGCATTTAATAAATTGTTTCTGGGCATTGTTTTCATCTAAACTGAAAGATTTTTGGTTTTATTAAAAAATTTGTATGTAAGGATTTTGGAGTTATGTCGCTTGAAGCAGTCAGCTATTGAATTTGCATAAGCTTTTGTAGTTAACAAGGCGTTTACCAAAAGCAGCTATAGAAATATTAAGCTTAAATTAAATTGGCCTTTTTTATAGATTAGCCCAAGGCAATATATGGTTTCTCAAATTATTTAACTTGACTAAGTTTACCAACAAATTCAATTCGGAAAATTTTCTTAAGAACTTTTTCTTTTAAGAATTCGATTTAAATTGGACGCACAAGGTTTTTAGATAATAGAATAAAAAATCTTTAATCTGAAGGATGCGACTTTTTTAATTACACAATTTTGGAATAAAATTTAAATTTTCTTTTTTTAATCCCGATTTACGGTTTAAAAATTTAATTTTTATTTCTTAAATTTTGGAATAAAATTTAAATTTTAATTTTTTAATCCCGATTTTGAGATGCTGGGCGAGAAATACTAATTATTACTTTCATATCTAAATCTCAATGTTGGAATCAAAAATTATATTTGTCTACGTTTGCCGAGGAGTCCATTAGAGTATTGAAGATTATGGTTTTATGCGAGCTGAAGTTAAATTTTTTTTCCTTTTTTCATCCTTAATTTTTAGTCACAACTATACAACGTCTCTTCATAGACTCCACAGGTGTTTCGCACCTGTTCGGCGATATAGTTCGTAATGCATCCTTTAGTACCGACCACCTCTCGTTGTTGCTTTTAGGCTTAGCCTTCCAAAAGTCATTTCTTTATTTAAGCCGAAAGTCGCACGATATCTTCTGCAAATGGTAGCATGACATTTTGAAGTATCTTGACATATGTGTGCCGATCCGTAATACCCTCAATTCAATGGATCGAATCAAACCTTTGTACAAGAAGCATCATCATAACATTATACTGGACCAACTATGTTTTAAAGCACTCATGGTATTTCGGCGGTAATATTCTATATTAGGGGGACGTCGCAGATAATGTCAAAACCCTTTTTCCTATATTTTGCTATCAGCCAGATCAGATGTTCCTATGCAAATCGAAGACATCGTGCTACGTAATCCCCCTTCCGAGGGATGCGAGCATACAAATTATGCCGTTAAAGTCCTTTCTTGCATCTACTTCAGAAACTAACGAAAATATTTAAATAATGATAATGTCGAATTTTGATAAAAAGAAAAGCAACGCTTCAAGTTAGGTATTCTCCGGTATATGATTTTATAACATGTAGAGTTTGTGATTCCAGGTGCATGCTCTTAAATCATAACGATTGATACGTTTGCAGTCATCGTCATCACAAGGGGGGTCACTTATCCGAGGCTGTTGTTTTCTTTTCATTGGAGGCGTATATTACCAGACGGGTTCCAAAATCAGCGCACAACCCTGAAGAGGAATGATTCGCCTTTTCACTATAACTCGCCTTCAAACGGATGTTTTTGGCTACCCAGCGGATAATTGGTCTAAGAGCAGAAGTTGTGAGCTGCTTGAGCCACTTGTAAAATAATCGTTTCAGGCCACTCTGGCCCAAGTGAATGGCGTTCAGAGAATGGATGATGATTCGATTGGAATTAAAGTGTGTTCTGCCCAATCCACAAAATAGGAGACCCCACAATTTGCGCCAACTGCCGTGGGATAAGCCTACTTTGTATCCCTACAAAGCTAATACGACTGTGTAAGCTGACGTTGAGCAACACCAAAAGCTCCGTCAGGATCCTCTTCTATCCATTTGATAAGCGATATCAAACGAGATTTCAGACAAGGCGACTCCCTGTCGTACGACTTCTCTTCTTAATCTACTCCTGAAGAAAATAATACTAGCTGCAGATCTGAATAAAGAAGGTAAAATCTTCTGTAAGAGTGTACAACTGCTGGCGTACGCCCTTGACATTGATATCATAGGCCTCAACAACCGCACCGTTAGTTCGGCTTTCTCCAGACTGGAAGCAGCATTAACACCAACAACAACGACAGTCTCGAAATTCAACGCAGTATAAATCATGCCAACAGGTGCTACTTCGGACTGAATAGACAATTGAGAAGTAAAGTTCTCTCTCGACGAACAAAGACCAAACTCTATATGCCACTCATCATTCCCGCTATATGGTACGGAGGCATGGACGATGACAACATTGATGAGGCGGAGTTATGTGTTTCGAGAGAATGGTTCTGCAAAAGATTTATAGTTCGTTGCGCATTGGCTACGGCGAATAACACGGTCGATGGAAAGATGAGCATTTCGTTCAGCTCGCACGACGACATTGGCATAAATAAAAAATAAGAAGAAGAAGAATTTGTGATTAAGAACAGATGCATTATACTTTACAAGTGACCCATATATTCACCCGATTGAATTTTCTCATACAGAAAATAGAATTTTTACGCATTAAGGTCCTTTAAAATACTTTTTATCAGATTTCGTATGGTTTCCCATTTATTCGGTGCTCTTTTCCCAAACCAGCTTTCCAAAAACAGATTGAATAAGTTTCCTATCAATAAAATTTTAGCCAGGTTATTCTAGTTAGAAGCTGATATACTTATTTTTCTTGACTAATCTGATTTTTGACTGCAGGTTTCGTTGTTCAGCCTTATCTTCTTCTTCTTACTTGCTCTCCTTACAATAGAAAAAAAATTGGAAATTTGGTAATTCGGTTGGTGGTTTTTAGCTTCATTAGAATGCTAGAAAAGAGTCTACCGAAATAGGAAAAATAATGGTAATGAGTTACTTCGTATCAGCAGAGCAAAATTTAGAATTATCAACCAACAAGAACTGATGTATCTTTTAGATTCATTACTTCAAAAATTTTCTGCTCACACACTTGAGTTGCCTTAAATTGACAGTAATATTTACAATGTTTATGTAAAACGCTTTGTACTCAATTTCATTTAGAAATACATAGTTTCAAATTTTTGAAAATGCCCAAATATTTGCAGTTTACATTTTATAACGGAAATTAAATTCCTTGCTTCCACACAACTTACATCACATAATTTCCTTTTCAGTGCTAGTTTTCAACGCTGAGGTGACTGCGCGGAACGACACACCTATCTGCACTTTAAAACCTCCTTTGTGTGTATTGAAGAAGAAAAATTCGCGGCGCGTGGCAACATTTCATTTGAGATATTGAAACAATGTTACATAACGTAACCAATACTCGGCGTAAAATGTGCACAGCAGAATTGCGACACAAACCACTCAACAAACACCACTCACCAACAACAACGGCAACATTACTGACAAAAAAGGTAATTAATTTCGAAGCTATTCCTTCCTTTCGACTGCTGTCGCCCATAACGATCTCGTAAATATATATTTACGTATATGGGTGTCTATTTCATGTGTTTCATCTATGAATTTGTATATTTGAATGTGTGTGTGTGTATTGGCAAAATAACCAATATTTTCGCACATTTTCTTTGGCATCTCCTTGCGGCTGAGTCAGCATTTCGCCCACAAAATGCGTAAATCATTGTTGTTGGGTTGTGTGCGTTGCCATGAACTGCATTGCTGTGTCACGCTTTCACCGCTACTGTCTGTTGACTACCACGACCACCGCCACCCGCACTACCCCCCGTCGTTGTTTTCGCATAAATCTCAATATCAATAAAGAAATATATTTTGTTGTTGTTATTATTATTAATAATAGGAATAATAATATTGTTTATAAGTAATGCCGAAAAATGTGCAAATCACAGCCAGCTAGCCAACCCCCAAGGCTTCATGCGGCGCACTCATATTATATTTGCTCGCATCGAAGATTCTGGGAATATTAAAAATATCTCACATAGAGCATATCGAGCATATATCATACGCATCGGTTGGAGCTTAGATTTATTGGTCTGCTTTGGATACCTTTCGGCTACTGTTACCTATACGCTTGAGTCCACATTGCGTCCGCAAAGTGCTGAGAATCAGGGTTTGAATGATTTGCAGGAAATGCAATTATTACTCATACGCCCTGTAGGCCGTTGTATGCGCATGAATGATATTACGGTTCATTGAGTGGCTTTTTTTGTGAAAGTCATAAAGCAGCGTGAGGTGAAACAATGCGAAGGGAAAGTGTTTGTTTGGGGAAATATATGGACAAATGGGATTTCGCTGAAAGTAATAAAGCCAGCATGGCGAAAGCCCATTTGACAGATTTTTTAATTTTAAATGTGGATATTATTTTCGATTAGGAAAATAGATTTTGCTTCTACAAAAAGTATTTTGTTTAGATTCTGTGAGAAAATTAGGGTTAAAAGTGAATATTATAATATATAGTTTTTAAATCAGAGACGTCACTATATTCTGATTTTTCAAAAAGTCTATATATGAAGCTGGAATAATGCTCGCCATTATGGCATTATAAAAGCTCTACTAAGTTGCAAGAATATTAATACAAGAGGGAACGAAGCCGTTTTGCTCAGATAAGTGCAAACTGGGTTTCTACAAGGAGGTATACTGTCGCCTCTTCTATGTCACGTGCATCAAATGAGTTCCTGGGAAAGGTAGAGAATGTTTCAAGCCAAGCTAAAAGAAGATGAATGGCGTAGGAGCAAGCAACCCACCAGCGGAATTTTCAACACATATTCGGGATCTATTGCGCGTATCTCAAGCATACCTTCAAGCTGTCGGTATACTGCAGTATCTTCCAACAAAAGTTTTTGCGGTCAGGAAAACTGCTGAGTTAGCTAACAACGCAGCAAACTATATAACGAATATCAATATATACGTTGATGGCCAAACAGCAATTAAAGCAATACTCTTACATCACGTTAGAGAATGTCCTTAAAAGCAGGTAAATGGATATAGTTATAACCAGAGACCTACTGCATACATACTGGGTTTAACACCGCAAAGGAAACCCGAAATAACTAAAGGGATTGCTGAAAGTCAAATCTGCTTGACTACTAAACCAAAAACGATACAAAACATGCAAGATTGTCAGGATCATGTACAAGGAAAATACACAAGGTCTCTTCTCACACGGCCTCGAAAAGACTGCTGGACCCTAGTCACAGATCACAACTTATTGACATAACATACTACCCATATGGACATTATTAACGCTGACAAATGTACAAAGGGCAGCAAAGTAGGCATATGAGAGACGCTAGACCAACTCCTCTGCTTATGTCCGGTCTTATATAGAAGTCGACTTAAAACTCTAGGATTATTAAACTTCGCAAAAAGCGTTGACGTAATTAACCTCCATCTGGCATTAAAAAGTGATCCAGCCAGCCAGTATAACCGAACCTAACCTTAATATGAAATATTGTTGGTGTTTTTTTAGAGACGTCCCCATATCCTGGTTTTTCAGATTTTTCTAACTTTATCCTTACTCATATTAACTCTCCTACGCTGAACTCACCTGACCCAAGTCGCTTCATAAGAACTTCTTTTCCAAAATTGCCTCATATTCCCTTTTTATAAATATGTATTTAAACATTTTATATCTTATTCTTATAAACAAATGAGTAGTCTGTAGTATGAATGTATTATTTATCATGGAGTTAAAGCATTTTTTCTGTCCCTTGCTACCGCGATCATCTGATACATAAAAGGTGGACAAAACTATTATACCGTGTAGCAACATATTGCGGAGGTATAAAAACAAACACATGATTACCTTAATTACTATGGTGAGGTACACAAAGGGTAAAAGGGCAAATTTAAAAGTAAATAAAATTATTTAATCAGTACGCGGCCCATAAGACCTTATATTGAACACAACAACAATTTTAACATTTAAGCAAAATAATCTGAATTTTAACACAAATTTACTCTCAAGCCATTAGCAAATAGCCAAAATGCATTGATGACTTCATTTCTATGTTATTTTTGTATATTCTTTCTCCGACCATTTCACTTTTTTCACCTTTCGCAGATTGCTGTGAACGAAGTTGGTTTTACTCAATCAGCAACTTACTTGGCAAATGCCATCATTATACATACATATGTGTCTACAAGTGTGTGACACGTTCCACCTGAATCATAACAAAGCAATTTTTCGGCGTTTAACATCGCACCACGTGTATCACCAAGCAACGCACAACACCAGGCATACTCTTTGACCAGCTTTCTGCGTGCTTTTCCCACGTTTTTTGTGTTCCCCCTCGATGATTACTCGACAACTTTGGTGAAGCGTGCTTTTGGCTATTTGCAAACGCTCCACTCATTTTTGAAAACGAAGCAAAATTTTGCGGCGTAATCACTTCTGTTATTTATAATATTTTTATTTTCTCTTATTTACATATGTGCGCATGTATTTGATTGTGTTTTTGTAGGCGTTGAAGGGCAGCAAATAAAGTTATTTAGGAACACGCGCTGCTGCCTTGCTGCCCAATGCAAAGGTGTTGGAAATCTTGTGTTCTTTTTTACTTGCTTGCTTTATATACAACATACAATAACGGCACATATGTACATTCATACATATTGCTGTATGTGTTTGTGCCATTTTGAACGCTTCTTTGTTTATCAGCTTAGCGGGAATTCTTTTTCAGGTGCCTTTGCCTGTCTGACATATTAAATTTGCAGTGTACGCACGCATAACTGTGTGGGTTTATGTGTGTGTGGTGTTGTGTGTACTAAATTCCGACATCTATGCATAAAGATATCAAGTAAGAACCGCATTCGTCTATGCCGACTCACAAAGCGTGCAAACAGCGCACAGACGCACGTAAAAACAAGCCTGTCTGAAATTGCCAAGATGAGTGCATTTTAATGAGATGCTCGGAGTACTAAAGCATTTTAAGCACACATAAAATCCCTTAAACGTTTTAAAGCCACAAAGCACGTAGATGTAAAATTTCACAAACACAACACCCACTCACACACACACATGCGCACACTTATACATATGTGCGGCTGCACGTTTAGCCCCTCGGCAAATGCCTGTTAGTCTGGCACATTCATCACATCACACATTGAGATTGCAGTAAAAAAATGTTAATGCCTCTACGCAGATATTTCGGCTTGATAAGATAATGGCAGACTCATTCGTCTGTTTGTTCGTTCATCTTCTCATCCACTTTAAACTTTCAGCTCACTTCCATATACATTCATACCTTTATATTCATGTGTATGTATATATTTGTGTGCGCATCTTCGCTGCGTATGTGTAAGGCTTAACTAGGCTCCATGCTGACGCTTCGGAATGAAAGAGATTTGCTCACCGCATATTGCAAGCTGATTGCTCAATAACAAGCGAATTTTGCAACGACCTTTTCCCAACTCACCAATCCCCACCAGTTTGTTATGCTCTTAAGCTCAACCCCAAATACAAGTAAAAAATATGTATTTCCGTTTTATGGGTACTAAGCGCCTCTTTAAAGCATTTTATATGTTCATAATAAACTAAATCGTGCGAATGCTTCCTTTTTCGCCAATTCTCACTGCCTTCTCTTTAAGCAACTTAATATAATTTACGGAAAATCCAAAAATTTTAGGATAGCACTTTTGACTCGTCTCACTCGAAAACTCTAAACTATAAAAAAATTATTGTATATGTAGATGTTTATGATAACGACAATAATTCTTATAAAAAATGGCATTTTCTTGAAAAGTCTTCAAAAGAACATATGTACATATATAAATGTGAAACACTTATGTTTACCTTGACGGCTAGCTGATTTATCAGCTATCCGTCTAGAAATAATGTATGCGTAGAATAAAAAAACATTCGATACTTAATCATTTCAACAGTTCTACACTCCGCTGTGTGGTCTATCGTTCTTTTATGATTATCTGCTTGATCGATTGTAATTTTTTTCACATTACTGCAATGCTGACTTACCACCTTTCAGAATTCGTATGTTTTTTGCGAGAAAACTTAAGTGTTATAAATTCGCTGATCCTCTTCAAAATATTACTATGTAAATTTAAAAATTATGAAATAAATTTTACTTGGCGCTACTAATATTATTTTGAGCTTATTATATTAAGTGATTAAATTAAAATTTTCAAAGATATTGCAACGCTTTTTAAAAATATGTTCGTCACATTTTTTTTTAATCTTTTCAAACTATTAAGAAACATTCTTTAACAATTTTTTATTCAACTAGCAAGTGGCAACACTTCTCAAACAATATTTCGATTTGTAAGCTTTCTTGGACATATTTATGTTATACTATAAACATAATAGAATATTTGATTTATCATTTTCACTGAAGTAATTTCTTGAAACAAGTGGCAACCTCTTGAAATTTGTTTATCCCTATAAACCTAATATAATTTTTCATACCAATACAATAATATTTCATTTGCTTTACGATTGGTGTACGAAATCAAATTTCTGTTACCGAAACGTTGAAAATGTTGGAAGAGGCCTTCAGTAATAATTTTGTCGCCAAAGAGTTCTTTTTTTTGAACAACATGTACCAAGCAAAAACATTTGGTCCTAAGTAAAGTGAAAGCACGATTGGTTCCAAATCACTCAATTTTTTCGAAAAACTGCGTCGCATTGAAGTCTATGAAACAATACCTTCCCCCTACAAGGATGTCATTAAAAGTATTACTACTGGCGATGAGCCTTGGATCTATGCTTATCACCCAGAAAAAAACGAACAAACGGCCGAATATCGTGCCAAAAGGAGGCCGAAACAAAACACAAACGTCAAAGCAGATTAAAAACGAGATTATATTGACCGGTTTCTTCGATTATCGAGGTGTGGTGCACTCCAAACTCCTTCCGGCCCACCAAACTGTCAACAAGAAATACTAATTGAGTGTTATACGTCATTCGCGCGAAGCCTTTCTTAAAAAGAGACCGGAATTATGAGGCGACAACTCTTAGTTTTTGCACCACGATAATACACCGTCGCATACTGCATTGATTCTTCGTGAGTTTTTCGCCAAATTTTCAACCATTATCATGCAGCAAGCACCGTATTTGTCTGATTAAGCTCCGACTTGACTGAGCTTGAGCTGACTTCCGCCTATTCAGTAAACTCAAACAACCGTTCTCTTGAATTGGAGACATTAAACGTGAATCGCCACGCGCATTGAAGGCTATTCCGGAAATTAACTTTAACAACTGTTTTGAGGACTGCAAAAAATGTTGGCAGCAGTGTTTTGGGGCCAAGGGGAACTACCTTGAAGGGATGACAAAGATTTTAAGAAATAAATTACAAATTTTAAAATTATGAACAAAGTCTTACTATTTTTTGCTCATAGTAGTATACATATGTATATCAGCATTATGAGTCGATATATACACTAATTATTCCCTCAGTTTTTGAGATATCTTTCCAGTAATTATATTTATTTGTCGGAACCGCCGATATCGGTCTGTTGTAGAATATAGCTGTCACACAAACTAACTAATACGAATCAAGTTCGTGTAGAGAAAACTTTTTTATTCGACGAGATATCTTCACGAAATTTGGCATGGATTAGTGTTTAAGGGGCTATACCAGTGTGACACTTTAAACAAAATTTTTGTTGTTTTTCGATAGTTTATATTTCCAAAAATCGTATCTTGAATAGTTTTTGGATGGCAGCGTTCTAAAGAGCGACCGCAGGTATAAACATATACTAGTACATATAAGTGAAACTTTAACGCGTTTTTCTTGAAACGGCATTTTTCAAAATTGCTGACATCATAACTCAGCGAGAAATTGACCGATCGACTTCAAATTAAAACTGAGTATTGTTGAATACATTTAGCATACAATGACCTACGATCTTTTTGATTGGTTCAAAATTTTCAATTTGGCATTAAAGAAATTACCAGTTTTTACCTACAAAAACGATTTTTTTGATTTTGATATTTTTAAAAAATTGTATATCATTGTGTAGAAAATATATTTAAGTTTAATAAACTTTTTAAGTCTTTTTTTTCAGCTACTCATTCGGCCGGAATCATGTCAGCAGTTGGGGCACTTTTTTTGGCACCTCCGAAAACAGCACATAACCACGTTATTTTTCGATATTTTTGTAAAAAAAAATCTTAAAATATAGCTGAAAATTTACCTTATAACGTCCTAAGAAGTTTGAAACATTCAATCGGATACTTTCTCTTAAAAAAATTCACCAAAATCGCCTAATCTTTCATGCGTTAAGCTGGTACAGCCCCTTAAGGTAATGTGCAATCTTCTCAGAAATCAGTATGGCATATACTATATTGCTGACAAGCAAACTGAGCAATCAGAATGAAGTTATTGTACGAAAACATTTCCTTTGTGAAAGGTATACTTTCTGCGGTTCAAACGCAATTAACGGTTTTTATTTTGTTTTTCATAATATAAATATGATCGAAAAAATGCCCTCTATGCGCAATTGGGTATTTATCTAGCATTTTTTTGCGGTTTCCATAATTAAAATGGTCAATTAATATTTCAATGAATTTTAAATACAAGCACAATCTAGTCTACACACACAAACACAGACACAAAGGCGCACTTATGGCAATGTGTAGCAAATTAAATGCATAATTCATACGAATGTGAGTGTCTATGTGTGTGTTTGAGTTTCGAGAATTAACAGTTACATGAATTATGGAAATTATGTTATAAATTAATTGAGTTGAATTGCACGAATCGCTGTGTCACTAAACAATTGCAGGCCAGCAAACAAAACAGCACATACATATGCCTAAGTGTATATACATAACTGCATTTGCGAGTGTGTGTATGTGTGTGCCATTTGCAAGTGGTCAAACTGATAGCCTAAATACGGACCACGCTTACATAACCGTTAGCCATAGTGAATTGTGTATTAGCTGGAAAAATGTATAGAAGTGCATATGTATGTGTGTATGCATGTATGCGTGTATATGTAAAGGCTTTGTTTGTAGTGCATGTTTTGTGTGCCATTGACCAATGCTCTAATCGCACCACTTAAACACATGCAATTACCAAAATCCACACACATACACATACACACTCGCCACTGTGCACACATACATATATGTTTGTGTGCATATTGAAATTAATTGCCCCACTGGCGTCAACGGCAGCCCAGCGGCGCTGTAATTGAATTACATTATAATCTTTAATTAATTAAAAAGCGTTGAATACTATAAATCGCGTACAAGCGCAGCTGCCCACACACACACGTACAATTGTAAACACTTGCATTAGGGTGTGTGCATAATTAATATTTATTTAGTGAAACCTCATTTATGGCTGCATAACTTCCAAACATATGGTACATATATAAATGCATGTTGCATGCAACACAAAGGAAGTACCGCTAAAATAACGTTCCAACATGACCATAGCAGCTGCAGCGTTGAACTGGCTTCGGTCAACATCAAAGCGGCGGCTGCAGCATCAATAGCCAGCGCTAAGGAAATTGGCACTGAATGCAAGTCACTCATACGCCCTGTGCAACGCAAGTGCTGAATGAGTAGCGCATACTGTAGCAACGCGGTATTCATTTCCCACTCGTTCCCGCTCAGTACTTCTGAGTCACACTGCTCTTTTTAACTCTCTTAGACGCTCTCTTTTGCTTTTAAACACACATTTAACATTGTTGCTCTCAGGAAGGAGTGTCTGTTGAGATTCAGCGCCCACAGAAATGGGTCAACATTCAACTCTAATAACAGTTTCATCATCATTCAGGGAAAGTCCTTTGTGGCATTTTCAATAGGCGCGTACATGTGTGTGCGTGTGTGTGTGAAAATAAAGCGGCAGCGTATGGTTGTTGTGTGCCAATTAGGGGTCAATATTCTGTTGTGTCATATTTTACATGCTGACGCTATATTTTCATGGCGCGTTACTAAAGTGCCATCAAGTTTTTAATATTGCAATTTTGAAAGTTCAAGCTTACATGTACATAGAGTATTCGGTATTTTAATAAGTGTCCAAAGATTTAAAATTTTAGTTTTTGTAGAAATATCTATTAATTGAATTTTACACGACTTGGTTTATGTAATTCTATTTCCTGTTATATTGATAACTGGCGAATGACAGACGTGAAATTTTGCTCCATGGCCAGAATCGAAGCGGGATTGTCTTGTTGACTTTAGACTTTACTTATCTCCAGGAAAAAGTCTAACTTTCTGATATCAGACAATCTTGGTGGCCAATCGACCGGCCCAAAACGTGAAATTATCTGCTGTTCAAAGCGTTCTCCCAATAAATTCATTTACTGATGAGATGTGTGGGAAGTGGCGCCGTCTTGTTGAAACCAAGTGTTTCAGGCATCCAATAGTCGATTATCATGGCATTTTTGAAGTAAAATGGACCGCTGATTCCACCGTTCTACAAACCATACCTCGCACACGTTGTTTTTTTCTGAATGAAATGGCAGCTTTTGAATCTCTTCAGTTGCTTTTTGTCGCAAGTGCGGCAATTTTGCTTGTTTACATACCCATTGAGCAGGAAATGAGCCTCATCGCTGAACAAAATTTGGCTCAAAAACGTCAGATCTTCTTGCAACTTATCAAGAACCCATGGAACGAAGCGATGTCATTTGAGAAGGTTGAGCGGCTTCAGTCCTTACACAAGCTGTATTTTGTACGCTTTCAATTTACTTTGACTTTTTATGGTTTCAAAGGACTCATAACATTTCTCGCGAAGATGATTTTTAAATTTCGAAAAGAGCAGAAAGACACATTTTGAAAAATCTGACAATTACGGTGGCTGAGTGATGACTCTCATTTCCTATTTTTCCAAAAAGCCAGTCGAAATCATACCAGAATATGAAATGCAATGAATGAAAAATATATGAGTTTACTGCCCACAGCAGCTTTACCTAGACGTCTCAAAAGGTAAAAGCTCTATTTCATATTGACCACTTGAAACTGTGGGACGAATTTATGGTAAACCACATCTCGGCTGTCAAAGAAAACGATGAGCATCACTTAGATTTTCGGCCGACTTTGGCAGGGTTTATCGGTTTCGACTCATTTTTAGAGCGCCATTCACCGGACTGTTGGACAATTTCGCCATTATATTCATAAGTTTACGTCTCTCATAAGGTTACGTCTCTAGAATCCTTTTCCTTTCTCGATTTTATCGTCAAATCGCGAATGGACTACTTGCTCAGGACAAGTTTTCGTTAACTTCATGACCTTCTTCGAGTGCTCTGTGTCAGTGAAGTATCTGTCACACTAATTGATGTATGTAGCTCAAACTGCACAGCAATAAAGGTTATACCTTCTAGAAAAAGCGATTTTTCACATCCTTTGTCTTATGTCGCTTCTGAAGAATACTTGACGGTGCGAGGTACATCATTTCACATATATATTTGTTGAAAACCCCAACTTCTGAACCAGTTGTTTTGCTTTGTGTATTTAGTTAAAATAGCACTTATTTTTATTAATCTATACTATAATGGCCATAAGGATAAATATGTATCTGCAAAAATATTTTGAAGGCCTTAACAATATTTGAGATCTCAAATTACAACAAACTTAAAAACACGAGATCTGCGCCGAGCCGTTTTAAAGCCTTGCAAAAGTTAAAAGCATTCTTTTTCGATTATTTAGAATTAAGACCTTGACTTTAAGCGTCAGCCGGTTGAACTTTGTTGCTACGAATTTTTTTCAATCTACTTTAATATAGCTGTCTGACACTAGAAACTTTTCCAAAGCTAAATAATATTTCTATGTCGTCGCGGCGTTATTAAAGCCCTAGTTCGTTGCAATTCTTAAATTAATATTATTGCATATTACTTCATTACGCCGAGCTAATTTAATTGCTGGAAATGCTTATCTGAAATGAAATTGCGCCATCACCGGCCGGCGCACATATTACACACACACGCACATAAAATCACATTTGCCAGCAAATTTCCACTTAATTCGTGGTCTTGCGAAAGCCTAATTGATTCATTAATTTTTTGCTCACCTGCAGCTCAACGCGGCTTACACCGTTATTACTCGTACTTTAAATATAACAAACTTAAGTCAAGCACATAAATCCAACAACAACAACGACAACTGACTGTTAGTGTAACGAATTCCGCTGTTAATGCCCAGCGGCGATAAATTCTTTTCAAACAAGTTGTTGTAATGCAAGTACACATACACATACATACATATTTGTGTATGTGAACAGGAGTGAGTGAGCGCAACGCCGTCGTCGCTAATGCACACGAGGCCAATGCGCGGTCGACAAAACGCAAAACGTGGTCAAAGTCAGGTCCGCGCGTACATCAACGCCGTGGAGACTGGCATGGGTCAGTAAATAGAACTTATTGTTTCATCATTTTTCGTAGCATAAAAAGTTGGATTTCATAACGACGAGGCGCACTACGCTTACGACGACACTTTAATGGCTACGCCACGTAAAGCTTAGCAAACTCGCTGAGGGCCGGAGGCATTTTTTACGCGCACCCAACTCACGCAGAGCGCGACGGCGACGACGTTAATGCGACGTGTCATGGTCACGGGCAACATGAAATAGATGCGGGAATTAGGGAAGTGGTGGAAAGGGAAAGCAAATTCCTCCAGGTGAACAGCGCACACACACCAAAAACACATACCTCCAAGCCAACTCAGTATATTCGTGCATATGTATGTGTCTGTTTATGTATAGGTTGTGTTGCTGCCACGTTGATGGCGCTTATAATGACAACAATTAAAAATAAATCACTGGTAATAACATCAACAACAATAACGGTAAGGAAATCGCACGTAAACATTATCGTTTACCACGTCCACCTGTCGTACAACAGCGCCGAAGCCAACTAGCTTGTATTTGTTGCAGGAGCGGCATGACGTTGTAGCGCGAATATCCGCAAGGTAAACACTGTAGCACCACTTATACACACACCCGTATTTATGTATATTTTGTTTTTGAGATTATGTTGTTGTTGTTGTTGTAGTTCCATATTTTAGCCAAATGGTGGCAATGTCCGAAATATTTGTGACGCTTCAGCAATGTACGCGCTGACACCATCGGTGATCAGCACCAAACTGAACAAGTAAGGAGACACTAAGTGTGGATGCAATCAAACGCTTCATATTTTCAGTGCTTATGTCAGCAGCATAATTTTAATTATTTAAAAAAACTTAACTCCATTAACTTCCCTCCCAAAATATGTTTTCATACAAGCAATCAGTGAATTAGTGTGGCAGCTAATGATATAATGGTCCGATCTAAACGATTACTTCGCATATTATAGCGTTGTCTTAAGAAATAATTTATACCCGATTTCGCAGATATCTCGTCAAATGCAAATAAAAATATTCTATGCACGATCTTGACGTCGTCAAACTTTGCACGTAATGTTTCCACCGCCTTGTTGGAAATAGAGATCGTACACGTCGATTCCATCAAACATGGATAGATTATTTTCTCTTGGGGTATAAATCAAAGGTTTGCGCCAATCAACCAGAAATGCTCGAGGAACATACGATATACTACAGCCAAAATCCTGCATCGGGTCATCGAAAGAACATTCTTTGGAATTTATTTTTTGAAGATTAACTCTTTGGAATGTTGCCATGGCTACGTCTCAGATGTGTTCTCTCAATAAAACCATCGATTGATGTGATGTGCGGGACATAGCGGCGTCTTGTTGAAACCAAATGTCGCCGAGGTCACGTGCTTCAATTTTAGTCATCAAATAGCCGGTTATCATAGCGCGATAACGGCGTCACCGGCATCATTTTTGAAGAAATATGTACCGATAATTCCACCCGCCCACAAACCACACCAAACCGTTGTTTTTGCTAGATGGAGTGGTTATTCGTCCTAAATACGGCAACTTTGCTTATTTACATACCCATTGAGCCAGAAATGGACCTGATTCCTGAACATGATTTGGCTCGATACAAAAATTCGGATCTTCTTGGAACTTTCAAGAACCCATTAAGCGAAGCGATGTCGCTTGGGAAGTTTGGGTTCTTACGCAAGTTTTGGGGGGTCCGGATTGACTCTCCACGGTCTTCGTATACACTCTCAATTACGGCTACTATATTTTAAATTGAGCGAAGCGGGCCCAACTTCAACGGTTAGAAAAACAAAGAAAGTGAGAGAAAAAACAAATTTTAAACAGATACAGGATTTGTACGGAAGGTGGTGCCAGCCGAAAATACAGATTTCGTTAGAGCAGAGGTACACGATTAAATTCTCTGTGAATCTCGGTAAATCTGCTACAGACACGTTCGATATGATCAAGCAGGCTTGATAAAGACCGGAAGGATGAGCAAATCCAAAGTAAAAACGATGCTCATTGTCTTTTTTGACATCAAGCCATCAACGCCAAGTTTAACGTGGAAGTCTTCAAGAGACTCAAACGAAGAGTCAATCGGGTCCGACAAGACATCGCAGCCGATTGAAAGTTGCACCATGACACAGCGCCTTTCTTGTGAACAGCTACCTTACCAAGGCGGGCATCCCAAAGCTTCAGAGGCCCACTGGAACTTTTTTTTGTTTCCTTGCCTGAAAAGGCCGATGAAAAGGGATCCAAGCAGCATGCACCTAGGATATCAATAAAATCAATTCAGAAGAATCAAACATAATTTATATAGGATTTTACATCCCATCGTGACTTTCGTTCCTTTGTTTGAACCAAAATTATTACTTTGTTTTTTCGTCAGGACTATCCACAATATTAGAAGTGCAATGCAGTTTTAATAACAGAAACTGTCGAACAAACTATTTTAAAACGCAGCCCTTAGACTTGATATAATATAACTCTACAAACTCTTTAAGAACTCTAAAACTTAAAAATATCTCAAACATATTAAGCATATATTTAACAAGGTTTTTTATTTTTTATCACCCAAAATTATTACAATACCTTGTGTAACAATCTACCTCCGGGTTGAAAAAGAAGCGATAAAGCTCCCACCTATATTTTCAGTAGGTGTGCGCGACAAAGTTCATGTGCCAACACCCCCGGGATGTATTTAGAATTTGCATGCTGGTAATTATGTGGACCCCCATGCGGTTATTATCAAAGCAGCCAGCATTTGAGCAGATTGGAATGGATAGCTGGAGGCGGGTGAGCCACTCAACAGCGCAGATGTCTGTGCAACAAAAAACAGCGACCACATAAATTGACCGAAGACACAGCTAAATTACAATTACAACAATTAATAAATTAAATTGTGAGTCTGTGGTTTTGAAAGCAGCTGAATTTGTTACGCTCTCAACAACACAGCATGCGCCGCAGCAAATTGTTGTTCTAAAGAAGCGTCAATGTGTGTAGATTTTCTTATTACTTGTGGCATCCACATTTTTCTAAGCAATTTTTGTTTTGCTTTCCGTTAGCTTTCGTATTTAATTAAAAAGGATGTGTGTCTACGCAGAACACACTCTGCTCCATAGCAACTCTCTAAGGTCCAATGAATTTGAAAAATTCCAGAACCGGATAAAAAATAAATAATAAATAACTTTAAAGCAATCGAGAGCTGAAGGCAGCTGAAGTTTCATCACGGTAAAGGCGAGACTTCGCACGCACTGGCCCCCTCTCACATGAGCACTGCTTGCTTCATCACGCCACTGACCAGCCGGACCACCTGGCCTGCTGACCTCAGACCGCAGACGTGAAAATATAAATGGCATGTTTTCAATTTTTCGCTAACGGTACTCACTGCACAATGCTAACGGTACCTATTATGCGCATTTGATTAGTAGACACACATACACACACGCACAAGCTCGTGCTCGTGCTATTACGCATGTTCACGCCTAGCTGCGCACAACAACCGCAACTAAAATTCAAATTTCATTATTAACAACAATGCCGTCAACATTTCGAAATTGTTGCAATTTTACGAAATTTCTACACAATTATCGTCTCATTGGAAATTTTCACATTGGCCTTCAATACAATCAAACGGCTGTCGCTGAATTCGTTTCGAGAGTGCATGTGTTTGTTATGTTGCACGCACGCGGTGCAATTTAATTTCATTTAATTCATTCATTTCTGACCCTTCGAAGCAGAAAATTACCGCAGTTGGAAAAATTACAGCCTTAAAAACCGTAAATTTTTTTGGATTTTTGCACACTTAGAGAGTTTGAACGAAAAAATAATATTTTTTATGATTGAGTATTTTTTATAACAAAGATAAAATTTCACTCAAAATTTTGATTGAGGTTTTGTATATTTTATATTTCAGTTTAATTTGTAATTTTTGCAAAAAAATATTTTTTATTTTATTTTTTTTTATATTAATTATATTTTTTGTGAAAGCAAAAATTTTTTGCAAAAATTCTGATTTATTACAATTTCAAAATTACGGTTTATGGTTTTTCTGTTAGTAAATTTAAGAACTTTTTAAGTGAAAAAGGGGTAGTCAAAAAAGTCTTTTCGTATTTCTAATTAAACTTCAATTTATTTTATTTTATATTTATAATGAACTTTAATGAACCAAATATGTACCATTAGTGTAAAACTCTTCTGGTTTTCTGGTTTTTCACAGACCACTCTTGAAACAAACAGTACTCCATTAAGGGAAGAAGTCAGGGTGTATGCATCAAAATTTTCCAGCCAAACTCTTCAAGTTTTTGCCGAGTCATCAAAGATATGTGTGGTCGAGCGTTGTCCTGATGAAAGACGAAGTCTTTTCTGTTGATCACTTCTGGCCATTATTTTCGATTGTTTGCTTTAATCTCATCAGTTATTGGTAGTAAAATGTAGAATCAATCGTTCGACCAGGCTGGAGCAACTCATAGTAGATAATTCCTTTCCAATCCCACCAAATACTCAGCATAACCTTTCGAGGCGTCAATCCTGGCTTTGCGACCATTTGTTGAGCTTCACCACGCTTGGACCATGATCTTTTTCACACATTATCGCAGATGTTAATTCGGTGCAATAAATTTTTCACAGACAATGCATGTGGTACCCAAGCATCGAGCCTTTTTTAATTGGTTCAAAACCGTTCTTAAGTTCCTTAGCGATGTTATGGCTGCTTATGTGACGATCATGGTCAATATTTTCTATAATTTCATCGACTTTTTCAACGAGATACACAACTGCAACGACATTTATTGACAAAATACGAAAAGACTTTTTCGACTATCCAATATTATTCCAGAATACCCTTTACCATGATTATTTGACCGACCTAATATCATCAATAAGAATATTGGAATCTTTTAATTTGAATGTCAGATGTTGAAGGAGAAGGAGAGGATAGGGTTATAAATACGAAGTTATTTATGAATTCCAAACGTCTGTCACGCTATCTGTGTAATCGCTGATTTTAATAAAAATCTACTACCTCCTCTCACCTCGTAAATTTGCTACCATGTTCAGAACTGCGATATGTAAAATGAGATTATTGTCAAACCCTTAAAACCATTGAAGGGTTCAAATAGAAGAAATATCATATCTTTCAAAATACTTTACCGATTTGTACTAAATTCGGGTCATAAGACTCTTATTACCAAAATTATTATTGGTGCAAAGTTAGCAATAACTGCTGATACTATTTTCTTATTACTACATTTTATAACCTTTAGAATCAACCTAAATAGTCTAGAAATACCAAAATTATCTCAAGCTTTACTATATAAAATACTTGTAAGGATTTGTTTTTTTTTTCTAAAATTATAATTTCTGTAACCGATACTATTACCGAAATCAAAAGTCTTGATAGATGATGAAAATGCTGGACGAGTCAACAGGTTTTGTGAACCTCCCTCAACATTTTTCGGAAATACTTCAGGAATTTCATCTGCGCTGTCGAATACTATTCAATATCTCTGAAGAACCAATTGAATTCTGCACCGAATTCTGTCTTTGCAATTCATTAGAAATCAAATAAGTGGCAGTAAATAACTGTAAATATATACATATATGTATGTATACAGCTTTAAATAAATTGAATTCCTCGAAATTATATAATAATATTGTCTGTCTGGCTGGGCAAGATATTTATCAAAGGAAATCGCTTAATAAAAACCACAAAGCATCACTTGACTTCATCAACTAAAACTAGAGAAGACAATATTTAATGTTAAACAAGCAGTGAATGATTATGTATAAAATATAAGAATGGCAGTGAAATGAAAAGATGAGGAAGTGGAATATGTAGGTAGTAGTATAAGATACGAAAGGAGCTATGAAATGTAGAAGGAGTCTTCGCTTCATCTCTTCTAGCAAGTTGAGCACATTTAATTTGCAAATATTGCCAAACCACAGCCATGACCAACAAAAACTAATATACAAGTACAATATTTCCAAATATGTTCGTATAATAAAGGGTTCTTCAAACATTCGGAGACAAGGTTCAAATAAAGATTCTATGTTTTCATTTAAGAAAAACATGAGAAGAGTAAAATATCAAAAGTTAGGATTTCCCCTAACTTAACTTAACTTAACTTAACTTAACTTGACTTGCCTTAACTTAACTTAACTTAACTTAACTTAACTTAACTTAACTTAACTTAACTTAACTTAACTTAACTTAACTTAACGTAAGTTAACTTAACTTAACTTGGCTTAACATAACTTAACTTGACTTGGCTTAACTTAACTCAACTTAACTTGACTTGCCTTAACTTAACTTAACTTAACTTGTCTTATATTTACTTATCCTATCTTATCTTCTATTTTTTCTTCTTTTCTTTTCTCTTATTTTATTTACTTCCAACTGGACAGAAGCTCACACAACAGAAACCCATAAATACCAACCCACTCCGACTCATGAACCCTGTATATCGCATAAATATTGTCTACATATTTGCATGCATGCGTACATATGTATATATGTACAAAGAAATAAAAACATTTCAAATTTATTTAATAAACAAAACTCAAAGGCAGATGAAGCACGAAGAAAATTTAATTCGTTGAGCATTTTTCCAATTCATTGACGAAAATCAAAATATGTTGCCGAGCGCTACACTCACCGCAAATAGCAAATGCGCATAAACGCTGGTATACACACATACATGGATAGAACATAACCTTTAAATATAAACAACAATAAATTCGAGTAGAACTTGATTTATAAATAATTTTTTGCTGTGCCAAGGACTTGCGAATTTCTCTGCCACTTCTGTCATGTTAAATCACAATGCCAACGCGCAAACACACACACATGCAAGTCAAGAAAAAAACTTATCTCGCTCACCCATTGGAGCACGCGCGTCTCACCTCATGTGATTGGCTGCCAGCTGTGTTGGTAAACTGCTGTCACTGTTGCCGCTGTCACCCCGCCAACATTACTTCGACTTGCACACACACTACCGCACAGCTAAGGAGCTCGCTTAACCGACAACCTCAACGACAAAGTTTTCAAGTCGTATTTTTGCCTTTTTCACATTTCATTAAATTTGATTAGGAAAATTTTGGCAATAAACTTTCGAGAAGCAGGAGAAGCTTTCGCTGTCGCCGCGGCTACCACTTAGTTGGGCACTCGCTTACAAGCAGCGAATATATAAGAGATGACAGGCCTAACGCGGCGAGGCAAAATTTAAGATTTCTGCTAATTCGCCGTAGCAGTCACTTGTAACGGCATGTGGACTCACCGCTATTCCGCACACACATCCATACACACATACGTAAACACAAATAATATTCCAACTTTAAATCATCTACAAACAAAACTTGACTATAAATATCCGCTTCCGCATGGAAACACACGTATATAGGCACATATGTAGTAGGATATGTATGTGAGTGTGGATTTCTTTTGTGCTAATCACCGTATGAGCACGCACACACCGACAACATTTGCTGACTTTCGCTTTTCTTGTCACCTGCATGTTCGTTGATCCTGTCGCTGCGGCAGTAATGCTAAATGACTTTTCATATTTGCAGTCGAAACTTTTCGTCGCTCGCGGAGAAAAACCCACGGGGTCTTGTGGCCCTGAAGTTTCAAATTTTCTTTATGACAAAACTCCATTAAAGTAGAAATAATTTTACTTGACGCAAGAAATCGCTCGCTGACTTTGAGAAAATTTGAGCGACATTAAGAAGACGAAGCTTTGCCACAGAAATCAAGTTAAGGAGCTCAAGTTTATTCTTAAAGTCTTAGTGCAATATTAAAGCGTCAAAGACTGTTACAAATAATGGAAAGCTTAGCATGGCATTTATTTGGGAAATTTTAAAAGGAAAACGATTCCAATGTGGTTGAAGTTTTCGCATGCCGAAGGGTCTTAACCGGTGACTTTGAACCACTCTACACAATGTGTGAATATATTTTATACGCTTCTAAGAGGAGATTATACAGCATATCTAGAAAACTGAACAAGTTTAATGAACCTTATATAAAGCCTCCATAAAAAAACTTTCCCGTTTTTATTACACCTGCAAACAACTTTCCTCAAATAGTTTCAAATAAGTTTGTAAGTTGGGAGTCTATTACTCCCTAGTTCCAAATAGATTTTATTCATTTTTTCGGCGTCAAAGTAGTGTTCTCTGTTAAATTGACGCCATAATGACCTTAATGTCATTTTATGAGTTTTTGTAAAATGCAGAATCAAATTGGTTCACTATCCTTTATGCCCAGCTTTTAAAGATCCGATCCGACGGGTTTGAGAAATGAACCCAAATGATATGTTCTCAATAATTTTTCTTTCTTTCGTAAAAATGTTCCATGGCCTGGAAAAAAGCAAATATTTTAAAAGTTTCTGCAAAGGCCATTTAGAAAAGAGCTGGTCTAAAAAGCCGTGCAAAGGTCAAAAATTCTCTACTCACTAATAGACACAGGAAGTTTTCCAAAAATACAAGACTTGCTGTACAAGTACCTGGAATAAGATCATGTGGTCGAAAGAGATCAAGATTAATGGTATAGACCGGGATTTGCACCGGGAGAAAGATGATGCGGAATTACAGCCACTTCATGTTGAGGGAATTTATGACGTCCAATGGTACTGGTACGTTGGCAAAAATCGTAGGACGAATGACGGTTTTATATTGAGATACTGGGCAGTCATTTGCTTGACACCGTAAGAGACTTATGTGGAAATGGGACAGACATTGTTTTCCAGCAAGGCATTGATCTGAAATGCACATCAAGGGCAACTCAAAAAGGGTTGCAGGACAATAATATTAGTACGATTGGCCATACGCAATCCCCAGACCTTAACTCCAACGAGCCCTTGATTGGTAAAGGGTCCCGGTGGTCTAGAATTTTCAAAAAATCGCTTCTTTTTGTTTGATAGTTCGAAAGTATAGTCCTTTAAGAATATACTGTAAAATTTTTGGAAGGATATTCACATTATTTTAGCTTCTACAGCCGTTTTAGCAGGTAGCGCGCGATCGAGGGGCTCAATGATTGGATGCTTTGTACGTCATTTATCTCAAAACTACTTTTTTCGGCGAGCCGTTGATGAAAAAAAAACTATCCATCTGAATCACTTGAAATTTTAATATGGTGTTTATAAGATCAATATCTATCGCTGGGACTACGATCAAATTTTAATTTTAAGAACTTCGATTTTTTTCGATCTAAAACTGGTTCAAAAATAGCTGTTTTCAGAATCTGAGCTACAAAAGCGCGAAATTTTTTTAATTTTCGGTTATTTTTTGGTTGTAGTCCCAGCGATAGCTGCACTCCTACTGATTAACATTTTATAAGATAGATTTTTTTGGACGCCATTTTTAATGTTGTTAAAAATTTTTTTTATTTAAAATTATTTCTTTCAAATATTGGCTGCGGCTACGTCTCAGATGGTCTAACCGGTGCGTCCAACTTTCAATGGCTCATTCGAGCATTTCGACTGGTCACTGGCGAATCCTTACAGAAACAGGATACAGATCATCGTTATTGCTTCAAATGGAGTCTGAAACTTTGATTTACAACATCTTTGAATATTCACAAATAATATTATTATTATTTGTTATTTGAGTATCCCTGAGAGTTTGCTATTTCAGCCCTAATAGAACACGCCTTAAACTCAACTTTGACGAATAATTTATAAATATACGTACAAGTACATACATGAGTGTATTACAGTAAATAGATATATTATTTTGTCAACGAGAAATAGCATTTTATTGCAGTTCAAAAGCCAAATATTTAACAAATTCACTTTAAAGTAAAGCAGCACACACAGACACAATCTCTAATAGTAGATAGAACTGCAATAGATTACGGAAAATATTGAATATTATATATGTATTTGTGTATGCACGCTCTGCCACAATTTTTCACATTTGCTGCCAGCAAAACGACAGCAAAGTGAAATCTACATAAATAATAAATGTGATAGCCATTGTAAATCATAGAGCAAATGTGGATATAAATATGAATGCTATGATAAAATAACGCTCTATGCCCATGTACAGGTGTGTATATGTGCTTGCACTTATGCTGTGTATGAGTGTGTGTGTGTGTGTGTGTGGAAGCAAACATATAAATATGGTGTGCAGTGGCTGTTGGTGAACTGTAACCGAGCAAATTGCAAGCGACGTGTTGAAAGTGTTATAATCGCCGCAATTGCACGAAGCTCGTGGACACACAGTAACCAAAAACTACCAAAATAAAGAACGAAAATGAAGTCCCAAAAAAATGAAAACAAAAAATTGTGCAGAAAAATAAAACGGATGTCGAGTGGCAAAACGGCAAAGGAAATGGCATTACGTTTGCATTTTAAATTCTCACACGCCATCTGCCGTAAATAACCGCCGGCCAAGGCTGCCGCACCGCCACCACCACCACCACCACTCCAACCAGCCGTTCACTAAACACTTCACACGAAACGCGGGCGAGGGTGCGGTGGCGCTGGTGGCAAAACGGCTCTCTAGACTAAGCAAGTGACGGCAGTTCCTTGAAGCTGCCACCTTGAGTTTGCGCTACTGCGCCCAAACCGCCAGCCCAGTGCGTTGAGGCAGGTTGAAAAGTTTCAACATAATTTTTTTGTTGTTGTTGCAGTCGAAAAATATTCAGCATAACGCCGCTTGGAAGCTGAAAAGCTGCCTTGAAGGTGCAGAAAATCGCACTTAAGCAACCTTTCCTTTGCTTGATTTATGCGTCAGGTCACAAAGGCAAATCGGCAGTCCAACTCAGAATCCGAAGAAGTGTCTGCGAGTGAGTTACTTATTTTCTCGCACTGTTTCGGTCGTCTCGGTTGCACACAGCAAGGACATGTGCGCTTACTACGTACTTCAGTTGGTTCAGTTGGGCGCTGCGACCAATTGTGTTGGACGTGTGTGCGTGCGCATGAATGTGTGTGTGTGTGTGTGTGTGTGTTGGAGTCGAATTGCTTGACTGCTTTCACTTCTAATATCTTGTTAAACAGTGCTTTTTTGTTATTTTCGCTGTCCATTTGGCTGCAAAACTTGCAAGCGTGCTACCAAAGATCTGTTATGTGCATGTGTGTGTGTCTTTGAGTATGCCAAGCGCCCCTACAGCACAGCGGCGACGCAGTGTTCTCACACAGTTCACCGCTCAGCTTGCAGTAAAATTCAGCGTTTCATACTTTCTTCCAAGTCATGCGTTTGGCAATGTGCAGTGGTGTGAGTGTATGTGTGTATGTATGTATAATTGTGTTAGTTGCCGCGCGTCCGCTTATGAAAAAGGCGTAAATTTTCTTAATGGACTGAAAATTGGGCAATTTTATAGCCTCATGAATAAAACATTTTTATTTTGCAACAATTACAAACACACGCACGCACGCAATTCGACGGACAGTCAGTGCAAAAGGCTGCCACGATATTACTAGCTGGCGGCCAAGGACAACATGTGTGGCAAGGTTGCACATAAAAAAGATCTATTGTGGCACAAAAATACACTCGCACCAAGTGAAATGCAGCGCAACATCAATGGCATAACTAATTTCCTCGTCAAGACATAAGTATAATAGAATCTTTATCTTTACAAGTAAACATATGTGTGAGTATGTGTGTACTCCCCTTACCCCCACACTTCGTAAATCACAAAGAGATATTCCAGTCACACGCTGTGTTGTGTATTGAATTTATTTGTGCTCCATTATGGTAGGCACTCGTGTCTATCTGGAAGCATCGCGAATCTCAATTACAGCATGCGGACAAAATTATTTTATCAAGCTGCGGAACCCATCGATACTTTCACTAAAAAGCTTAAATTTAGAGAACACTTGATTTTAAGACGTTTCTAATTTTCTCAAATAGTTTTGGAAAATGCAAAATAATAGCTCGTACGAAGAGGAGTGCCATGTCGCAGCGGAGAGAAAACAGACTGCCTACCTCGCAATGTGACGATGGACCGCAACACGTGCGGGATGGTATAGATACCGAGAGTTAAAGAGAGAAGCGAGACGCATTTGCAGACATGAAAACGGGAGAGAGCGAAATGCCTGAGTATGAAGAGCTTGACAAGCTGGCCGACAGGGGTAATCCAGAGCTTACTAAAATTATGGAGGGAACACTTCTCCATCCTGCTGAATGGCAGTGAAACCTTAGCGTCAGGAGAAGGCGAACCCAATTTCCCAATCGATGATGATGAAGCAGACGTTCTATTCCCCAGCCATGAAGAAGTTCGAATAAAAATTACTTAGGCACGCTCTGCCCAACCCACAAACAGGGAGACCCCACAATCTGCGCCAACTACCGTGGGATAAGTCTCCAAAACATCGCATATAAGGGTTCTAACGAGCGCATCGTGTGAAAGATTGAAGCTCACCGTCAACAAACTGATTGGACCTTAGCAGTGTGGATTTAGACCTTTTCATCGACAATTCGAGCTGCAGAACTTAATCGAGCAGGTACAGTCTTCTATAAGAGTGTACAGCTGCTGACAGATGCCGAAGATATTGATATCATTGGCCTCAACATCCGCGCCGTTAGTTCTGCGTTCTCCAGACAGCTTAAGAGAGTGAAGCAAATGGGTCTGGCAGTGAACGAGGGCGAAACGAAATATCTCCAGTTATCAAATATACAGTCGTCGCACTCGCGACTAGGCTCCCAGGTCAGTGTTGACAGTCATATCTTCGAAATTGTAGATAATTTCGTTGATCTTGGAACCAGCATTAACAGCAACAATAATGTCAGCCTCGAATCCAATGCAGAATAACTCTTGCCAACAAGTGCTACTGAGTATGCAATTGAGAAGTTAAGTCCTTTCACGACGAACAAAGACCAAACTCTATAAGTCACTCATTATTCCCGTCTTGCATAGACGATGACAACATCTGATGAGTCGACGTTACGAGTTTTCGAGAGAAAGGTTCTGCGAAAGATCCTTTGCGTGTTGGCCACGGTGAATATCGCATTCGATGGAACGATGAGCTGTATGGGATATACGACGACATTGACATAGTTCAGCGAATTAAAAGACAGCGGCCTCGCTGGCTGGGTCATGTTGTCCGAATGGACGAAAACACTCAAGCTCGGAAAGTATTCGACGCCGTACCCGCCGGAGGAAGCAGAGGAAGAGGAAGACCTCCACTCCGGTTGGAAGGACCAGGTGGAGAAGGACCTGGCTTCGCTTGGAATATCCAATTGGCGCCACATTGCGAAAAGAAGGAATGACTGGCGCGCTGTTGCTATAATCGCGTAAGCGGTGTCTGCGCTAGTAAAGAAGAAGAAGAATTTAATGATATGAACTTGGACAATATATGGCTCCAATAGGATGGCGCCAAGAGCCACACAGCGAATGTCACAATCGATTTATTGAAAACCAAGTTTGGGAACGTGTTTTCTCACGAAATGTCCCAGTCAATTGGCCGCCTCGGTCGATTTATGCTTGAATACTGTCGAAAATTGTGTTCAGCGTGTGGACTTCTGAAAGCTTGCCCGTGGTTTGCTCAATTCACACAACGAAGGCAATTATGAGACACTACACAGAAGCGGAGGTGCTGTTTAATGACAGTCTAAAGAAGTTCGACGAAATGGACGGCGCATGGGTCCACAGATATACACCTCTGACCAAGTAACAGTCGAAATAGCGGACATTACCGATGAATTCTCCTCGAAAGAAAGCCTGTCCTATCGGCTGAAAAAGGGATAGTCAGTTTTTTTCGGATTCACAAGGTGTGACCTACATCGACAATCTAGAGGAAGACATAAAGACTATATACTCTAATTGCAGAAGAAACCATCCCATCTGAGAAGAAGGAAGTGTTCCTCAATCGAAATGGTTGAACTAGACTACGAACTACTGTCCCATCCAACGTATTTCTCAGATTTGGTTCCGTACGGTTACTTTCTGTTTCCAAACTTGAAAAAGGTACGCGTTGGGCGAAAATTTGAGTCGAATAATGATGCTATTCTTACAACAGAGGTGTACTTTGCAGACCTTCAAAGAACATATGTTTCAGATGGCATATATTGAGCAAAAATTGAGACTATGTTGAAAAGCTTTCTATCAACATATCAAGGTTTTCCTGCAATAGTGTTGCCAACTATTTACTAAATAATCAAAAATATATCCAATAAATATTTCCCTAAGGCAACAACAGGTCACATGAAAGCGCTTCTCCTCACTATCTCCTATCACTCTCACAATATTAAGCAATGTGGCAACATTGCTTGGCCATAATTGAAGCGGTCATGCATTATGGCGACTCATATATATAATCTCTAACATATATTTGCCTCAACTGTGCGTAATCTTATTGACTTATGTTGCAAGTAGGTATACATATAGGTATACCCTTGCGCACGTGATGCTCTGGTGTCTGACTTCTGCTGTGTCATGTCATGTTCGTACAAGGGTTCGTGCAAACATTTATTATGCCGCTGCATTGATACAATAAATTGTTGATTAATTCAAGAGCCTGTCGCATGCATTCGCCGCCCACTTGCCACACAAAGCCTTCGAAGCCGCCCACAAATACAGACGCATGGTTGTCTCTGTCGCTGCTGCTGATCCATTTAACTAACCGTAAAGGTGTTACGGTTGCTATTATTATTGTCCTTATGGCCAGAGTCAAATGCCGGAAACGGAAATACCAAACACTCGCCGTATAAGTGTCGCACGGTCGGAAATAAATTTTCGCAGACAGTGACACTCATATGAGCTAACACTCCGCCAACTGAATTCACATATGAATGTGTATGTAAGCGTATATATTTATATATACTTGTATGTATGTATGTGTGCTTGTGCAGACTGTTGGATATTTTATTGATAAAGTTTGAACCCCGCCGTGTTTGTGATGTGAGACTCAGTGTTGATTGCAAGTTTCCACTCAACACAATGGCAGCGCCACATCATAAGTTCGCATGTGTGTGTGTCCGCTTTTCTTGCACGTCCGTCTGACAATCGAAACCAATCGCATATTGGCCGTTCGGACTGCTATTTCGGCTCGTTGCCAGCAAAACTTCGATAATTTATGCCAATTAAGGCGAATGAGCGAATTTATAACTTAAATTGTTTGCCGCTCCCAGAGCCCATAGAAGCCGCCGAGGCTTGGTCATTGTGCTACAAGTAGGCAAATAGTTGTTATTGCGCAATATTTCTTTTCAATAGCAAAGCAATCTCTCAAGTTGCACGCCGCTCTACTTGTTGTTGGCTCTCTATTGTACTGTAGCTGTTGTTTTTGTTGTGTCTGCGCTACAAACTTTTTGTGAATTTATTTATTGGCCTCCCAGGGGATCACTTCAACAACAAAAGTGAAAACAGCAACAACTGCTGAAGTAGGCCTGTGTATGTTTGTACCCAACTTCCGTTAGGTGTAAGGCGCGCTTAGCTTAGTTTTAGTCAAAGTTCAATGTTTTCTAGTCTATGCGACTTTTCAACCTTGACATTAGCATTTCGCTGGTGTGTTGGTGAGTGACAAGCCTATGGCCGTCCTTGATGAATATAAATGTATGTATATATGTGCGATTGTTTTAATGTTTAATATGAACACTTAATTAACAATTCTTTGGATTCCGTATTTTCTTTATTCAAATATTTAAACATTAACATAAATAAGAAATTTTTTCTTCTTCCTTTTTTCTTATTTGTCACCCTGAGCAGCGTATATTAAGTTTGCCATCAAGTTTGTAACAACCAAAATAAAACGTCAGAGTATATATAAATGACCAAATGATTGATTGTCATCGCTGAGTTTGTTTGTTAGCTCTATTCTATAGTTATCCGATATCGTTATCTCAAAAACTGAGTGACTTATTCGCGTTTATAAGGACAGACAAACTGACCTAGCTAAATCGGCTTAGCTCGTTTCGCTAATCATTCATATAGACATTTGTACATGACGTGTAGAAAACACTAATAATTCTTCAAATCATCAACTTGAAGGTCCGAAATGAGATGGACTGGGTTTCACTTAGTTTTTCGATTTGGGGTTAGCTTCCAATGACGATGAAGATGGTACAAATAAAGATAAATATAAAGATAAAGATAAAGATAAAGATAAAGATAAAGATAAAGATAAAGATAAAGATAAAGATAAAGATAAAGATAAAGATAAAGATAAAGATAAAGATAAAGATAAAGATAAAGATAAAGATAAAGATAAAGATAAAGATAAAGATAAAGATAAAGATAAAGATAAAGATAAAGATAAAGATAAAGATAAAGATAAAGATAAAGATAAAGATAAAGATAAAGATAAAGATAAAGATAAAGATAAAGATAAAGATAAAGATAAAGATAAAGATAAAGATAAAGATAAAGATAAAGATAAAGATAAAGATAAAGATAAAGATAAAGATAAAGATAAAGATAAAGATAAAGATAAAGATAAAGATAAAGATAAAGATAAAGATAAAGATAAAGATAAAGATAAAGATAAAGATAAAGATAAAGATAAAGATAAAGATAAAGATAAAGATAAAGATAAAGATAAAAATAACTTGAAGTTGAAAAGGAATATGATGGTGAAGCTTATGGTGTTGATGTAATAACATAACTAAATTCCCGACGTGGGAAGAGACCTTTCTTACCATAGAGATAGAATTGGATAAATCTAAATAAAACTAACGCTCAAATAAAACAAAAAAAATCCATTAAGGAAGGGCTAAGTTCGGATGTAGCCGAGCGTTTCATCTTCTTGCAACTTGCTAGAATCAAAGCCAAAGAAATACTTTAAGGTGCAAACCGTCAACCAGAGGATGGCATATCCCTGGGTTTCATTAAAATACCTTACATACAATCACCAATCATATGGGGTAAAATTAGCCTGTTGTACGATGATCCTGACATTAGTTATATGGGGGCTAGGTCAAGTTTTCGCCCAATTTTATTTATTTTAAGCACAAAGCTGCACTGATATGAGTAAAACGCGCTCTGTAATTTTTATTAAGATAATTCAAATATTGGCCGAAAGTTCGAAATCAACTATAGGCTCTGGGGTCCACATATTCGGTGCCTAGTGACTTGAACTGTTCTGGTTGGATTTGAGAAAATTTGAGTCATAAGGTGGTAAACTTTAAAAGAATTATTAGCGCAAAATATTATACGTTATTTAATTAATTCTTGATTTGTATACAGGAAAGTGAAAGAATTAAATGGAAATTGTGTTATATGGGAAGTTGGCGTGGTTGGAGTCCGATTTTCGCACTATTACATAGGAATGTGAGAAGAATGTCATACACCGAATTTGATTGAAATCGGTCGAGAGGGTCATGAGATATGTCATTTCACCTAAAAGTGTGTGGTGACACGCTAATTGCCAGTTTTTAGCCCGGCTTCTATTAAGCTTTATTATACTATCTCGTTTTATGTCTCTATCATATTTAATTATTGAACGCGATATGCATTTGTTGTAGTTTTTGCCAGTACCGTTATATGCGGAGTGAACAGGGGTAGCTTAAAACTATTAAAGGAATGTTTTTAGGGACAAATTAATTAGACCTTTGCTGTAGCGCATAAAATTTTGTATTAGAATATTCTTTTTCTTCAATTGTATGTTTGCTCGCTTAATGCAAGAGATCAAAAAACCCAGGATACCATACCAGGTGTAGGAGTAAGAAGTGTGCGTTTTTGTGAAAAAGAAATACTAATTTCAATGAGATAGTAAAAAAAATATAATCAAAGTACTGACAATTGCTTTTTATACATTTTGCCCACATCCTGAACCTATTTTGCTTTGTGGTCAGGTGCATTGTCGTGTAAAATTGTTGTGCCGTGTCTTCTGTTTCATTCTGATAATTTTTCGATGAATGCATAGTTCAAATTGATCATTTGTTGTCTGTAGCAATCAGTATTAAAAGCTTCACCAGGTTTTAAAAGCTCATGATATACTACACCCTTCGGATGCCACAAAACACAGAGCATTGCCTCCTTACCGAATGAATCTGTTTTTGCAAGAGATGTTGACGGTTGTTCCGGATTAACCCATGACTTTCTCCGTTTAAAACACTTCAAATAAATCCATTTTTCATCGCAAGTGACAATTCTATGAAAAACTTATTTACTTTCGTGTCTTTGAAGCAAAATTTCACAAGTGTTTTCTTTTGGTTTTCCATTTGTCTTTCATTCAATTCATGTGGCACCCATTTTACAAACTTTTGGATCTTTCTCATAGCTTTCAAACGATCTGAAATTGTTTGTTTTGCATCATTTCACATGACTGTCCCTTGCCTTTGACTCAAAGTATCATCTTCATCCAATATTGCTTCATTTCTCACTTAAAATCATTATCTCTCAATCATTGAAACCATCTTTTGCATGTTGCTTCTGATAGATCACCATATGCCTCGACAAGCGTTCGATGCGACTCTCTCTTTAAAATCATCTCTACTTTTTTTGTGAAGCATTGTGAACATTTTGAACGTGCAATACGTTTTCTCAATCACTTGTGATTGGCGACCTGAAGTTATGAGGCTCATTTCAACGCGAAGTGATTTGAGTATGAAAATCTTGCGAAGTAATAAAAGTCCTCCGTTATAGTTTCTGAAACTGTCAAATAAATATTTGCTTAAAGTATGGCATAACTTATTTCTACAGCTCACGAACCCGGAAGTTACTCACTCAACTATTTGTTGAGGTTATTTTCATTTATTTATTTTAGTTTTTTTGTTTCTCTGCACAACCGCAAACACCTTATGACTTCATACATATATATGTAATTAAATTTCCGGCATACCTATGTAAACGCATATGTTTGGCTGTGTGTGTGCGTATGGTACTTGGTTTGCCTGTCAACTGCAGTGGCCGCAGAAAAATGTTACTCATACGCCACGTACCCCCGCACACTTCACCTGCTCTACGCCGTCATACATACGCAGCACTTGAAGATAATTTGCGCTGCTGCTGGTTTTCAAATCCAGCTTGCTGGTGTGCCCGTCGAGTGTAAATAAATCGCGGCATAGCTAATGGCATTTGCCAACAGCGCCACAGCAAATGCAAACACCAACAAACCTATGCGCAACAACAAATGTCATGCGCGGTATCTCTAGTTGTTGTTGTTTCTCGTGTGTGTCAGTATGAGTGTATGTGTGTAAATATTGCTGCCACTTGCAGACCGCAGCCACTCAAGGACGCATAACTGCTGGGTTTTTATTAGATTTCCACAGTAACGCCTCGCAGACGTCAGCTGCGCAAAAAAAACAAAACACAGCAAACAACAACAAACGAGTTTTGTGGCTTGTGTGTGCGCGCACATATAAGCTGGTCGTCATCAGATATGCGATTTCATTAGCATAATTTTATAGTCAAGACGACCATGCAATTGGAATGCACATATGTAAGCGCACACTCAACACACGCACACACACACACACACAGCTAAGCGTTGGTAGTCTTTTATAGACGCCGCGGCTGCATTTCTTGGTAAATCACATGGAATGCGCGTAAAGTAAAGAAGTGGAAAATGACAAAGCAAAAGCGTAGTGCTAAAGTAAATGTCGTGTTCTTCACTTTGTGCGCCCGCTGCTTCTTCCTTCTGCTCGCTGTGTCGCCGCCGCAAAGGCAATAGCAGCTAAATGCAATGACTGTCATGATTTCGCTATGCGAGCTACGCTTTCGCAATTTTTATATTATTTATTGTGCAATTTGGCGCATAAAAAACTCACAACGAGTAATAAAGAAAACAAAAAGGCACAAGATGACATTCGTAGATAGGCGAATCCCACACAAAAACTCACAGGAAGCGCCAGCTTCGCAAAATGACAACGAATCAAGAAAAAATATATAGAATATCAAAAGCAGCAAAGTGTTGCACAAACACAGCCACAGGCAAGCAGTGGAGATCACAGCAGCATAAAGAGCAGTAAAGCGTTTGTTTAGACAAAGAATTTGGGGTGTGTGAAATGTAGCAAATGTGGCAAGTCAACAAAGTGGCTGGCAGATCAAAGTGCCCAGAAAATGGCGAAAGCGCAGCCGTAATTGCCGGGGTGGAGCACAACAAACACATACATACTCGTGAGTGCAGATTTGTCAGGCAGTAGAAATCGAAAAAGGGTGGTGGCAAGCGGCGTGAGAGGCGCACAAGTGAGGAATTGGAAATCAGACCGCAAATATGCACATTGAACAGAAGTAAGGATGAGCTAAATACAACCGCAGACGGGTCGAATGTGGGGAGTCTGTGACTTCCGTGGCAGACAACCTATTTAGGAGAGTAGACACAATATCCGGTTTCGCAAATTTCTATCGTAAATAGTGAAACGAGGAAACATCGCCAAATGTGTTGAGGCTGATCGACTTCGCCGAGGCTCGAAATATGATTGTCTGTAGTACTAGATTCTAACGTAGAAAAATTCACCATGCTACCTGATTGTCCCTGGAAGGCATCAAGCAGATCGATCATTTTGCGATCGTTCCCACAACAGTAGGTTCTACATAACCGGAACGGACCCGGTTTTTTATCCGGCCAAGGACTGTCAACTCGGCGTAATTCTCCAGCAACCAAAACAACAACAACAATCTTGTGATACACGTAAGATACGTCTCCAGTGTTTTGGACGTGCGTACGCTTCAAGGTTCTAACATCGACTCGGACTACTATCTTGCTGCAATCAAGATACACAACCGGCTCTACGAAGCAAAAAACGTACGTCAACAAACACAAGGAAGGTTCGATGTCGAGAAGATGCAATTACTACAGACAGCCGAACGATTTTCTACTGGACCTGTACTCCTGCTCTCTGAGAGCACTCGTTAGCACCTCGGTCTAAGGGAACTGTGGGACGACATTTCAAGCTCCTTACATACAGCTGCAAACGAAACAATGGTTTTCGCAAAATGCAAAAGAACAGCTGGTACAATGAGGAGTGCTGTGTCGCAGCGGAGAGAAAATAGACTGCCTACCTCCAAACGCTAAAATCGACCACAACACGCGGGATGGGATAGATACCGAGAGTTAAAAAGGGAAGCGAGACGCGTTTGTAGACAAAAAAAAGAGAGGCCGGAATGCGTGGATACGAAGAGCTTGATAAGCTGGCCGACAGGGGTAATGCTCGAAAATTCTACGAAAAAATGCGGCGACTAACACAAGGTTTCAAGATCAGAGCATTCTCTTGTAGAAACCACAGAGGTGATCTAGTGACAGATGTCCTGAGCATACTAAAATTATGGAGGGAACACTTCTCCAGCCTACTGAATAGCTGACGTGGCATTACCGGTCCATGAAGAAGTTCGACAGCAATTACCCGTTTGAAGATCAACAAAGCGGCCGATGAATTTCCGGCGAGCTATTCAAACACGGCGGCGAAGAACTGATAAGGAGCATGCGTCAGCTTCTTTATAGAATATGGTCGGAAGAAAGCATGACCGATGATTGGAATTTAAATGAGCTGCCCAATCCACAAAACGGAAGACCCCGCAATCTGCACCAACTACAGTATGATAAATCTCCTTAACATCGCGTTGTGTGAAAGATTAAACCCCACCCTCAACAAACTGATTGGACCTTAAGGTCTTAACCTGGCTTAAGACCTGGAAAATCAATAACCGACCTGATATTCACCATGCGCCAAATCTTGGACAAGACGCGTGAAAAGAGAATCGACACGCACCACCTCTTCGTTGATTTCATAGCTGCCTTTATGCAGCGATGTCTGAATTTTGTATCGCCGCAAATCTAATACAGCTGTGTAAACTGACATTGAACAACACTAAAAGCTCCGTCAGGATCGGGAAGGACCTCTCCGAATCGTTCGATTCTAAACGAAGATTCAGACAAGGCGACTCCCTAACATGCGATTTCTTCAATCTACTCCTGGAAAAAATAATTCGAGCTGCAAAGCTGAATCGAGAAGGTACAATCTTCTATAAAAGTGTACAGCTGCTGGCATATGCGGATGATATTGATATCATTGGCTTCAACATCCACGTTAATTTTGATGGATAAGAAAGCGAAGCAAATGGGTCTGGTAGTGAACGAGGGCAAAACGAAATTTCTCCTGTCATTAAACAAACAGTCGTCGCACTCGCGATTGGCTCCCACGTCACAGTTGACTTGGAAGTCAAAGATAATTTCGTCTATCTTGGAACCAGCATTAACACTAACAACAACGTCAGTCTCAAAATCCACCGCAGAATAACTCTTGCCAACAGGTGCTACTTCGGACTGCTTAGGCAATTGAGAAGTAAAGTCCCCTCTCGACGAACAAAGACTAAACTATACAAGTCACTCATTATCCCAGTCCTGCTAAATGGTGCAGAGGCATGGACGATGACAACGTCTGATAAGTCGGTTTTACTAGTTTTCTAGAGAAAGGTTCTGCAAAAGATTTTTTGCGCATTGTCAACGGCGAATACCGCAGTCGATGAAACGATGAGCTGTATGACATTGAGGTAATTCAGCGAATTAAGAGACAGCGGCTGCGCTGGCTAGGAAATGTCTTCCGTATGGATAAAACACTCCGGCTCTGAGAGTATTCGACCCAGTACCCACCGGGAGAATCAGAGGGAAAGGAAGACCTTCACTCCGTTGAAAAGAACATTATCACAAAAAAACGCTCATTTCATACCGGACGCCTCACAACAAAAACATTATACTAAAAGTTTGGCTTTCAAGTACCGCTTGAAAGTCCATAAAACTTTGTCCAACATCAAAAGTAAACTCGATTAATTTTTGTTTTTAACTTTAATTATCAATTAAGTTGTTACTTCGGTTTTTATTGATTTATATGAATTAATTAATAATAGTTAATACATTCTTCTTACATTTCAAAACGATATTTTCTCTGAGTTTTGAAAAGTAAACAACAGAAGAGCAATACATAAGTATAACACATATGTAATTAGTAACTAGTCTTAATATAACTAGTTATATTGAGAATATCTAGTAGCTATCAGGCTATCTATAGTATTATATGTTTGTGGTTTTCTGGTATAAACATACCGTTATGTATCCCTATTCGAATATGCATGCATTTATGTCATAGGTAAACGTAGTGGGGTTTGGGTGGGTGGGATTAACTGTTTTTGTGCACACACTAACGAAAAAACTCCAACGAAATATTTTGTATTATCTTTTTCTCTTTCCATTTCACAACTGGCTGCAGTTTATGTCTCGGGATAGCGGCAATAAGATGTGCTCTCCACCAATTCGCGCGGTATCCAGTCCTCATAAAGGGGCAGACGATTCTTCAGCGTCTCCACTTCACGCAAAATACGCACCACATTACCGCCAATTAATTTCTTTATGGCTGCATTACCCCAAACGCGATCACGTGCCAGCTCAGCGAGTAAAAAAGCATAGCTTTTGGGCGCGCCACCAAGTCCAATGTGATCCACACCTGCCACTTTGCGCACATAATTGATGGCGTTGATAGCTTCACGCACCGAGAATCGACGCTCATCGCAACGTTCCAAGTTCAGCATTATAACGCCGCCGTTATCCGAGAGCAGACTAACAAGAAGAAGCATGAGCACACGTCTATAATGGAAGCAAAAGAAAAAACTAAACTTACCTCAAAACGCGATCGGGTATGGAAGCAACGCTGGAGCTGTTGCAGAGCGAAATCGGTACAGCATTCAAAAGTAAAACGGGTGCTTTGGCGGTATGCAAAGCAGTTACCATGGCCGCCTCGGAAAGCTGCGAAATCTCAATAAGCATACCCAAACGGTTCATCTCGTAAAGTACTGTCTGCAAGGATGAGAATAAAAAAAGTTAGAATCTTGACCATTTTAGCGACTACCCACCTTCCCGAACTCGTTAATCGAGTGTGTGGCATTTTCCTCAAATAGATAGTCGTGGCTGCGTATGCAAGCGGCGGCCCACGGTGTAGTGCATTCCAAACTAGTAATCGATACAAAGCGCGCGCCTAACAGATACATCGAACGCAGCACCGCCAGACTAGCGCCCAATGTATGACCGCCACCCAGACCTAACATAACAGCCACCTCGCCACGTATATGCGTCTGTTCCATTTCGTCGGCGGATAACACGATATGCAATGCATCCGTATTGGCGGTGATGCGACGCGCCTCATCAATACCCTCCAACGCCAGCTGCACCGCATCCAAATATTGTGCACCGCAGGGTACGGAGATTGGCCAGAACACAGCACCGACATGATTGCGGCGAACCTCATTCAAGAGACCGCCGCTGGTGCGATTCACAGCATCACGCATTGGTGGCTGCCAGGAGGAGCCTTCAATAAGTGGTGACTCGGTCAACAAACGACGTATGAAAGCCAAACGCGCTTCCAGCAATGAGGAAGAACGCAACTGTAGAGCCAAAGGTATGCCGCCAGCCATTGCTATGCACACCAACATTATGCCGAGAACTACTATCAGGCGACGATTGCGCGACGAGCGGCTTGGCTCACTGCCGCTATCGCTGCATGCGCTCATTTTGTAGGCGGCAGCGGCGATTGCGCCATTCTTTAGCTTCTCACCGCCGAGCTTTGTGATCTCAGGCGGTAGTTCAATATCCGCAATCTCTGTGAAAACAAAACACTGTTGCTTGCAATGAGGCTGATGTTCGTGTGGAGGCGCCTTCAATTCGTGCGGGTGTGGGAGTTGTACGGTCGGTGGTGGTGGTGGCGGTGCGTTGCTTAATAGAGTATTGAGTGCGACTGCTTGATGCTGCTGATGGTGCTGATGATGTTGATGCTGATGCTGAGGGTACGGATGCTGCTGATGGTGATGTATGGCGGCAGCGCACACCTCAATATATTCGCGATTTGGCACTGGATTCATGCTGCTGCCATTAATTGGTTTATATAAGCAAAGCGTTTGGCTTTCCAAATCAGCTGCAAGCTCTTGCGCTCCGAACTTTCTCTTTTTTATTATGGACGTTTCGATTTTAGTTATCTAATTAAATTTGATTGATTATTTACCAACAAGTGAAATAAGTCCTTTAGCATATACACTGCTTGATATGAGGAAAAAAGCTTTATCGATTTTTCATTTGACATTTGTCCTGCTCCTGCGCAATGCTATGCGTCACAGATTTGCAACAGGATGCACAAAATTTTAGTCAGCTGATATTGCCTTAGCGATGTTTACTTACCTAAAAATAATAGCTGCACACCTCCTTGGCACTGGTCAGGCTAATAAATCTGTATGATTACTTGCAATGTCTTGAAATCTTAAAAACATTACATTTTATTTGTAAGCAAATATTTTTGATACAATTTCTTATGTATTACCTTTTAAAACATAGTTTGAGTAAGAAAAAAAAGATTGAATTTTTAACGACTAAAATCCATTGATCCGTTCCAATTCCATTTCAAGTAAGAATCTAAATTCGAAAAAGTAAATTTCAAGCGTTATTGTGAATGAGCCATTGTCAAAGCAAAAACATTGGCGGTCAGCTGTTGTAAACAAATTATTGCACGTGCGTTATACATATATCGTGAAGATTGTACTTTATTTTATTTAACGAATCAGCAAAATGCCCGAAATAGAGGGATACAAAGGTAACTCAGACATATGAAATTAATAAAGAAAATTAAAATTTCAAATAAAAAACATTTTTAGTGATACCTTTACGCCTCACTGCGGACCGTCCTCTGGAGCTCTGCCATCATATTTATATGCGGGAGCATTTTATACGATTGGAGGATGCAGACAAACCGAAAGGCCGCACACTCTTCTTACTGAACGTGCCACCATATGTGACAGAGCAAAGTTTGGGCACTTTTTTCCGCGCCAAAGTAGATGTTCCAAACACAGTCAGCTTTGCTGAACGTCCAGGTCGAAATGAAAGTGAAAAATGGCAACAAAATTGCGTACCGTTTAGCGCATCAACAACGCCATTTAAATTTAAAGTGGCTTATGTAGTCTTTCACAAAAATGTGGGTGTTAAACGAGCGTTGCAATTGGATAGCATAGATTTGTTTAATACCGATGGCAATTGTGTGTTGGATTCGGGTATGCAGCTATTACATAGCCAATATGAGAAACGAATTTTGGATGAAGAGGAATTGCAAGCACGCATTGATAAGTATATAGAACTTTATGATAAGCGCGAAAAGGAGGCGATTGAAGCGGCGAAGAACTCCGAAGCAGATGCCGACGGTTGGGTGACTGTCGGCAAACAAGGACGTAACGCCGGTTTCGAACAGAAAGAATCGGTTGTTGGACGTTTAGAAGAGAAAATAGTGCGAGGCAAGAAGAAGAAGGAATTAGAGAATTTCTACACTTTCCAGATACGTGAATCGAAAATGAAGAATATAATTGAATTGCGCAAAAAATTCGAAGAAGACAAGCAGAAAATCGAGGCACTAAAGAAGACGCGTCGGTTTAGACCTTTCTAGTTATATATGTACTTATAATTGAAGCTATATACTTCAAAGATAAGTGTACATTTTTTATTTGTCAAAATATAATTTACATTAGTATAGATAGCTTAAACTTAATTCAATTTTTCCTGTTTGCTTTTATAACCATGGTCATAAGTGGGTGTGGCGGAAGTGTTTCCAAAAGACACAATAATTGTGTTATATTGCCATACATGCACTTTACAGATATAGCTAACTGTACTGCTTGTGCTAATCGTTCCACGCTTTTCTGATATGCCGCATCCTTGGTGGGTTCGATCTTATCTGCAACCAAGCGTGCTACATACGTTTGCAGCGGACCCACATTTTGTGCCACATGTTGCGCGTTTAATGCTGTTGGCGGACCAGAGTTGTCAATTTGTAGCATCGTTTGCAAAAGCCACAGGTGTAAATTACTATATGAAGGACGATTAGAGAACATAGGTGACAGGACTGCCCAACGTATAAGCCCTGCTAAAGGTGTAACAACGGGCATTGCTATGGCACCACTCGGTAACGCTAAAGGCTGCTGGGATGCTAAGCATAAGTCATGATTTTCACTTATCCATTCGGTGAATACATCTAATAAAGCATCAGGTGGGGGTGTCAGTACGCCATTCTGCTCTTTCATATATAAATCTGCCACAGTCGTCATAAGATTAGCTGCAAAGTGTGGTGCGACCATTGGTAATTGCTTGAATTGCTCCGAAGTTTTTCGTGAAAATGTTATAAAATCACTAACCAAACTTTGTGCCACTTCCAGGCTTGGTGGATTCATGCAACCTACTTGCTGCATCCAAGTACCAGCAGATGAGAGCAGTGGAGCTACAGAACCCGATACAGCAGTGCTCACTAAGCGGCACAGTATTTTGGAACGTTGCGGTGTAAGATTGCTGCCAAAGAGAGAGAGAAATACCACATTACGTGTAGCGTCCGGCCCAGGTTGAGAGAAATATTCAATAAGAACTATGATCAGTTGGAACTCTTGAAACGAATTCAATTGTGTGCCGGTAAAAGATTGTCCTTTACGAATATCAACAGGATCTTTAGGACGTTCCATAAACACAAATTCGGAGATTAGTTGAATTGCAAAGTTTTGTTTGCTGCGACTTACAACTATGCTCTCTAAAAGTAAACGGGATATGAGTTTTCTAAATGTAAATAAAAACTTGCAATTTTACCTATTCGTGGCAGTGCCTCCTTTGCACAAGCAGGAAAGTCCAACTTTCGTAAAGTCTGTTTAAAATCAGCTTGCGACATTTTTGTAAAAATAAACGCAAATATGATTCAATGAAATGTAAACAAACTGCAAATAACAAAGTACAAAAGAAGAAACCGGTGTGATGGACAAAACAAAATAATCGACCCTTTCAAAATATACATGAGAAATCGGCTATCGATAAATGATACGGCAGGTCCAAGAGTGCCTTACTTGTAATATCCATTGAGGGTTTGTTGTATATCATGAAGGGGAATATTGACAGACAATATATGTTGACTCGACAACTATATTGTGTACATGTAATCAATGTTTGTAAAAGTCACATAATAAATCTTTTAATATATCGGATTTCAATTAGTAACAATTTTCCTGAACGAAATGATGGAGAGAGCAAATTATCGATATTTTAATATTATATCAATTGCGTGTTTCGAACAGAAAACAAGGATTAAGGATTGCATTGATACATTTTAATTGATTGTTAGAAATAGTCATCTGTTAAATCATTGTAATGTGACACTTAACATCTAAACAATTTTATCGGGTTGATGTTTATAAGAAATTACGGTAAAGGTTCAGGAGAGCGGCTTTTCTGAAAACGTGCACCAATTTTCACGGGAAATGTCTTAAAATACTCGTTTTTAGTTCTACTTTACGAATATGTTAGGCGCATGCTTTTAAAAACAATATTTTCTTTGTTTTAATAGAAAAACATCGTATTTCCCGAAATCAAAAATTCACGTTTGCACTTTACACGCCTTTAGATGTTAACAATATATTTTCTATCAATCATATACACGTAATTATTGATGTTCTTTATTTAATTAATTAGAGAAATGTTTTTTTTTTTGTTATTTTTATAAAAATATGTAAAACTTCACAATCACTTCACATCAACGAAAATGGCAAGGTTATGTTCGAAATTATGGCATCGCTGTTGTAAATTCGAATCTACTGATTTATGCACTGATCGTTTTCGAATTATCGATAATCTAGATATTTGAGTTTGAAAGACAATTGGTTAAAAGGAGAAGTACATAATAGAAAAATGTATAATTCATTATTATTGCAGAAAGAAGAAGAAGTTGGACACAGAAGAATTATGAACGCCGGGGTGTTTCTCGTTCAGACCCGAATATTGAGAATATCGATATTTTAATTTCTTTTTATTTTTCCAATTATTATTATTTTCCTATTACGTATTTCTCCTTTTAACCAATTCTCGTTCAGACCCGAATATTGAGAATATCGATATTTTAATTTCTTTCTATTTTTCCAACTGTTATTATTTTTCTATTATGTTTCTCTCATTGTTATCAATTCTTGTTTAGTCTCTAGAGTATCTCTCTTGTTTAGAGTATCGATATTTCGAAACCGATCGCTGCTTGTATCACTAGTATCCAATTGAATTTCGAACAGTGATGCCATTTATAGCGTAAATATCGTGCAAAATCATAATTTTTCTTTTTGTTTTTACTACAAAAAAACATAAAAATAGATAACGCGCCGTATATATTCGTAAATTGGAATTAAAAACACGAATTTTAAGACATTTCCCGTGAAAATTGGAGCACGTTTTCGGAAAAGCCGCTCTCCTGAACCTTTACCGAAATTACATAATGCTGAATACTCAGTCTGTAAATTTAAATTTTGCATTTGAATTTACTACTTTAATTGTTCTAATAATTTTAACAATAGTTTTTATCGTTTATTACCACTGTGCTTCGGAAATTCCATAGCGTTCCAGTTTTGAAGCAACATTGCAAGTAAATCCGGCAGTTTTGTGTGAGAATTTATTTTTCTGTGCGAAAGAGTTATTTTTATTAAATTTAGCGATCGAATAAACTTAAAAATGACAAATACGGCCGTAGCTCAACATCGGCCGCTGGGATTTATCGGCTTACATACAGAGTTTACAGTAAATTTAATGAAACATATAAACATTTATTTTGTACTTACAAATAACAAATTCTCTTGTTCCCTCAGAAAGCGCTAAACGAAGCGTTCCAGAAACAAGATGCACAAATTCTGCGCGCATCCTATGAGTCGTTCGGCGCCAATACGGATCATGATAAAAAGTCGCCAATGGACCAAGCCTTTCGTGAAATGCTACTCTTCCGACTAAGTGATAACGTGGAACAGGTGGGCGCACTTGTACGTTTGTCAGTTGAGGCGGTGCGTGCAGAAATAGTTTCGGTAACTATACCCGTTGTTTTGTTGGGTGACATTTTCGATGCGGTCACGTTAGATAAATGTGAGCAAATATTTAGTTTTGTCGAAGAAATGGTTGAGGTATGGAAGGAGGACATTTTTTTCTCATCGTGCAAAAATAACATCTTGCGAATGTGCAACGACCTTTTACGTCGTTTATCGCGTGCCCAGAACACCGTATTCTGTGGACGCATTTTGCTGTTTCTATCCAAATTTTTCCCCTTTTCTGAGCGTTCGGGGTTGAACATTGTATCGGAATTCAATTTAGATAATGTTACCGAATATGGTGTTGACGGTAAAGATCTGGACGACTGTTTGGAAGATACCGTGGAAGATATTCCCATTAAAATCGATTACAATCTGTATTGTAAATTTTGGTCATTGCAAGACTTTTTCCGCAATCCAAACCAGTGCTATAGCAAAGCACAATGGAAAATGTTTCAAGCTGTAAGTAAATAAAATTTTCCTCCTCAATGTAAAATGTTCATAGTTTTTATTTTTTTCAATCAGCACGCAGGTACCGTACTAGAGGCTTTTGATAGTTTTAAGTTGGAGGAGCCACGTCTCAGTAGTGCAGCAGAAAAAAGTGACAGTGCTCTTACAGCTGCCGATTATCTGGAAAATATGAAAATGGAGCTGGTTGCTGATATGGCAGCTGAAGCAGATGATCAAAAATCGAACCAAACAGACCACATTGTTCGCCAGTCCGATCACTTTTTCGCAAAGTTTCTAACAAATCCGAAGTTACTCACTTTACAATTATCTGACTCTAATTTTCGTCGTTCGGTGCTGGTACAGTTTCTGATACTTTTTCAATATCTGCAGTTGACCGTTAAGTTTAAGACGTAAGAGCCTAATGCGGTTTAAAAAACTTAGTTGGCAGTAAAATTTTATTTGATTTCAGTGAATCGAACACACTTACCACTGCACAAACGGATTTCATTAAAGAAACCGAAGGAAAAGTATACAAATTACTCGAGGAGACGCCACCAAATGGTAAACGTTTTGCTCGCACGGTGCAACATATGTTGACGCGAGAAGAAATGTGGAACAACTGGAAAAATGATGGTTGTAAAGAGTTCCGCAAACCCGATGATGCCGAACCGGAAAATAGCATAAACAAAGATGCGGCAAGTGCCGATGCTAAACCGCCAGCTCCGAAACGTGCCAAACGCACGCTGGGCGACAGTCTGCGCGATGCGCATCGTAGTGGAAAATTTTTCATGGGCAAGTGAGTATATTTGCATCGTAAAATAACAAATTAAATGCATTTTTCAATAATTATTACTCTCTAGTGATGTGCTAACACGCCTTTGGAATTATTCGCCCGATAATCTGCAGGCCTGCAAGAGCGAAGAGCGCAATTTTCTACCACAAGTTGAAACATTCCTTGAAAATCCGCATGAAAAGAACGATCCGTCGTTTGAATGGCGCGCCTTACGTTTACTCGCGCGACAGTCGCCACACTTTTTCACATTTTTAAACTCACCATCATACAAAATAGCAGACTATCTAGAGGGTGTACGCCGCCGTTTGGCTAAAGATCGTATAGATAATGCCAAAGCAGCTATGAATGCAAGCAGCACATCTTTATTGGGTGGCAATTCATCAACTGAATCTCCTAATGCAACCGAAAACAATAGTGATCAAGGGTCTAACAATCAAGAAACCGAGGGTGAACCAGATGCGGATGGCGTTGGCGAAAATGACGGAGACGGTGATGGGGACGGAGATGCCATGCTCACCGAAGAAGATGTACAAGGTGACTTAGACAAAGCCGATGATGACCGTAATGCGCACACCAAACCGATGACAGCAACCGCGGAACAAATAGAGGAAATCGCACCGCTCATTGGTGATGACTGGAAGAAATTAGGCAAAAAGTTGGGCTACACCACCGACGAACTACTCTACTTTGAGACTGAGCATCCCGATCGCGATGGTGGCTGCATTGCTATGCTAAGCAATTGGTTTGCAGATGACGATGATGCCAGTCTCGATAACTGGGCCTACATGCTCGAGGGTTTGGAAATAAATGCGGCGGCCAAAGCAGTAAAGGCGCTTATTGACCGTCTTACGGCCAAAGAGGACAAAGTGGAGTTACTATCGGATTAAGTGTGGAGCATTGAGGTTAACTTCAGAACTCGGTTTTGATTTAGTTTATATTTTAATAATTTTCCAAAAGTCAAGTTTACAATAATAATTTATCACATGTACAGGGTGTGTATGCATACCGCTGTTTACATTAACATTAAGTAGTCATCTAAACTCTTGGCGGGCCACGCAGACAACTGGCCTCTAGTCTTAATAGCACCCGGAGGCAATTGATCAACTTTCCAGTCGGCGTTGTTAGTTCATACGAGATTAAATGTGTGTGTGTGGGTGTATTTGTGTCTACATAAGGCTTTTTTTTGATTATGATTGATTTGGCGCACACCATACAATATCTATCTTTTTCTCGGCGCCTGACCCGGTTTGGGCTTATTGTGCAACATTGTGGCGCAGCGCGGAATGTGTCGCTCAGCCGCAGATTCATTGAAACGACGCATGCAATGAGGGCACTGTATGTAGTCAGGATTCTCCGAAGGTGGAGGTGGAGGCAAATCACTCAACTTACCGCCGCGTGCCAAATGCGCCTGTACCTGCTTGGCTGCGCGTATGGCTTGTATGAATTCTTCGTGTTTCTTGCGCCAATTATTCTTCTTCAAACCAGCGGTCATGCCGCTAGCAGCAGCAGCACTGGAGTATGCGGATTTGGTGCTACTTCGAGTTGGTGCTTTCTTGAGATACTTTTCGGCGTCAGTGCCGCGTAAACGATGTCGCGCCGCATCGAAAATTTTGCGTTTAGTATGTGCCATTTTCTCGCATACAACCTCGTGCTTGGCAATTCGGTCCATATTGAAATGGCGATTACAGTAGCGGCAGACACCCATATTTCCTGAGTCCACATCAGCGTTGGGCGGCATTCTGTTGGTCTGTAGAAAAGAAAACACATGCTCAGTTGGCAAATTGAAAGCATGAAGACGTTTATCCGCACAACTTACATTAGAAGCCATATTTCCCGATGTTCTTCGTGGCGGTGTCTAAAAGTCAGTTAAGAAAAATATATTTATAACGGAGAATTTTTTTGAAAATAATGAATGAAACATCGATGTGTGAAAATTCAAAGTTGATGCATTAGCAGCTTCAAAAATACAAAAATAAATGTTGCCTACCTTCATTGAAACTACTGCAGTACGTTTGATAGTTTTGGTCGCGGAGCTGGTCCTAGGCGCTGGTGTTACACGCGTCGCAGGTGTCGGTGTAGGATTTGCTGGACGCTTAGTAACCTGTGTCGGCGTCACTGGCGATGGTGTTTTCTTAGTCACAACGGGATTTAGTTTGAGACTGTTCGACGATTTCGCGCGTCCCAAAACATCGTTGTTGTTGTTGCGGTCATCGGCCGAGTGCAAGCCCAAACTAAGTGACGACATTTCCTTAGTCAACGTATCGGTGTTGCCGTTCTGTAGCCGTTTCGGTGGATTTCGCACGTGCGTTGAACCAGTGGATGCATTGGTCGTACCACGCATGCGAACCGACGTTGTATTGCCATTTTTCGTTTGGTGTAGATTGTGTACAGCGCCACCGGTTTGACGCAAAACAGGCGACGTGCCTTTTGCCGTTGAGGTGATTGGCTTAAGTGGATTCGCGCGATCAATCCCAGCGCCGCGACGACGCTCATCGAACATTTGACGCACCTACGACGGGCACGCAAATAAGTGAGCAACGCCAAGCAAATATATTTTCAAGTACATGTCAGTTCGTTATGATTGCTTACCTTGCCATTCGTGATGCGTTTGGTGTCTACAACCTCCTCCAAATTGCTGGAGCTCTCACCATCAGTCATCTCCAGCCGTCGTTGTTCACGCTCCTGTTGCTGTTTCTGTTGAAAACGCATCTGCAAAAATATGAAGTCAAAACAAAATTGACAATTTTCCAATTAAACAAAAATATATTGAAATTATTCAACAACTTCTGCCGGCCGTCTATAAGCGTAATTGGTTTTCACACTAAACGACATTGAAATTGTGCAGAGAGAGCACCCTAATCGATTTTGGCGAAACTCACATCGAACGTTGAGTTCAAATCGGCAGGTGGCAAATGGCTAAGCGCCTCAACTAATCTACGTCCCGCCCATGATTCGCTCAACTTGACCGGTGGTATGATTTGATCGTGTAACAACTCATTATTTGGACTCATCATCGTCATATTGTGGTTGTTTCAAGAGACAATCCTCCAGCTTTACAGTAAGTAAGGCAAATGACTAGAGCACGAAGTGTTCGCCTATACTCTACTTCTATATAATATACTAGGGCTGTGCGCGTTTGAATGGAACTGCCGCTTTGTATGAGTACCATGTCCTTCCGCTGATGGACAAAACAACACTAAAACATGTGGACAACGGAGTAAATTACTGTCTCTCACTGCCAAATGAAAAAGCGAAAACATTTACGCCACTAAACTCATTATTCACACGTTATTTGGTCAGCAACAAGCCATTTGGCTCCCCACTCACCCTCAGTGGCGGTCCTCCTTCGTAGAAATATGTAGTAATTAACAACAACAAATTGTATAAAAATAACAAGCAAAGCAAAAAAAGCAAATCAGGCAATGCATACATTACACGTGTCACACAAACGCGCACACATATGTACATATGTATGTTGGCATGCACGGCTAAGTACTTACATTACCGCCGAACTTGCGTTCCTTGAGCGCGGCAAGGAAACGCATCAGCGAAATTGTCAAGCTCTGCGTTTCCGTTTTGCCGACACTAACACCACTCACTCATGCCACACCAAAATATGCATCAATACAATAACAACAACAATGACAACAGCACTTGAGTATGTTTAAGACAATTAACGGTAAGCGAATCAAGTTTTTATTTATTTTATTTTATATTTTCCTCTTTGTAAATAATTTTTTTCTTCGTTTGCTGGAACACAAAATTATCCATGCGAGTGCTCCTCAAAGCAGTTGTGGCCTTCAAGGAATCGAACATTAGCCCGCCGCAATCAATTGATGTACATTCTTATAAGCACTTAAGTGTGTGTGCACATGCATGTGCGTGTATGTGCACGTAGTACCTCGACCTTCTGCCAATCGATAAAAGGCTTTGTGACGTTTTGAAGAAAGCTATTTAGCGTATGAAAATTGGAAATCTAAACACAAAAGCACTACACTTATCCCTACATATGCACCTACTTAAGCGACTGTATTGTGCTTGTGCATACTTAACGTGTACTTGTTCCGGCCAGCGATGTCAATTGAAAATACACGCATACACACACTTGTATGTGTATTTATGCAATAATATTTATGGTAGATATGTACGTTGTCATGGTTGGGCGTTGTATGTGGCCCACTCTAATGAGTCCCACGTTGTCAGTGGCGCGCTTAGCATACACACATACTTTCATACATATGTATCTATGTATATTCAACTGCATTCAAACGTGCTGTGTAGAATGAAAGACATTTCGTTGTTTGATTTGTTGTATGTTTATTTTTCTATTAAATCCCAAAATAGAAACTTAATTTAATTAAAAAATTCAATTTTTCAAATCGATTGTGGAATAAGTTTTAAACTCTTTAAGTGAGTAAAAATTTTAAGAACTAAGATCTTCGAAAGTCTTGCGAAAATATTTTCGCTAACAAAGCTTGTCAAAACTTACGCTGAATATTTGTTATTCCTACTGTGTAAATGAATATTTATCTGTGGATTTTAGAGAAAAACATTTTATTTCACTTTTACTATTACAATAGTATACAAATGAATTGAGGTAATGGTTGAAGCACTAGTCAAAATTTTGAGTTTTGAAAAAATTACTAGTTTCAAAAAAAGTAATTTTTTGTGAAAAAACTTACACTTGAGAGAGGCCAATAATCGAAATTATTTTCAACAAGTAAGGAAGAGCTAAGTTCGGGTATAACCGAACATTTCATACTCTTGCAACTTCCAAGGAGTAAAGCCAGGGAAGTAACTTCAGTTACATAAGGGCTGTTAGTTATATGGGGTCTAAGACGGGTTTCCATCGAATTTATTCATTCTAAGCACAAATATACAAAGTTATAAGAAAAACACCTTCTCTCAATTTGATTAAGATAACTCTCGATATACATATGTGGTATAAAGTCATCCTGAGGTTTGAAAATATTTATATTAGGTATATGGGTCTAACACCCAGTTATACTATTATCAGGTTAGGAATCTCTCCAAATTTCAATAATTCACACATTGACCGATATTTTCAGTAAAAAGTCAACCATGGGCTCTGGGTTCCACATGTTCGGTGCCCCAGGGCTTTAACAGTTTTTGTTAGATTTAGAATATTTTTTGTCATAAGGTGGCTTACTCTAAACGCATTCTTCGCGCAAACTTTTATCCCGTTATATTAATTGCTTCTTGGAACTTAAAATTGGGTTATGCGGGAAGTAGGCGTGGCTGTAGTCCGATTTCGATTTCCGATTGTAATATAAAAGTGCCATAGGAATACCACGTACCAAATTTAGTCGAAATCGGTCGGTTGGGTCCCGAGTTATGGGATTTCACAAAAAAGTGGGCGGTGCCACGCCCATCGTCCAATTTTCACACCGGCACCCATAAAGCCTTCTCATACCACCTCCGAAGAAAGTGTTCAGAGCGAGTCACTGAGTCGATCATATAACTGCTTTACAACCTGACCGATCAATGTTCTTGTAATTTTTGGTATTTGCTTCGGTTTATTTGCATCTTTACAACAAAAAACGCCAGTTTTCCGTTGTAAACATTTTGATTAATCATTCTATCTATTAAATTATTAGTTTTTATTTTATAATCATAGTTAAAGAGTTTGTATTCTTTTGTCCGCACCATATTTTCCACGATCCCCCATACATTTTTTTTTATTATTTCATTCAAAGTTTAAATCCTCTTCGGCTAATCAAAGCATTATCTTACAACTGTCAAATGTGGAACAAAAAGAAAAATTATTTTTTTCACCTTTGCCTTGGTCCTATTTCGGTGCAAATAGTTTCCTACAGGACCACTCATAACCGTAATTATTTGTGACGCTGCGCTTAATTCGACCCTTGTTGACCAAATACTCGTCTATGCACACAAGTTTGTAACGGAGTTGGTTCTCCCTTGTAAGGGCAAGGGAATTGTTTTTGGACGACTTTATTTGTTTTGTTCTTGTAATGACTTTGCCATTCACAACTTGTATCAACCAATTATTGAATTTGTATGTCTGACACTGATGCGTATAGATATTAATAACTTCAATAAGCCATTCATTTTTAATAAGAACTTGACCTTGAGTAATATATGTATGTATATTCATTATGCCCAATATAGGGGTGTAATACCATTATATTGTTGAAAGTACTAGAACATGCTGGTTTATTGTAGTAGCGTTTAATTTTCCAATCAATTGATAATGTGTCTTTATGTACATTCAATGCTTAATTTATCGAATACGGCGGTCGTTGGGCTAGGATCAAACTAAACAACAGATATTCGGGAAAGGGGGTTTGCTCGTGCATTATTGAGAGATATAAGGTTTAGTAAATATAAATCCATTATTTTTGCAAGAAGTTAAAGGTTTTATTTAGCATAGTTAGCCGATACATTTGCAACGTTTTGTTCGACAATTTCTTGACATTTTGAATATAATTTTGAATATAATTTAATAGTGATAATGACTCTAAAAATGGCTCTCATAGAAACCCTCCTTCCCTTTGCCAAAAAAATGAAACAGTTGATATCGCTTGAGTGGCATTTTTCACCAACAAAATCATTCGCTATAGAGAGGACATGTACTAATCATTTGGCGCTAGGTCCGGACTATAATGTGGATGCATAAAAACGTCGCTTTCAAGCTCCCAGAGTTCCCGGCGAGTCATTATCGATGTGTGTGACCACATAGCAAAACCTGCCCGACTGTCAATCCCTACTTGGCCACCGTTTGCTTACTGCGATTCGACCTCAGCAATTAAAGCTTAACGTTTTCGTAAGGGATCGTATGGGGATGAGCGCAATATTCGTTTGGTTCATGACGCCCAATTGCATCCCAAAAAATTTACCGTTTGTTGCGGATTGCGGTATGACGGCAACATCGGACCTTGTGTCTTTCAAAATAAGACAGAACACGTTGTTGATCTACTTTTTTTGCCCGGAATTCGATCTAATCGACGCGGACGATCTCTACTTCCGACAAGGCGGTGCGCTGCCTCATGTTTCACGCCCAAATGTAAACACATTGCGTGCAAAGTTTGGCGATTGATTAGTTTCAAAAAATTGTCCAGTCAAATGGCCGTCAAGGTCATGCGACTTAACGCGCCTACATTTTCTCTAGTGTATGTTAAATCAGAGATTTACGCCAATCCACCAGCAACGAAGAGCACGAAGACGACATTCAGCGCACTATAGCCGAAATTCCAGCCAAAATGCTGCACCAGATCATCGAAAATTGGTGTAAACGGGTAGAGATATGCTAACAGAGCCGTGGTGACCATAAATCTTCCACAGGATCTTTCTCACGAAAACTCGTAACGCCGACTCATCAGATGTTGTCATCGCCCATGCCTCTGCACCATTTAGCAGGACTGGGATGATGAGTGATTTGTATAATTTGGTCTTTGTTCGTCGAGAGAGGACTTTACTTCTCAATTGCCTACTCAGTCCGAAGTAGCACTTGTTGGCAAGAGTTATTCTGCGTTGGATTTCAATGCAGACGGTTTGTTGTTGGTGTTAATGCTGGTTCCATGATAGACGAAATTATCTACGGCTTCGAAGCTATGGCTGTCAACAGTGACGTAGGAGCCAAATCGCGAGTGCGACGACTGTTTGATGACAGGAGATATTTCGTATTTTAGTGGAATAACATCAACAAATTCTCTCTCAAAAATTCTCAATTTCCTCAACGATGAAAACTATTTTAAATTCTGTATAAACAATTATTAATAAAAGTTTACCATTGTCACAATAACAATTGGGTTAAAGAATTCGATCACAGTAATCACACTCCGAACTTCATTCGGCTCAATTGGTGTATTTTAACCTCAACTTCTATTTGAGTTACGCAACTCATTAATAAGCGGCTCTGCTGCACACCTACAAGTGTTTTGCGACCGTGCAAGGTTGTCTGTGCCTCATATCCGCAAATACAAACATATGTACATACATGTGACGGTTATAACTTAATCCGCTACAGTTAAACATATGTATGTGTGTATGCATATAAGTTACCTTTGTCCATTTAAGGAAAACCTCACAGCCAGCCTGTTATCTTACCATTAGCAGCACTGTCTAGGTAAATATGTTTATAAGTATGAATGTTGTATATCTTGTCATCAGCTGTTGCAAATCTGTGTAGGTCTACCGAGATTTTCCGAAAAAGGCATAATTTTAATTAAATGCGAGCGTGATTCATCGCCACAATGAACTCATAAAGTGAGCAACTAGACAACAACAACAACAACAACAACGATTTCAAAGCTTAACGGCTTTAAGTTGAAATTTTGAATAGCGCAAATACTGCTCCTATAAGCATATGTGTATGTATGTATATATGTAAATAGATGTGCAAGTAAATAGACAAGTGTGCGCCGCCCAACTAAGATGCTGGAAATTGCAAAACAAATCAAATTAGGTAATAACTCTAAAGATAGCTTAATAATTGTCAAAGCAAACAAAGTGGCAAATGCATAAATCTAAGCGAATGCTAAAAACCCCATTTAGTAAATATGTACATATGTATATATAAAATGTATGTATATAGGCAACGTTTCTATCGAACACCCACTGAATGAGCAGTGCTTTACAGTATTTTGTTCAAATAGTTGGTTAATAACCTCAAAATGTAACATCAATTGAGTTGTATATGTATATATATATATATAGGTGCATATGTTTATTACTAAAAAAAAATATTCTTAAAAAAATAAAAATATTTCTTAAAAAAACGGTCGATTAATTTGCATGACAACTACATACATACATATATGCTATAGTTGTCCGATATGAACAATTTATTCCGAGCGTACAACATTTCCTTAGACAATAGCCCATGCCATATTAGGTGAAGATATCTCATCGAATGGCCGTGGAGTTTTTATGACCGCTATATGCTATAATGGTTCGATATCGGTGGTTCAGACAAATGAGCAACTTCTTGAAGAGAAAATGTCGTGCGAAAAATTTTAGTTTGATATCTCAAAAGACACTGAGCGACTAGTTCGCGTATATACATACATACAGATAGACGGATTTAACTAAATCCACTTCCAGTGCTGCCAGTGCGATTTCCAAGCATTGAAGGCGTCACGGAAGGCATTATCCAGAATATCTTTGAGAGCCGAGGTTCATGCTGCTTGAAACCCCTCTGTCGTCTCAAAATGCTTGCCTTTCATCTGCTTTTTCAGGCAAAGAAACAAAAAATAGTCCGTAGAGACCACATCTGGACTGTAGGGCGGCTGGGGAAGCATTGGGATGCCGGCCTTGGTTTACCTAACCACAAGAAAGGCGGTGTGCAATGGTCGTCAGTGACACCAACACAATGTCATGAACCACAGATTTTGATAAATTTAACATCTGGGCAATTAAACGAATACTTAGTCGACGGTCTGAGTTCAAAACTTTGCACACACGAGTCACATTGTCGGCGCGGATGCTCCGAAGTACCGTCGCGGCGGAAGATAATCAGTCCTATTACTTACCGAAAAAAAACCTCTAATCTCACATCGCATTATGTCAGAGAATGTCCTTGGAAGCAGGGAGGCAGTGGACGTAGCGGCTGCATAAATACTGAGTTCCAATGAACACGTACAGAAAATACGAAAATCACAAAAAATTTCCGAAAGGACTGACAGACGGATCAAGGCAAGATGGAATGACTTAAAGACATGCAGGATCGTCAAGATCATGTACAAGAGCCGCTTCGGAAAACTCGCCTGCTTCTTATTCACACGATATCGAAAGTACTGCCGGACGGCTGTTGGCCTTTTGAAACGTATGGGCATAAGTAACAACAATACATACATGCAGAAAGTGCAGATGAGAGACACGCTGGATCACCTTATATGACTCTCTCCAGCCTTATCTAGAATGCGTCTTAAATATCTAGAAGCTTAACAGTTCAAGGGACTAGCTGAAGTATCAAATTTAGATATCAAGTCACTCCTAAAGTTCGCAAAAAGCGTTGACGAATACTTCACCTCAAATTAAGCAGAAGCTCCATCTGGCACTACTAAGGAACAATAGATCTGTGTATGGCGTGACAACCGGCCAGTATAACCTAACCGTGTTCAGAAAACAGCAAACAAAAAAATTAAGCGAAGCGGGAATTTTAGAATAACCACTGACAAATTGGTTCTATGTAGATTGACCTTCATATGCATTCAATCTCACCTGATAGATCGAGAATTTACGGCCTTATATGTATATGTGGTTAGGTCAGTTTGAATATTATGTAAAGGTTGAAAGTTTCAGCGGGCCATTTTATATATGTCCATTATTTTGTCTTTGTGAAGACCGGAAGCCCTCTGGGGTCTGTTCGGCTTTTTGTATATATACTACCTCAGTTTTTGAGAAATTGATCCTGATAACGGTCCACTATAGCAAATAGCTCTCATACAAACTGATATAATCAAAACCAAGATATTGTAGGGAAGCGTTTTTTTATTTCACACGGTATATTCTCGAATAATAATGGCATATAATATCAAAGTTAGGGAGTTCAAGTTACAATGGATCCAGAAACACATTGGACCTCGGTAAATAGTTCTATTAAGAAACTAACTATAATATACTTCGGCAATGATTTACCTCTAATTATAGACGGAAATCTCCTTTTCTATCCACGCTTATCTTTCCTCATTTTAACTCAATTAAAATTTGGATTGATGCTTTGTATTTTAGGTAGATATTAAATGACATTTATGTGATTAAATACACTGACATCTTATAAGGTACCTTGCGATCCTGAAATTTGCATTAAAAGTGGTCTGAAAGCTAAGTGTGGAATAATACACTATTGTAGCCTGAGCTACTTATAGGAAAGATTCCAGGGGAAAGTACTTCAGAGCCAGAAATCTTGGTAAAATGATATTTTTGTCTTTTATACAAAAAATATATTGAAATTTATATGTATTTGCTGCAACAATATTAATACTGGGAATAGGCTTCCTTCCACCGAATTCCACCGCTGTGAAATATATTGCGCAAACAGTCGTTTTATTTGAAATTGATACCCTTAATAAATATGTATTATTTTCTCACTTTGTTCGCGAGCCGCATCGCAGCTTGTGAGACTTGCATAAGCGTTTTCACGACCCTGCCACTTTCGTCGCTCATTTAAATGCGTTTATGTCAACAAAAGCGATTTTACATAATTTTCAGAGCTTATAAGTACATTAGCAGCCAGATTAATATATACTAATTTATGCAAATGCATGCATGTAAGTGTGCATGTGTGCGTGCTAAGACAGCAATAAGAACAGCGAACACTCACCTGCATCTGAGCCAGCCTTGAGTTGGCTGCTGCGACACCTTGTGACGCCATCGCCAAATATGATTTGCTCCAGCCAACAAAAAAAAAACACAAAAAAGCGGTTACGGAGACGAAAACGAAGCTACTGCGCGACGGCAACGGCAACGGCGACAAACCAAAACAATGAGGCGATGCTAATTTGTTATTGCCGACGGTGCTGCTGTCAATTTAATACTTGTTTTCTATTATTTATATTATTTTTTTTTTTTACTTTTTTTTGTTGATTATTCGGCGTTGTTGCGGTGCGCGCGTGCGGAAGGCAGCACCAACTGTTGCCAGCGCCTCGGCAGCGCTTTAAAGGAAGCGTGTGGGCTAGCTAAGTTCGCAGCAGCAGCGTCTGTCGCCTCGTTTGTTGGCAGCGGCGTGTGTAACTTGTTTGTCGCGAGCGCAAGCGTCTCACAGCTGTTTGACTGCTGATGATTTAAACGCAAACGCAATCAATTGTTGACGGTAGACGGTGGCAGGCGCGCTGGTGACGTGTCGCCGAGTGATTCACGCGTTTTAACAGACACGCTGATTGGAGTAAAGCGCTTGTTGTTGTTGTTATTGTTTCAAAACTATTATGGTTCTTTGCACTGCTGTCAAACGATCTGTGTGCGATTATGAAGCGTTTATTTGCTGTCTGTCACTTACTAAATGTTGTTGCTGAGGCTTTCGGGTGTTGCAATGCTTCTTCCAATTCAATATCGCTGTCGCTGGTAATAACTGTTATTAAGTTGTTTCTTTTTGAATATTTCCCGTTCAGCGCGCTTGAAATAGGTACTCTTCGAGGTGGCGGTAATATATTATCTTAAACTCGAGGTTATGTTGGATTCGCACACTTCAATTTTTTATTTTTTTTTTTAATATTTTTCTTAAGGCAATTTTCTTCAGCGTTGTTAGTCGCAATAATGTTTGGGTTTATGTCATCTAATCGCTTTGTTTAGAACTTCAAGTCGATCTGTTGGTCATCAAATTCTATAAGAAAATTAGAAAAGAAAAATAGATTTAATTAAATTACATTGACAAAATTAATTTTCGCCAAAAAAGGGCGAGAAAACAGCAAAAAGCTCCGGTTAAGGCAACTTATGGCACAATTTCCGAATTAGTCATTTAGTTGTTAATTGTTGTTGTGGTAGTTACGTGCGCGGCGCCCACGCACAAGTAACTCAAAATTACGTACAATTTCAACTGAGGTGCCATATACATATGTTCGTATGTATGTATGTACATAGAGTTGTAATTCAATTTATAATTCACGGCCACTTGACCAAAATTGGGTGAAGCTACAACAACAGCGAACACACAGTAATGCTCGTAAGCCCCTGAGTTCCTGAGTTATTACATATTCTTCCGTTCTCCAACTTACTCGCTTGCATATGCTCATTATACCCACTTTTAATATGTATTATACTTACTTACATCTGTTTACTCACAAGAAAATTTTTATAATTTTTCCTGTTTTGCAAATATATTTTAATTATTATTTTTTTTTTTATTTTTATTTATATTTTTTGAATAATTTACACGTCAAAACGTCGTAGTAACACTTAAATAGAAATTGATGGAGTAAAAAGTAATAACAATTAATCGAAAACGTATGATAAATCTTTTGTTGCCAGTTTTCGGTTTGTAGTGTTGCTCACATAAAAAATTATGCTGATAAAAATGTGGTAAGTTTTTTATTAAGTGAATACATTAATGTCTTCGAATGCTTTTGAATATTTATAAGTGTGCACAGTGGGCTTGAGAACGTTTAGTACAAATCAAAAACTTTGATGTTACGTAATGAATTTTTCGAGGTTGTTCCTTGACTCTGTTATTCCATTACTCTGGAAGCTTCATAAAATGTTAAGATGATGATGGTATGGCCATGATTCTTTAGAAAGTAAGGTTATGTTATGATTTTTTCGGGGTTGTTTCTGGACTCGGGAAGCTTCATAAGAGAAATAACTGAAATAGTGTAATAATCAATTTGGACTCTTCGGTACAGCTCCTATTTATGTAAATTGTAATAGCTAGGTGGAAGAAGATTTAATAGAGATCGAGAAACTTGCTTTGGCGAAGGTAAATTGAGGTAACAACTGAAGTAAAAACGAAAGATGATGAAGAATTTATACCGAAAGAGTCGAGAAAACAAACAGACCTAAACTTTTGGTTTGAGATCAAGGAAACCATTGCATGTTGGTAAACTGAAATCATTGTGCTGAGCATAGATTATAAATGAAAACCATAATTTATAGATTAAAAGGCATCAAGAAAAACCACTCGGTTTCAAGGTACATATACATCGATCATTTGCTCCTGCGCCACCTTTTTCAACCAGATAACGAATTTTTCGTAAGTTTTGAGTTTTATTTTTATATGTCATATATTTTATTGGGGAAACCCAAACATAGAATACCCGAAAATAACTGAATGGTATTTCTTTTTAATGAAACAGACAAGAGAATTGAGGGCCAACGCTATTTGGAGATCAGAAGTGACAAATTTTCCTGATTATTTTCTTTTAGTAAATTTCACGGAATAATGATGCGAGGTGCGAAAAACATTGGACAGCTTATGTCTAGTGCCTTAAATGAGGTATAGATATATTACTTATAGAATTGAGATTAAGTGAAAACAAGAGCTAAATAGCGGTTCAATGACTTCATTTTGATAAAATTTGATGGAAATAGCTGGTGTGATCCAATGACAATAACTTGAATACGATTATTTTGAAACTTGGGTCTATATATGAAAACTTCTCTATTACACAGGGCTGGAGTACCAGGCGATAATCTAGAAACACACAATTTAATAAGTATTTTGAAATCTTTCAGGTTTATAAGGAAGCACAAAACATTCCAGACACAATGCGATTTAATAACTATTCTCTATTTTATATCTCGTTTTGTCAGCCTTTCACCGCCCACTGTTGCTTTGCTTCTTCCTTTTCTACATTGACTCGACAGTGTTGACGTAATTGCAGAAAAATGCTTTGCTGCCGCTGGCATTCCCTGCAGGGTTCGGATTGTAATACATTATTTTATGCAGATTATTCCTGTTTCTTTTCCTGCTCAGTTACACACACACGCACACATAAACATATTTACGTTGGCAAACGTGCTTGTGTGTCCTGCAAGGTGTGGTTTGAGGCTCGTCACCTAGTGGTCAAAGTCTTACATTTGTATTGTTTTCATTTGGCGACGCATGGCGGAAGACCTCGACAGCACCTTTAGCGGCCAAAGCGTTCTCACAACTATCGCATATACACCGAGGTGCGGTTTTATAACTACTTAGATGAGTTTATTGACTTGAACGCACGCTTAGGGACACTGACATACAAACATATTCAAGTATATTGTATTGGAATGTATTTATGTAAATGCAACGCTTGCCGGCATTACACACAGGACGTGACCGCATTCGTGGGGATTGCCTGTGTTGTGTGCGCCTATTTTGTTTTCACAACACTGATAGCTTCGCGGTTTTTCTGCTTTGTTGTGACGCTGCCGACAGCCAAGCACTAAACACAATACTAATTTGCAACTAAAAACGTGAAAAAAAAAACGCGAGCAAAACACGCTCCTTCGCCACCACATGCTGCCCACGTACGAAGGCAGTTAATGTTTGTATGAATGTGTGAATCTACATGTGTGTGTGTGTGCGCGTTGAAAGCGGTTACGTGTCCTCCAGTCAAGTAGCCGGTATTCGAAGGTGTTTGAGGAGGTGTGATGGCATTCCAACAACTTTCGAAAGCAGTTAGTGGATAAGCATAGATATATGAATGTATGTGCATGCATACATTTCTTATAGACAGTTCGTTTATACTTTCCAACTCGAAAACCGCAGCAATAACAATAATCAAGGCAAAAATTATAACAATTCCAGATGATTTGAACAAACAAGCGAGGCAAACGCCCGACTTAGCGTGAACGCAAGCATTCCGAAAATTATAATAATCTCGCGCAACAACAACAATAAAGTAAATATTGCGAATTTTGAAAAAAAAGCATAACATAACTCACCATATGTATGACCGTTGTTGCCTGTTGTCTGGTGTCTTCTTTGTGCCTTTCAAATATTTCGCCGTTCCTTTGCCGCTCTTCAATATTTTTTTTTAAATTATTTCTTGTTTATTGTCTGAGTATTATTAAGTAGTTACTTTGTTGCTTTGAATCTAGCCACGTTTATCATTCATTTATTTATTTATTTATTTATTTTTGTGCTTTATTGCTATTGTTTGTTGTTATTCGTTATGTTGTAGCTGACCAACGCAGCGCGACGCGTCTCATACACGTTACCAAAGTATGAAATTCCAACTGTGAAACTGCAGCAAAACACTCTACTGTTTGCTTAGAAGTTTGTACGAAGACTGTCGAGAGCAATGCTTGCGAAAAGTTTTCTAACCGATTTTACACAGCTCGAACGCTCCACAGCAGAGCCGGCGGCCACGAGCAGCTCCCGCTCCGCACTCACACACACACACAAATAATTCTGTACGTAAGTGAAGCGGCAGCGTCACTGCACCGGTCGCCAAAGCTAGCTGCGCCAACTGCCAGCTGAACTGGCTTCAAGCAAACACTTAGCAACTTTGCTTGCTCACAGACTCGACGTTCGACTCACATCGCGTGAGTGTGGGCTTACCCCACAGCGCTGGGATGGATGGACGATACATCTACAAAAAAATTTTATATTTTTTTGAATTAGTGAGTTGCGAATAAAGCATAAACAATGCAAAAACACAAAGTTTGAAATAAGTTAAAGGGAACGAGTTGACGTAAGGCAGAAGATATACGGAGAAGCAAGTAATATTGTGTATAATTGTGTATGATGTTTGAGACAAGCGAATGCCTTAATTCACCACAAATTCCATAAAGGCAATTCACCGTCGCACACACTGATGCCAGCGCACACAAATATACGCTGATGCAGTTTAGGCTGGCGCGGCCCTTAGCGCTGGAGCTTTCTGTGCATTTCACTTGGCTTCTTTAAGAGTTTCATTGTGCTATTGGTTGTAGCGCATCATCCATTAGGCAACTTGTAGCTTCTGCATGGCAAAATCACTTGACTTCAATTAGTTGAGGCATTGCAAGTGTCGGTGAGCATGCGCGACATCAACAAATATGCCGGAACAATCATTATTGCAAATCAATTTGTCAAAGCTAAATTATGTACATGCTGTCTGCTTAATTAAACAGTTATTGAGAATGCCAGCAGTGCGAAGTGGGTTGAGTTTTGATACTCGGAAAGTGTCCAAGTATTTTAGATGTTATTCTGTGAACAGTGATGTGGAGTACGGTTAAATTTCCGGTCGAAAATCTAGTTATATGTATACTGTACTATACTTACTTTTAATTTAAAGGGATTATGTCGATTTAATGCAAGATCTACCTTGTTCTCTTTTTTTAGAAGAGGCGTAAAAAAATTACATTTACGAATTTTTTCTTCTTTAATGGCGTAGACATCACTTAAGCGGTTATAACCGAGTTACCAACAGCGCGCCCTTCGTTTCTTCTTTTCGCAATTTTGCGCTGATTCGCTGTACCAAGTGCAGCCAGGTCCTTCTCCACCTGACCTCTCCAACGGAAGGGAGATCTTCCTCTTCTTCGGCTTCCCCCAGTGGATACTGCAATGCGCAAGGACAATCTTCCACAGAACCTTTCTCTCGAAAGCTCGTAACGTCGACTCATCAGATGCTGTCATCGTTCATACCTCTGCACCATATAGCAGGACGGGAATGATGAGCGACTTATAGAAATTGGTCTTTTTTTGTCGAGAGAGAACTTTACTTACTCAGTCCAAAGGAGCATTTGTTGGCAAGAGTTATTCAACGTTGGATTTCGAGGGTGATATGACGTGGGAGCCAAGTCGCGAGTGCAACGACCGTTTGTTTGATGACAGATGATATTTGATCTTGCCCTCGTTCACTAACAGAGACTTTTGCTTCGCTTTCTTATCCAGTGTTACAGAATTTACTGCCTTCAATGTCCGATTAGTTTGAAAACTTTTAGAATCTCTTGAACCCGTAGCCGATCTCCAGAAGACCTTTCAACAAAGTGTCTAGGGTTAAGGAAAATTTGTCTGCTTAAAATTAGTCTTGCAGTTTCGAAAAAATCGATCTATATTCTATATTTACCAAGCCCCTACCTAGACTTCCTAATGAGATGTTGGGGCACGTTAGAAAGACTCATGTGATAATTTAGCCACTAAGGCTAGAAATGTATTCATCAATGGAAAATGGAATTTCCCAAAAGAGAAAAGCCTCCCTGAATTCAAAGCTATACTGACAACAGCGACGTAGGAGGCATGATCAGCAAACAACTTGGTCTTCTAACTTGAATAAGTAGACTCGAAAGATCAGAAGAGATGAGACGTTTATATAGACTCTTAAACGAATACTACAATTCTAACTTTCCAACTGCAATCATTTGGAACTAATTGATTGAAGTTTAAGAAAATGATCAAATTGGCAAAATTTATTTCGGTTTCCCAAAATACATCTGTTTGACTTTAAAATTCTTAGGTAATTAGCAAATCACATTTATGGTTATCATTTGAAGCAACAATCGGATGACTATAAAACAAGGCAATTGACTTTCTCTTAAGTTCCATTCAATCGCACTTAACATTGCCAGATGCATTATGCTACCCTAAAGATTACATTCATATGCCTATATGGACTTAAGCATTTGTAGATATATGTAGATAGCTATCAAGACATTCACTTTACATACAAACAACTATGAAGTTTACTACTCAAGAGTGGCGAAGAACTCCACAAGTGCAGTCAAATGGAAAATTACAACCGCATTTAATTGTTGCAATGAAGACGCAGCTGGTTTCCAGCGACTAAGTCAGCAATTTTGTATTATAAAACAGACAGAAGAACAATTGTAATGACCAGTGAAGAGAGAGAGACCAAAGTTGTGCGATCAGTACTAGAAACTGTGAATACGAGGGAGCGTATTTGAAGTTCGTGGATTGCGCGTAATTTCTTTGTCAACATGTTTACCAATATTCCTCCCAAAGACAAATTCCGGAACCTATTAACTTTTATACCTTAAACAGAATAGTATATTAAGTTCACCACGAAGTTTGTAACACCCCGAAAGGAAACGGCGAATATCCTATAAAATATATATATAAGTGATTAAAAGGACGAGCTAAGATGATTTAGCCTTATCCGTCTGGCCGTCCATCCATTTGTCAGTCTCTCAGTTTTTGAGATATCGATCTGAAATTTTGCATATTTTCTTTTCTCCGCTGCTTATTTGTCAGAACCGCCAATATCGGACCACTATAGCAATTAGCTGGAAAACCTTTTTTTGACGAGATATCTTCATGAAGTTTGGTACGAATTACTGTTTAAAGCAGGGTCGTTGACGAAATCGCTCAGATCTGATCACTACAGCATTAAGCTGCCGTTCGAAATGGCCGATCTGGAGATCTTTACAATTTTTTTTTTTAATTTTTTAGTAACAGATTATGTTACTGTTATGCTTGCGAACCAGGTTTACCATTCTGCAATCTTCGAGACGTACCCTCGTGAATTGAAAAGGAAGTAAATTGCATTTAAATATACATGTGTTCGGTTGTCTTTTTTATTGGTCTGCCTTCCTCTTACTTTTTATTATTTTCGATTTTGATTTTCTAGTTCTTATTGCTATTCCTTCTTGTTGCCCACTTTTGCCATAATCTTCAGCAGAGTGTTTCGCATGAGCTTTTATGAGCGATTAGGGAGACGTAACCCATTGTAGCAGCAACACATGAACATTCGGCATATATAGACACTGATTATACAAATATAGCTATATAAATATGAAACTGCATACTCATGTGCGTATGTATGTACAATATATGGCAATTTTGTTGGTTTATAAGTTTTTCAGGAATGTGAATGCATAAAGCAAGCAAAATCAACAAAGCTGAAGGGGCAAAAGTTGCCGCAAGTAAAGTTTATCGCTATGTACATTTATTTAAGCTCGAAAGTTGGCGAATTAATAGTTGCTGCAAAATACTTGTAGTTTTTCTTCCCAAAGGCTGCATAAACGCGGTATATACATACATACATATGTCTACTAATGTTATGTATATTGTTGCAGACACATACATACATATGTACATACATGCAATCATATATTTTTCTTGTATAAAAGTACGAACTGAACTTGATTTTTGCGCCTGCGCACAGCTTTGTTCCAGTAGGCCACGCTCGTATACCTACATACATACATACGTATGTACAAATACATTGTGCGTTCGTATATAATTCTGTGTGTAGGCGTTCGTGATTGAATTACTGTTGTTGTTAAATGGAAAAAAAAAAAAATATTGCAAATGGCCTTTATGTGCTCTGTATTGACCGTAGTCCAAAATACTATATCTTTTTATTATCTTAGGACCTGTCGGGTTCCTATTTTAATAACGATTACAATCCAAGTTTAGTTTTAAATGTCAATAATTTTCATTTTTGCGAAATGGTATCTTCAAATACTTCTTTTGTTCTACGACAAAACAATAAAAATCTTTCTATCTATATTGTCCTATTTGTCAATTTACATAGGTTACATAATTTAGGTTATGTCGCATGGTTGATCCTAAAACAATGAATCTCCCTTGGACAGATATTTCCCTTTTGTGCATACCGAGATATTTCAATCTCAGACAAAAAGCAGGGCAATAGAGGAGGAAGTGGCATCTACCTCGCTTTCCTCCAAGAATCTATTGAAAGGTAATTCGGAGACCTATTACGGTGTTGACCAGCGATTTCTGGAAGCAGCGACTCGCTTCCAATTGGATGAAATTGAGGAAAGGTCACCCTCCTTAGCAATGCTCAGCAGTTTTCGGTGATTCCGTTGAAACCGGGCACGCATACAAATGTAATATGGAAAAAGTTTTGTACAGTCAGCGAGCTTCAAGGCGCTTGGCTATCGTAGTAAATGCACACTTCTAGCTTCGGACTAGTACATCTACTGCTTCCTTGATGGTAGCCACCTCCGCTTGAAAGACGCTACAATGGTCCGGTAGTCTAGAACTAGAGTTGATAGAGAGCTCCCTACAGAAGGACCCATCTTCTATCATCCGTCTTAACTTCCATCTATCCGGGATAAAGCTCACTGACCTCTTCTCCATCGGCTATGCCCCACCCACAAATCCTTCGCAAGTGTGTGAGCTGAGAAGGAACCGCCAAGGGAAGGAAGCGATACAGTGATCTAGACTATAAGACTGCAATTGAACCAATGGAGAATTTCGGTGTGTCCGTCATTAGGATCCTCCATATACCCAGCTTTCCTAAGTTTGCCGGTCGTCTTTAATGCACCACAGATGCCAATGAGTGCCACTCCTTAAACATGCTCCAGCTGCTTATCGGTGTTTTTCCGAGCGACCTCCGCCAGAAAACGAACCCATAAAACATAGAAAATAACAAGTAAGGATGAGCTAAGCTCGGGTATAACCGAATAACCATTTGAATCTCAAGATATGTGGTTTCACCTAAAGTGGGCGATGCTACGCCCATCGTCCAATTTTGATACCGGCTCCATTAAAGCCCTCCCATACCATCTCGGAGGTAGGATTTAATTATCGCGTTTAGATTAGTTTTCTCACTACCGTTATATGGAAAGTTAGCGGGATTATCATCTGATTTCATCCAAATAACAGTTTTATTTCTTAATTTATTATTATGGCACTTTATATTTTTTCAGTTAATGGCGTTTTGTAGGCGTGGTAGTGGTCCGATTACGCCTATCTACGAACTCTTACTTTTTTTGCCAAGGAACTCGCATACCAAGTTGCATCAAGACTTCTTAGTTTTTACTCAAGTCACAGCTTGCACGGACGCTCGGACGGACAGACAGAGAGACAGTCACCCGGATTTTAACTCGTCGCGTCATCCTGATCTTATATATGTACATATGTAGATATATATAAAACTCTTTATCTATCTCGATTAATTTTAGGTGACACATACAATCGTTAGGTGAACCACGCTATAATACTCTGTAATAACATGTTACATGGGTATAAGAAGTAAATACACATTTTTCTCTTTTCTGCGGGGTGTGTACATTTATTATTATTTTTTTTTTCCATTTATTTATTTCAGTTTTATTTTTCTTAATCAGGCTACATGTACTTTTCATTTATGTTAGTACGTTGTGTTATGAAACATAACGCAACACTACATTACATTACATGACATTACAACAATAACAATTACAATTTTTCTAGATGTGCCTAGAACAGCGCATTTTGCAAACGCGAAACACATTTTTTTGTTGCTGTTTTTTTATTATTATAACTTTTTTTTATTCAACTTGCCTACATACTACACGCTTTCGCTATTACATACAAACATACACAGTACATGCAATAATTATGCTACATATGTTGGTGTGTATTATAACACGTCTTATATGGTTTATGTGCTGAACACATAGAGTGCGACAGACTGCGAGTGACATCTGTCAAATATTAAAATACACACGTTCTTATGGACACAGTTATTTATACAGCTGCACGACGACACGACTGCAGGCCGGCAGTTGTCGCTCTCGCTAACTTGAACATATTTTTATATTTGCCAACGACAGTAGAGTTAATAGTAGAGTTGACAGAAGAGAGGAGTGATGCCACTAATATGTAAAATGTAAAATTATTCAAAACAAAATATTTAAATTTCATTGAAGCGAAAGGTATGAGTATGGCAACCACCAAATTGTGTACATACAAAATGGACAAATGTGTTGTTTTGTGTACATGCCGGCCATTGTTACATATGTCGTTGCCTTCTTACAAATGTTCATGTAGTAGGATTCACGACGCCATTTACAGTTCACTGTCATGCTGCCGTGTCGTGTCGCTCTCTATGTGTTCGTAGCGTTACTCTTCTTCTTCTTCTGCTTCTTCTTCTTCCTTATCTTAGGCCCATATTCTTATGCTGGTTGTTGGGTTCGAAATGTTGAGCGTTTATTTTGCTAATCGGCTGCAGATGCGTTCGCTCGAAGACTTTCAGGGAACACGTGAAATTTATAAATTCCGTCAGACATATGTATGTATGTAAGTACTTGTGTCTGCGTGCCTGTGTGTGTGTGTGCATTGCATTTTAAAATATGAAATTGCAGTTTTTATTTCGTAATTTCGCTTAAAATACTAGAAACCTATTTTTCAATCAATTACGAAAATATTTAAAATTTCGAAAATTTTTAGTCTTCGCGTCAGTTAAATTTTATTAGCCGTTATTTTCAAAAAATTCTTAACTCGCTTCTTGCTTTTTTGTTAATTATCTTTAATTTTTTTTTATTTCGTATTTCTTCTCTTTAACATGTACATATGTATGTACATATGTATACTTTTTTTTTGTTGTTATACTTCTACATATACTTATGTATGTCGTATTTACTTTTGTGTGTGTGTGTATATATGATTTTCGCGTTTTTAACGATTTCATGGACTTCATTGTGTTAGCGTTTTTTTTCATTTGCATTAATTTTATTTAGTTTGACTACATACATAAATCTAATTGTGCTTATGTATTGTACATTCTATACATCTAACTACGTTATGTTACACAATTACATGTGTGCATGTAAATGTTATCGAAGACTTCATTAATGAATATGAAATTTAAAAAATATAAATTGGAAAATATAAGAAAATAATTTCTTTGATAAAAAAATAATATAAAAATCTTATAAAATTTAATATAATGTATAAAATATTTAATATATAAAAATTAACAAAAGTTGTCATATTAAATATTAGCTTAAAATGGAAACAATTTACCCACGGGAACACTGAGAGAAGAAAGCGAAGTTTCGGAAAAATTAAAAAATACCCTCGGGAACCCTAATAGAAGGATACAAAGTTTCGAATTTCAGAATTTCCAAAACTTCTTGAAAATTATTTAAATTCAGTCATAGAATTTCATAATATCCAAAACTTCTTAAACATTATTTAAATTCACCCATAGAAAATGAGATAATCAATTTTTAACCTTAAAGGAGCTACAGACAGCCCTTAACTTAGTCAATTAGCAGTAAGGAAAATTTCTGCGAAACGGTGAGACCGGCCAACTATAAATGTTCATACATTTTTTCTAGACATATTTTTGATGTAATGAACGAAGGATTAGGATTTTTGATATGAATTTTGAAATATAAATTTTATCCCAAAAAAACTACTTATTTTTTGGGTTGTCGTCATTTTGTCAAAAGTCAAAATATTAACTAGCCCTTCAATTATTAGCTGTATTCATCTATAATAATTATTATTATCATTAAGCAGAAAAATCTTTCTCACCGCCTGCCACCTTTGTTTGAAAGTCCTACAGAAGATAGGCTATGGGATCAAGGAAATCTAAATCACCGATTATGAAAGTACATTAAATTCGGTAAATACAATTTGGTTATTTTTATATTAAATAAAATGTCTCTTAAAAAAACAACAACAAAGCGGATAAAACCACTTCAGCTAGATCGAATATTTATTGGCAGTATTGTTAATTGACTCAATCAACGGTCTGTTTGAAACGTCTATTAAATTTAAGATTCAGTTCATTTAGTTTCAAATATGTGACTGCTTTGATTTCAGACAGCGGGTTTTATAAGCCGATCGAAATTTTGTTTTGAATTTCAAATCTTTTGTGAGATTACTACCAGAAAATATTTCAAACACCGGATTTGCGAAGTCGATCGAAATTTTTTGAATTTCTAATCTTTTGTGAAAATAGTCTTCACTGGCAGAAAATATCGCTGACTATTAAGGAATGAAACCCAAAATTACTTAAGCGTATGAAAAATTTGTTGGATTTCAGAGCACTTTTCGCCAATCAGAGTCACGCACTCTGTGTAAAAAAGTTTCGCATTTGAGAGAATTTCTTTGGAAAAACAAACAATAAATGCCTCGATACATTTTTGAACTTTTTATTTTTAATACCTTTATAAGATTTCAATTAAACGAAATAAACCTGCGAATAATCAAAATTACAACAAAGTAAAATATAAAAAAAAACAATCAAAATAGAAAAGTAGTTTCTGAATACGATGAGATATCATATGATGATTGTCGGAGGTCAATTGAGTTTTCGAAATTACATTTTACGCTTACGTCAGTTGTAAATGTGGTTAAAACGTTACGTCAGCGCCCTTTTCAATTGAGTTACAAATTGCCGTTAATATTTTTATACTTTTCCATAAATGCCACTTTTGCAGTTATGTCCGAAAACTTTTTAATTAATAAATATTTTTGAAAATTGATTTTTACTTTTTGAGTTTTTGGTTTACTGGCGCCGACATTCAACGACTGTGTGTGCTCTTCGAGTGTGCAGATTTCATATTTTTTCACACAGTAATTGTTTAATCAATTTGTATTTTTTATGTTTTTTCACTTAAATTTTAAATTTTACACGTACATACATACATTTCCAAATTATAGTGGCAAACTTTGCATTTTCTAAGACACATTTTACATTGAAAAACTAAAATACCAACACCCTTTTCGACAAATACATATATTCAAAGCGTTTCTTGTTTTTGTTTTTTTACTTCATTGACATTGCATTTTGCTGTTTCTTGGCATTGCTATTCATTATTTTTGCATTATTGTTCGATTATATTTTCATTATAATTTTTGTTTTTAACCATTTTTCTTTTATCGTTTCCTATACGAGTATATCTTTGTATGTATGCAATACATATAAAGCCAAACAATGCGTACTTCATATATAAACATACTATACATAATATTTTAATGTCGCTGCGACAATTGCTTAAGTCTTGTAGTCTACCAATGTAAATACGAGTACATGCGTACATACATACTGTGGGATCAAAAGTTAGTCCAGGAACGGGCCGTGCTATGAATACAAGTATATGCTTATAAAGTTTTCGTATGTATAAAAGGGGCTTTCACTTTATCCTCCTTCCTTCCTGCATTCCTCTTTTAAACATCACTTCAATGTGAGAAAATTTAAATTTTTTTTTCACTTCCAAGACTTGGTATGCCGGAAAAAGCAATTTTTGTAATTAAGTACGTATTCACTCTGTTGTTTGGTTTTATGTTTCCCTGTTAACCGGCACTGAATATGCATTTTTACACCTCCAACTGTAACTCAGATCTATTACATTGGTTTATGGTTTGCTGAGGACGACCGCTTTTAAATCTAAATTTCACTTAGATTGTGTTTTGAACTTATTAACCATTTTCATACAAGAAATTTACTCAAGTTTATGACTATACCGAATGGAATCATTCGGCATTCATTAAAATGTTATATATTTATTAAATATCTGAAGTTCTACTTCAATTGAATTTTGCCAAATTTAAATGTTTGAAATCAACAATGTAAAAATTCGTTTGTCAAACTAGAAAACGTCTGTTGATGATATGACAAGTATCCCGTAGAGGTAGAGTTTTGCCCGATTCATATTATGTCAAATTCAATGATGAAAAAATCAGTTAAACCACAAATCCTTTTATTCAAATAATAGGTTTTATCTCTCTTAAAAAATTCCAGGAAAATACGACGTGTTTAAGCCAAATTTTGTTCAGCGATGAGACCCATTTCTAGCTCAATGGATATGTAAACAAGCAAAATAGGCGCATTTGCGACAAAGAGCAGCCTGAAGAGACTCAAGAGCTGCCTTATCATCCACAAAAAACAATGATTTGGTGTGGTTTCTGGACCAGTAGAATGATCGGTTCATATTTCTTCAAAAATTATGCCGGTGAGAACGTAACCGTCAATAACGCACCATGACAACCGACTATTTGATGCCTGAAATTGAAGCTCGTGATCTCGAAGACATTTGATTTCAACAAGACGGCGCCACTTCCCACACATCCCATCAATCAATGGATTTATTGAGAGAACACTTCGGTGAGCAGATAATTTCACGTTTTGGGAGGGTTGATTGGCTACCAAAATCGTGTGATATCCCACCGTTAGGCTCTTTCCTGCAAAGATATGTCAAGTCTTAGGTCTATGCGGACAATCCCGCTTCATTTCAGGCCTTGGAGTAAAACATCACGCATACCATTCGCCCGTTACCAGTCGAAATGCTCGAACGAGTAATCGAAAATTGGACTCAATGGATGGACCTTCTGAGACATAGCCGCGGCCAACATTTGAAAGAGAAAATCTTCAAAAAATAAATGCCAAAGAATGTTCTTTCGAATGATAATAAACATTATCCATTAAATTTGTAGTTTCTGGTTTTTCTTTAAAAAAGTAGGGAATCTCAAAATGGATCACTCCTTACATTTTTAAATTTGTATAATAAAAGAATTGAAGCCATTGTCTTTCATTTAATTACAGGTTTAACAGATTTTTCAAATATTTACATATTCGATATACATATGTATGTATGTATGTATACTTTTTATTTATAATATGAGTTGTTCACAATGCTTAATTGACAAATGGTAACGAATATAATTACAACATGAATTTTCAATTAACTGCCATAAAACGAATATGCGCGGTGAAAGGGCAATAAAAGTTCATGTCAAAAGGTTTCCACAAATGTACATATATATGTATGTATGTAGGGCAGGAAAGCACGAAAGTTCACGTACACATACGTACATTTGATAGTTCACAGTTAAATCAACATCCCTTGTAAGTCTGTGTTTATAGAGGTGCAGAATAACATGCGGTTATTTGTCAAATCAATTTTGAATGCTTTTAGTGACTCTTTTGTTGTAAAATGTTTAAATGGAAATATATGTATTTGACAGCAAAAAATCCGTAATGTTGTAGCGAAGAAATGTAGAAGTTTCATTTTCGTTTGTTAAAAACTCACACTTTTTGCTTGTTCTTAAATCCTTGACCAGAAACTATACTATAACATTAAAGGGCTATCATTTTACAAAATGATGAAAATCACTAAAAGCGCAAATGGAATCCCAAAAATCGAGTTTGAAATTTGTTTATAAGATTGAGAATGAAATTGGCTGAATGGACTATTTTGAAGGCGACAACATTAATGTAGAAGAATGCACAAATATTTTGTTTAAAATGAAAAACGCCCGTTATTTCCAGAGCACACACAATTTTTCAAATACAATTATAGTCAGCTTTTATTTTTAACTGAATATATTTATGTATATGACGACACTAAGTGACTCAACGTGCGCAAGCCAAAAATTTGACATTTTAGAAAACTTTCTTTTGATTTCATTGAGAATCACTAAAAACAACTTTTCATGGTTTTTAACAATAATTTACAAATGAGAACCAAAGATCAAAGCCCCTAAAGTTTTTATGAACTTTTGCTTGTAATTTGAGGCACCTCATCCGTCACTTTTTTGTAATAACAAAAATTAAAGTGTCAAAAATATGTAATTCTCTCTGTATTTATATTAATCTTCTCAATTAACGAAAATTTCAAAATTTTTAGATTTTACTAGAACTGATTTCTGAAACCCATATATATACCTTAGACCTCTTCTAGGATCACCGTGTCCAATCTATTGCTATCTCTCTACCTCTCTCTCTCTCTCTCTCTCTTTCTATACTTTTATAAGGATTTTGTGATTTCTTAGAGCATTATGAATTGTTGCTGTTGGTGCTGCTGAGGTTTTTCGGTGTAGGAAGGAACACTAGTTGCGGGCGACCATCAGCTGCCAACCAATAAAGAAATATCGTATACCATACTTTTGCTTTCTTCGTTCTGTATTAGTATTTAGAATACTCTTGTTCTGTGATTAATTGAAACTTTGGTTGATTGGCCGATTTCTACACGAGTGTAATTGTAACTGGAAAATATATTTTTTTTTTTTATTTCGCGTGCAATGCAACACTGATGTATGACTGAATTTGTATTTGTTTAGTGTTTTTCATTTCTGTTCCGTTGTATTTTCCATAAAATGTTGTTGTAATTTGTTTTTTTGCTTTGCTTTTTCTTTAACCCCACATAAAATATTGTTGACATTTATTTTTTTCGCTTTTCATGCCGTGCGCTTGAAATTTATAATAATCTAAATATATTTTTCCTTTTTTTACTACATACAAACATTTGTTAATTTTTTTGTGATTTTTTTATCATTTTACTTATTTTGCTCGACAAGTGTATTTATCGCTATATACTATATAAATTTGACAATTGTTTTTGTAATTTAACGGAGAACATTGCCAGCATGTTGCTCGTGGTTTGCCTAGTTTTTTTCGCTAAAATTACTTTTTTCTTACTAATTAATTATTTTGTGTTTGGTTTTGTTTTTTTTTTTAATAATTTTATCTCTCGTTACGTAAAAACAGTAAAAAATCGAAAAATCATTTAAAAAATCTATAATCAATTCGGCATTTCAAAAAACTTTGCATTGTCAATTAAATGTTGCTCGTGTTTCGCATTGTTGCTTGGTGGCGTTTCCTTGTGTACAACGATTCCTTGTTCTTGTTATTTTTTTGTCATCTTTTTAATGTTTTCTTTTATTTAATACATCTTTAATTTCAATACAATACCTACTTTAAATATCTTTCAAAACTATTTGGCAGATCAATGAGTACTTTGTGTCTGTGTGTGTGATTTTTGACTTCGTTTTTGTTGTTTTTCTTTGTTTGCTGTTTTGATAACCTACAAATATACCACGTAATATTTGTTAGCGTTTTTTTTTGTTTTAATTTTATGTTTTCAAAACTTGACTATGGTTTCTAAATTCTTTGCGTCCCCTATTATGTTGTTTCACACATACATACGTACATATACACATAAAAATAAACATTTTCTATCAGCTGAAAATGCTAAATCTCTTTTTTCAATTTACCGCTACTTTTGGTTTTTTTTTCAAATTTTTACTTTATATTTTTTTGTTTTTGTTTGTGTTTCAGGTTTTAAATTTTTGTTTTTGTTTTTGTTTCATTTTTGTTTTAATATGCGCTATGATTGGTTAAATTTCAACTACAACTATTGACGACGTCGTGTGTAAACATCCCTACAATATACACATAAGTAATACTAATTCCCAGCTACCCGTCCCTTAGGTGCACCCGGCGCCTAAATGTGGGTCAGTGTTTTCCCTGCTGCGCTGTTTTTGTGGCGTCTTACAAAAATTTGGCATCTTTTGAAATCCATTGGAATACTCATATTTGTTGTTGTTGTTGTTTTTGTTTTTTCTTTGTTTTATTATTTCTTTGGCTAGTAATTTGCATCCATTCTGCCATTCCACTCACAGGTCGGTCGATTCGCTTAAACGAAGGCGTTTATAAAATGCAAAAACTCTAAATTGTCACGCAGTTGAGAACGCAACTGAAAATTCGTTCTCCTATTACCCGTAATATTAGTTAACATGTACATAATTCAATATTTCTATAGATCTTGTTTTTTTGTTATTTGTTTACTTTTAAATTTTATTTTAATTTTTTTGCAGTTCGGCTCGTTCTTCGTTCAAGACTCGGGTGCAGCGAAAATGTGAAAATTTATTCCAAAGTACTAGAAGGTGAGTCCATTATTGGCTTTTCTTTCGAGCCCCTGCTAATTAAACTAGTTTTTGGCTTTATTTGTTTTTGTTTTTGTTATTTAACTTATAAGCGTTCAAGTGCCTTTGCACTCGTTTCTAGGGTGGGGTGGTTATATTTTTTCAGTTAAAATGTTTTTGTTGTTATTTTTTTTTTTTTTGAAATTCTTCTTCCTTTTCTTTTCTGCCTCTTTAATGTAGCTCATCCTCTTCCTGTTCCATTGCTTTTTATGGGTCCACATTCTCTTTTGCATAGCAGTGTTTACGCTTAAAATATAAAATCCCCACAATCCATGGCATAGTCGAAGTCCTCACCGCCGAGATCTTCCACGCCGGTCGAATGGAAATCGAAGCCGCCGATATCGGTGTGATAGACGGCGCCACTACATGACGTGTCCACAAGATTGGTGCAGTGCGTGGTGGGCAGTGCGTGTAGGGTAAAAGTGTCCTCACACTGCGACCAAGTGAGACCTGTTGAATGAAGAGTAAGAACGACGGACATTAATGATTTTGGGTAATTCAGAATAGAACTTGGAACAGTATTTTTAGATTTTCAATACCCCAAAAATATTTCAATGAGATTTCTTCAGCAACAACGAGGTTTTCCTATATATGTATATCTTTAGATTTGTGGTCTAAGTATATTTCTTAAAACAGTGTTATCAGTAAGGTTCATTTTTATACTCTCGCAACAAAGTTGCTAAGGAGAGTATTATAGTTTTGTTCACATAACGGTTGTTTGTAAGTCCTAAAACTAAAAGAGTCGGATATAGGGTTATATATACCAAAGTGATCAGGGTGACGGGTAGAGTTGAAATCCGGATGTCTGTCTGTCAGTCCGTGCAAGCTGTAACTTGAGTAAAAATTGAGATATCATAATGAAACTTGGTACACGTATTTCTTGGCTCCATAAGAAGGTTAAGTTCGAAGATGGGCAAAATCGGCCAATGGCGAAAACCGAAAACCTATAAAGTGTCATAACTAAGCCATAAATAAAGATATTAAAGTGAAATTTGGCACAAAGGATCGCATTATGGAGGGGCATATTTGGACGAAATTTTTTTTTGGAAAAGTGGGCGTGGCCCCGCCCCCTACTAAGTTTTTTGTACATATCTCGGAAACTACTATAGCTATGCCAATCAAACTCTATAAAGTCGTTTTCTTCAGGCATTTCCATATACAGTTCAAAAATGGAAGAAATCGGATAATAACCTCGCCCATCTCCCATACAAAGGTTATGTTGAAAATCACTAAAAGTGCGTTAACCGACTAACAAAAAACGTCAGAAACACTAAATTTTACGGAAGAAATGGCAGAAGGAAGCTGCCCCCAGGCTTTTTTTAAAAATTGAAAATGGGCGTGGCGTCGCCCACTTATGGACCAAAAACCATACCTCAGGAACTACTCTACCGATTTCAATGAAATTCGGTACATAATATTTTCTTAACACCCTGATGGCATGTACGAAATATGGGTGAAATCGGTTTACAACCACGCCTTCTTCCAATATAACGCTATTTTGAATTCCATCTGATGCCTTCTCTGTATAATATATACAGAGTTGTACATTAGGAACCAATGATGATAGCGGAATAAAACTTTACACAAATTCGGTATTTGAAAAATATGTAAATGACGGATAATGAAATCTCGATTATCACTACATCATGCGAGAGTATAAAATGTTCGGTGACACCCGAACTTAGCCCTTCCTTACTTGTTTTGTCTTCTTTCTTAATTTTGGTGGTATTTTCGGTAGTAGCTAGCTTCAGTCATTTTTATAAAGCCATTAAATTTCTTTAATACGAAACAATTTTAACAACAACTCTTATACCCTACCTGGAACTTTATTTTACTTACCGCCACTCCACACACCATTCGGCAAAGTGGCCCAGCCCCAACCGTGTCCCCAGGGCAATGCGCAGGCCAAGGCCGGCTTTGAATCGGGTTTTTTACTCAATATGGCAACGGCGGCATCGCTCTTCACCAACGGATCCTGTACGTAGAACGTGCGGTGGTGGGCCAAAGCCGGATGAGCGCTGCTGCTTCTATGCGCCGAAACTTTACGCTGTTTCACCTCCGACGTAGTGGCCGCTAGAATGAAATAAATTACATTTCCATATATTATATTTGATAAAGAAGTTGCAACTTACGCCGAATGCGCACCAGTGGCCGACGTAAGACATTCATAAGATGCGGCTTGTCAACTACGAGCTCAATTTGTGGTGGTGGCGGCAGCTAAAAGTTAATATAAAACAGTTTAAGTTAAACTTTGCCACTTAATGATTTACTTTAAAATTATTGTATATGCATTAAGCCAATGACAATAAACTCACCGTCTTAGTAATGGCGTCAACCCAGTCGCTATGCGTTTGAAATGGAAATGTGTAAAATTTACCACTTATTAGGCTTGTGAAACAGGCTGACTAAATTGACATTTATTTACCTCACTTCCTGTTCTGATTTAGCCAACATCCAGTAGACTTTGGATCGCTTTCTTCTCGAGCCCAACGCAATGAGCTGTGACACACTGCAGCCTTCGGGCAGTGGTGGACGGCGCGGTATTTGACCAGTCCAGTGTGCAATGGCCAACATTTCGGGCGCTTCCTTGACTAGGATTTTACCAGCTGGCGATGACCGGCCGGGTTCCTATATGTAGAAATTTTGCTTCTAGTTATTCGCAGATAAACATCTTTCTAAATAAATAATAAAGTGCTTGATTCTAAACAAATTGTTCGCTAGAGTAATGAGATAATAAAATATGTCAAACAGGGACTGTCTTAACATTTGTTCGTTCTTATAAATGCCGTTTCTGTTTGATGGTTAGTAATTATGAACTAAAATCAAAATTTCTTTTTTAATCATTTTCTTAATCGAAGAATAAACATCCCATACTTTTTTTCGTTCAACTTTAAGAATTTAAGTACAACTTTATTAACTTCAACATCAAATCAAAACTCGGAGAACTGTTCACGTTACAGAGAAAATTATCTCTGTACTTAGTGTGGACAAGGTCTGTGGTCTATGGTCCTGATGCTATAGCAGCCAATAATGCGCAATTTAGATTTCGTCGATTCCATTTTGGTAATTTTGATGTTGAAATTATCGATAAGATAATGGGAATCATCGAGTCCGACTTTTTGCATTGCGCTGGAGCTAAATATGGCACAAAAACCATTTGGAACCACTTAAATAAACCTGGGTACAAAAAGAAGCTCAATTTTTGATTGTCATCGATCGAATCCCCATCTGTAAATCGCGACAAAACGCATCTATTTAGGAAACGGATGGCAGCTGTTGATACGTGGGTCACTTACGATAACGTCAAGCGAAAGTAATTGGATCGATTCGCCGAATCGAAACCAGGAAATTTGGATTGGTGGCATTGACAGGAAATTATCTACCACGACTTGCCACATGATCCTTTCTATTTCTGGTAAAGAATTCGTTCGATTTGCTGAAAATATACTGTATATTTTGACCACTTAGAAAACGAACGCCAACTACAAAGAGGGGATTCACCATTTGCTTTTCACTACGAAAGGTATTCTCCTTCTTTACTGGCGTAGACACCGCTTACGCTGTTATAGCCGAGTCAACAACAGCCCGCCAGTCGTTTCTTTTTTTCGCAATGTGGCGCTAATTGGTGATTTCTTCCATTCGAACGTCAGCGGAACCGCTGTCTTTTAATTCGCTGAACTATGTCAATGTCGTCGTATATCTCATACAGCTCATCGTTCTACCGAATGCGATATGCGGCGTGACTAACGCGCAAAGGACCACAAATATTTCGCAGAGCCTAACTCTCAAAAACCCGTAACGTCGACTCATCACATGTCATGCCTCTGCACCATATAGCTGGACTGGAATAATGAGTGACTTATAGAGTTTGGTTTTTGTTCGTCGAGAGAGGACTTCACTTCTCAAAAGTTATTCTGCGTTAGTTTTCGGGGTCTAACATTGTTTTTGGTGTTAATATTGGTTCCAAGATAGACGAAATTATCTGCGATTTCGAAGTTATGACTATCAACAATGATGTGGGAGACAAGTCGCGAATGCGACGACTGTTTATTTGATGACAGGAGGTATTTCGTCTTGCCCTCGTTCACTGCCAGAAAAACGAAGCAAGTAGTTTTTCTTTATACATTCTAAAGAAAACCGTGACCAATGAAATCAATGTCATCGGTGTACTATACAGCCAGCAGCAGTACACTCTTATAAAAAATGGGATCTCTCTATTTAGTTCTCTGTCTGGAACCTTGTTTGGTATCGAACGGCTGGGGAGGTCCTTCCCGATCCTGACTGAGCTTTTGGTGTTGCTTAACGTCAGTTTAGCGGCATTAATCGATCTTCTTTTCACTGGTATTTTTCAAGATTTGGCGCATGACAAATATCTGCTCAGTTGTTGATTTTCCAGGCCTAAAGCCACACTGATAAAGTCCAATCTGTTTTTTGACGGTGGGCTTTAATCTTTTACACACTACCCTCGATAGAATCTTATATGCGATGTTGAGGAGGCTTATCCCATCGATTGGGAAATGGGATCGCCTTCTCCTGGCGTTATGCTTTCACTGGCATTCAGCAAGCTGGAGGAGTGTTCTCTCCATAATTTTGGTATGCTCTGTGCATCAGTCACTAGATCACTTTTGGGGGTTCCATAGAAGTATGCTCCGGTCTTGAAAGGTATCACCTTCGCGAATTTGATTAAACCAACCTAGAGAAGCATTCGTGTACTTCAGGAAACGTTCAAAATTCAATATTTATTATTTTGACCTTATGTGTATTTGACCTGAATCGGATCTTAAAAATAATAGATTTCTTTATACTGATGAAGGAGCTTTATCACCATTGAGTCCTAATATACCTAAAAACCCTAACCGTCATAAGGCTTATTCATTCAATTTCACGCAGGATTACTTTGATTGAGTTCATTCTAAACTTTTTAACTTGTGACACTTATATTTATATGCTGTTGAAGTATTATATAGTATGTACATATTTATGTAGCTTTATAATTTTTCACAACGGTTAATCGAACTTACCGTAAACCAAGCCATTGTTGAATCATCATACAGCACGACCCATTCCTCGGCCCATCGATTCCACAGTAATTGCTCTAAAACGTAAAGATATTTACAGTAGGATAAAAAAGTATTAGAAAATGGACGCGAATTTCAGAAACTCTTGTCATTGACTCCTTAACGCTGAAGGTCAACCACTTTTGCTTACAAAAACAAGAGAAAACATTGCAAATGTAATTAATGTGCCTACTCAAGTATGTGGCACGCTGGAGACATTTGCACATACGTACATATTTGGTACATATGTATGTGTGTATGTATGAAGTTAGTACGTATGTATGTATGTATGTATGCATATATACCAGCTGCCGCCCACAAGCACAGACGTCAACTTGCATTACCCAGCATTAGCATGTAGCTTAAGCTGCGGGGAGGGAACGATTTTTAGGTAAAATTATGAAACCATACAAGTGAGCACTTCACACACACACACACAAACACATTTATACATGCAAATGGAAACGCATGTGAGCGTATGCTATATAAATACATACTCAACATGTGCCACCAATGCATATATGTATGTATTTACATACATATGTATGTGTGTTTGTTTGTATGTATGTTGCTTGGTATGTAAATTCGTTAGTGTATCAAACGCCTTTTTTGCGGCATTAAGATTCTTGAAAATTTAAATGCGCTTACAAATGTAATCTGCACCATCATCATCGCCATCAGCAACGGCACAAGCAACAGCCGTCGCAGCAGCAGCAGTGGCAGCAACAGCAAAAGCAATCATGCCAATGCCATCATCATAAACGACAGGGACACCGACAACGACAACAACAACAACGCAAACGCCAACATCAGCGGCAGGCGGCCCTTAAAAGCCTTCACCAAAGCGCACAGCCTCCACACCAACCACAAGTGTGTGGGGGTGGTGGATGAGGCAAGGGAGGTGCTTGAGCAGCGGTGTAACCGAATGCGGCATTGCGTCGCTTTACCCCATGGGGCTGCCACTTAGTGCGCGCTTTGGAAATTCAAGCCATTGTCTGTGCGCGTCGGAAGGAAGGAATTGCTGCGTCATGTCAATGTGTATTGCACTTATGCTGATTTAGCAAATTGTCGCAAAATCCTGCAAAATTGTATATGACACAGACAAAACCAAAAAAAAAAGTTTTCAAAAAGGAATAAAGAAGGCACACATCTACATACATGTACTATGAGGCTACGATTGGTAATTTTAGTTTCGAGATGCTACTCTGTGGTATCAGTTGGCAAAGCAGTAAAGCCCTGCGCTGGCACTCACTTGCAATCTACATACAGTTATGTTTGCATGTGTGTGTTTGTAGTCATTTGTGTGGCATTAGGCCATGAATCGATTGATATGATAAAATGTTACAAGCATTTCTTCTGCGCGTAATACTTGGTGCTACCCCAAGTGACTAAAGTGTTTTCCAATTTGTTATTACTTCTGCCTTGTTGTTGTTATTTGTAACAGAAGGCTTATTATTTCATCTAAAATGAAGTCTGCAATTTCTATTTAAGTCACTTTCAGCCATGTTAGCGTCGCTCCTCTATACTATATAAATGAATTGCCTAGTACTTTACTCTGGACTCCACCTTTGTTTACTCACTTTTGTAACGCAACAAGTATCCTCCTTTGATCTGTTTCCCAACTGTGCCTGTAAAGAGAGTGAAACAACTATAATTACTACTTGGAATTGTAGCTTTGAAAAATATAAAATTATTAATGAGCAGTTTCGAAATATTTGTAAAGGGTGTTTTTTAAACGTAAAAAATTTTATACCGAATATGCAGTACAAAAACCAGTGAAGTAGTATATTATGGCTTCGTTATCAGACATTTTATGACATTTGATATTTTAAGATCGTAACTACGTCTTATGAAGACAATGTTGTCGGTTCAATTTTATATAACTTTTTTCAGTATAGCAGGCCTTATCATTACACGTTATGACCCCCATCCATGGTACTTCTTTAAAAAATACAACTAGGACTAACAGAAAGTTTATAAAACCTGAGCATACTTTTGTAGAACCCCGAGAAGTGATCTGTTGTCTGATGCTCAGAGCATACTAAAGTTATGGCGGGAATACTTCTCTAGCCTGCTGAATACCAGTGAAAGCATAACACCAGGAGAAGACGAACTCAATTCCCCAATCAATGACGATATTGCGAACGTTCCATTGCCCGACCTTGAAGAAGTTCGTATAGTAATTAGCCGTCTGAAGAACAACAAAGAGATGGGGGCTGATGGATTGCCGATCGAACTATTCAAATACGGCGGCGAAGAACTAATAAGGAACATGCATCAACTTCTTTGCAGAATATGGTCGGACGAAAGCATAAGCATGCCCGGCAATTTGAATTTAAGTGTGCTCTGCTCAATCCACAAAAAGGGAGACCCCACAATCTGCACCAACTACCGTAGGATAAGCGTCCTTAACATCGCATACGAGTATAAGGTTCCTTCGAGTGTATTGTGTGAAAAATCAAAGCCCACCGCCCACAAGTTGATTGGACTTTATCAATGTGATTTCAGGCCTGGAAAATCAACAACTGACTAGATTTGCACGAAGCGCAAAATCTTGGAAAACACCCGTGAAAGGAGGATCGACACATACCACCTCTTCGTCGATTTTAAAGGAGGTGCCTTTTCGGCGCTATGCCTGAATTTGGTATCCCCGCAAAACTAATACGGCTGTGTAAAGTGATAAATCGGCATTACGAGTTTTCGAGAGAAAGTTTCTGCGTAAGATATATGGTGTTTTGCGCATTGGCAAAGGCGAATACCGCTGTCGATGGAAAGAAGAGCTGTACGAGGTACATATACGATGACATTGACGTAGTTCGGCAAATTAATTGACAGCAGCTATACTACTCATGTCGTCCGAATGGATGAAAACACTGTGGTAATCCATTTATAGTCCTTTAGTCAGAAATTTTTTTGTAAATATAATATTTTTCAATGTAGAGGAATCATCGAAAGGTGAAATGGTGATGTCAATGTTTAATGTTAGTTTATACTTTAAAAACTAATTACCAAACTTCTATTAAAAATATCTCTCCAACAAAACGGTGTGATATCACACGATCTTTGTAGCCAATCGACCGGCCCAAAAATCTGTTGATTGATGCCATGTCTAGAAAGTGACGTCGTCTTGTTGAAACCAAATGTCGCCAAGATCACGAGCTTCAAGCATGAAATACTCGGTTATCATGGCGCGATAACGGTCGCCATTTACGGTTACGTTCTTACCGGCACATTTTGGAAGAAATATGGACGGCTGATTCCACCGGCCCCAACCACACCAAACCGTTGTTTTTTCTGGATGAAATGGCAGCTCTTAAATCTCTTTAGGTTGCTCTTCTTACTGAAATTGAGCCAGAAATGGAGCTGAATAAAATTTGGCTCGAAAACATCGGTTCTTTTAAAGCGAAGCGATGTCGCTTGAGTCTGCTGCTATATTTTTTCAGGCGTGTTGTATTCGGTCGAATATTATCCAATAAAAAATGCTCTGCCTCAAAATGGGCGATGGTGAGTGGAGCGCGCGAAACTCATTCTTTACAGAACTTGAATTCTCGTAATGATATATAATATTCAGTCGTAAGTCTTTTCATGTTGAAATGCTAAATAAATCTGTACAAAAATAACATAACAGCTTGATATACGACTCAACCATGACATGTCAAAAAAGGCTATTGAAAAAGTACCTCTACTTGGATTACCCGTTACATATTTATCACGAGTTTTGAACGTAGAACATTTCTATTGACTTCTCCATAAAAAAGAATAATATTTCCAAACGTGATTCGTCTCTGGATTATCAAAGTGTTTCGGCCTATTTTTAATTCCAAGAGAAATGCGATTAATCATATTCTTTAAAGGCGCATTCGTATTATTATGCAATTAAGAGATCGATATCATTCGTTACCAGCGGGTAATTTTTTTCTCACAGTTTCAAAAATCTTTAGCGCTGGATTTAAAATTGTTGATTGTTTGATAGGGGAATGCTTTAGAATGAAGAAAGGTTTTTTTCTCGAAAGTATAGCCAAATATTTGAATTAAATTTTAATAATCTGAACAGGATATATTAAGTTTGATGCGAAATTTGAAACACCCAGAAGGAAGCGAGGACGAGTAGATTTCCGTCTGTCTGTATATACGCGAACTAGTCTCTCAGTTTTTCAGATATTCATTTGAAACTTTGCATACCTCCTTTTCTCCATAAAGAGCTACGCAAATAGCTGCCATACAAACTGAACAGTCGGAGTAGCGGTATTTTCCGTTGGGTGGCCTTCGGCCGCGCTTTATTTTTATTTGTGAAGGGCATTACAACTTCGTTGCAACTGAAGTAAATGTTGTTTAATTTCAAAAAGACCTTTAAAATAATTGTGTAAAATATCTCAAATGTTTGCAGTGTCATATCTATCAATTCAGTACGGTACTTCTACATCCGCCACAACAGCGTCGGAAATCTCATTTCACTGAATTATTGCCAAGCAATTTAATTACAGTTGTTATTGTTGTACACACTGAAGCGGTACCAACCAATTTCGATTCAATTAATATGCGCCCACATAATAATCACATATCCTTGTAAATGTATCAATTTTGAAGGCAACGCTGGCGCTAACGAATTGCGGCTACGTTCCGATTCCTTTCAGCCGTCGCAATCAAGCGTGTCTGCCATTGCGCTCCGTCTGCTCTGGCCACAAGCACTCATCGCATCACTCAAGTGGTGAATATTCAGTGAAAGTTAAATTGCAACGCTGCTGCGCAAGTGTTAGTCAAGAAGAAGCGACACACACACACACAAACATCCATACATACAAGTATATCTGAGCGTATAAAATGACGTTGCGAACAACAACGGCGGCGCTTGACAGCGGAGCGGGATAAGGAGGACATATGAAAGACGTTGGCTTATCCTTCGCTGTTACGCTTCACTGGCGTCACCCAATATCATTTATGGTAAAATTTATCTACCAATAATTACATGCTCTTGATCCGCAATAGTTGCACAAACACTCACTCACATACCCACACATACATACATTTGTATATTTGTATGCATAAGTATAGTGTTGCATGGCATACACCTACGCGCTCAAGCTCTACACGCCTGCACGTCTGTCCGTCCGACCAGTGTGAACCCTGCCAAGCGTGCGTCTGTGAACGTGTGTCTGCCACTATGACTGTATGTATATATATTTATACATATATATGTTCATACATATGTACATACTTGCATGTGCATATCGCCGCAGTAACGGAAAAAACGAAAAAACGCTTTCCACCAAACGTTTTGCGCATCACTGCACTCACTTTCCTCCGTCCGTTTGCTCAATCGTCCAGCAGTCTTCCATTCAGCCAAGCTGCATTTCATTCCCCCCAACACCTACATACTCCCGGCTCAACCTTTGAATCCATTAGATTGTCTGGCATCATAAAAGCCACCCTGGGCTCCTACCAAAAGCGTTTTACGATTTCACATGACACACAAGACCCAACGCGACCCGACCCGACCCGACCACCACCTCGCTGTTGCACTCGCTCCCAACGGTGGGCCATCAAACGCGAACAAATGCAAGCAAGCACCCACACATGAACGTAGAGACACACACATCCGATGCCATCGCTCATATGGCGACGAGCTTGCACGAGAGCTTCGAATGGCAGGAATGTGAGACCGAGCGATTCAGCTGCAGACAGATTACAAGTGTCGCTGCAACGTTTGCTGAAGGACGCTGGGGAAATGCTGATGAAGAAAACTGCAACTGAAACATCTTCATTGCGAGTAAGTTTATATATATGTATGTGTGTGTTCTTAGCAAAACACATTCATAAAATCCTAGCACTCTTGTCGGCAGAGAACTGGGTTACATAGATTCATATATAGCAGTACATATGTACATATATGCATGGGAATGCATATTTGAGAAATGTACTTGCCAGCAGAGAATATCTGCATCACATAGTATGAGGAGAGTTGAAAGAGTTTGCGACAGGAAAGGTTTAAAATGAATTATTGAATTATTTTTTCCTCTTCATCGAAATGTTTGTGTAACATTTATGAGGCTCTCAGGTGTTTCAAAGAATTTGCATTTAACCTAAAAAAGTTTTGGAAATGGTTGACTTGGAGATTACACTTTCTTGTAAAAATGTTTAAAGCTTTCGGTTGCTATGCCGAAGTGATTTGGGTACATGATCTCCACCTTCACCTACATATATGGTTCAGTTACAAGCTCCAGCAAAAGCTCTATTCAAAAATTGTGATAGAGAAAGCTAGATCTCCGAATGTGTGTATTTATATTTGGAGCCTATGAGGAACGGTCTAAAACTTACCTAACCAATGCAGATATGACAGCTTGGTTACTATCCACAGATATAACGGTAAGTCCAGCCAATCCAAACTGACTAAGAAGAAATTTTTTTTTTGAAATAGTGGACTTCCCCCGAGAGAAGACTTAAATCTGAATTGAAGAAGTTTGCAATAAAATAATAATATAACGGGTTCTTTCATAAGGTCGCTACAAACGATGAAATTTTTTATTTTTGTAAAAGTATGAAAGTCGATTTCTTTTGCATGGCCACTATGGACACGCTTGCCGAAGTCCAGACGTTGAATACAATTTTCGACGGTTTTCATGCATAAATCGGCCACTGCAATTTCACGTTCGATATTCGTACGAAGTTCTTCAATCGTTACTGACTTGTTGGCATAGAAAATAGACGTAGCCCCACAGGAAGTAGTCTAACGGCGTCAAATCGCACGAACGAGGGGGTCAATTGACTGGACCTTTTCGTGAGAGAACACGTTCACCAAACTTGGTTTCCAGTAAATCGATTGTGACATTTACTGTGTGGCTAGTGGCGCTGTCCTGCTGGAACCACATATTGTCCCTGTCCATGTCATTCAATTCGGGCCAAAAATATTATATACTATATATGTATGTACATACATTATTGAATACTTCATTCTTAAAATTGAGGCCACTGACTCCGAGTTTCGGTAGTAAATTTTAATAATTTTGACTAGTTAACCTTACTGAAAAGAAATGTAAAAAAACGGGAAAAATATGGCGTCATTTGCTGTCCCTATCGGTTTACTTTTTTAGTTTTCTAAAAACCCTATATACATATATGTATATACATAATATATCTATTATTACAAATAGGCTTGAAGCCTGTAGAGATGTCATTATGTGAATAATAAATATATAAACGAAATACACCTATGTATATAGTATATAAAATATAAATTCCCGTTATCATTATAATTTCATCAAATTATTCGTATATTCTAAGTATTTCAAAAAACGACTGGTTTGGAGTCCCGATAATGGATTTTGCAAAAATAATTGTATTAGACAACCAAATAGTCGAAGAATTTGAATAGAATATGAATTCGTGATAGATATGGTAAATTCGTAATTCCAACAGGGCCCATCAGTGAGTCGACATATGAATTCGCATGAGGTTTTAAGCTTTCGTATGAATGACCAAAGGGGCGATGACGATTACGCTGAAGTGCTGTGTCTGTCTGCTGTCGTATACTCATAAGAGTAAAAAAGGTGGCTAAATACTCAGAGCTGCACAACGGTGACCTCGAAATAATCAAGCTAAGACTGTGCAAATCAAATGTCAAAAACTTGAGGCATGCATGAAGCGTTCGCGATTAGAAGCACTCCAGAAGAGCTACTCAGAAATAATATTCACAAAGAATGTGGATTGCGCATCCTTTAAACGCTGAATTATGTATTTGTGTGAGCGATTTCATTAGAAACGGCTATGCATTCGCTACTGATTAAAAGTGCTTAGCTTTACAAACGCAAACGCTTAAAACATCTACATATTAAGAACTTTCTAAAGAAAACTATTTAATAAAAAAATTTCATTAAATTTTGTGTGCGGCGTCAAATTTCTGGTACCAAAACGTTCAGGATGTTGGAAAAAGCCCTGGTGATGATTGATCACAAACAAGTGTTTCTGACTGGTTCAAGTTATTCAAAGAGGGTCGAGAACGCGTTGACGACGAACCGTTAATGAAATAAAGGAATTGAGGCTTGAGAATCGACGATCTTATTCGCATCGTTGGAAAATCGGAAGGTTCGGTGAAAACAATTTTGAAAGATCATTTGGGCTTAAGAAAAGTGAAAGCATGTTTGGTTGCGTTAACGTCTATGAAACAATATTTTCCAACTACCAGGTTGTCATAAAACGTATTATTACTGGCAATAAGTATTGGATCTATGCTCACGACCTCGACGCAGACAATAAATCGGCAGAATATCGTCAAATCAGGTCGAAAATCAAGGTTATGTTGACCGTGGTGTGGTGCACTCCGAATTCCTCCGACCAGCCAAAATGTCAACAAGAAATACTAGTTGAGTATTATGCGTAATTTGCGCGACACTTTTCGTATACGAGTATTATGGTACGGCAACTATTGGTTTTGGATTCTTCATGAGTTTTTCGCCAAATTTTAACCAATATCGTGCCGCAACCACAGTATTCGCCTGATTTAGCTCGGTGTGACTTGTGACTATTCAGCAAACTCAAGCGACCGTTACGAGGCAACCGTTTTGAGTCAATTTGAAATATGAATGGCTACTCGCGTTTTCGGAAGTTGATTTTAAAAACTGTTTCGAATATAGGAAAAAACGTTGGCACAAGTATATTTGGCCAAGAGGCAATACTTTGAGGGGGACGACATTGATTTTAGAGAATATATTAAGAATTTTAAAATTATTAGTAGTACCATTTGAACCCCCTTTTCAGCAACCGCATCTCGTCGAAAGGGTTTTCCATTCTTCTTCTTTCTTATGCTACCATATTTAATTTTATGAAGGGCTTTTAAATGCGAGGAAGGCAAATATCGCTCGTGCAGCTCAAGTTTTTAAATATTAAATATTCATTATCTAGAAATTGTTTTCTGAATTCTTCGCTACTTTAATTTTCCTCTTAAAACATTTCTAAATTATTTGCATGATTTTTACATCTAATTAAATTTAATTCAATTTTTGAAAGTTTTGAGAATATTCTGTACATTGATTTAAATAGTATATACTATATAATTTTTAAAGAATTCCTTTCATTTGCCACGTAAGTTACCTTTTATATTTTGGGATGCAACCCAACTCACAACTGAATCGTAAAATTTGATATTTTTGACTATGTATAACAACTCAGAACTTTAAATATTCGCGCACACTTTCGCGTGATTATTTTTGTAACTTTCGACGTGGATTAACTCAGCAACAGTGCATCGATGAGCTTAGTTCAGCTTTTGGCCATGAAGCTCCATTAGGGGCCAGTAAGTATCGATGGTATGGTGAATTCAATCGAGGTTGTAAATCACTCCAAGACGGATTTCGTGAAGGTCGTTTGAAATCAGTTGTTCTTCCGGAAACTATTGATGGTGCGCGGAAAAACTTATACTGCAAGATCGTCATGGCACCAGACTTTCAATTTTGCAAGAAAATTTTAATGCAAAAAAAATATGTTCACGTTAAATTCTAAACAACTTGCCAAACGCTCCAAAAAAGGCTCGTGTGGATTGGTTAAAAAAAATACGATAGGGGTGCTTCGAAGCACGTCTATGGCACCGTGAAAGATGAAGAATCTTAAATTTACGCATAAACCCTAAAGTATAGTAAACAGCCGTCGACTTGTATGGTTGTTTCAAGATGGAAAAACTAGTCATCCCGCAACCATACTACTAAAACAACACGGAGTTGTAAATTCTGAGTGGTACAAATCATTTGTTAGCCAGTTGTCTTTCAAGAAATTAGGAAACACAACTACTGGCGCCGAATGACGTTTCTTCCCCGAACATAAAAATTAAACTAAAAGGTCAACAATTTTCATCACCTGAAGAGGCGTTTGATGCGTTGAGAATGCATTTTTTGGTTCTCTAATACCGAATTATTAAAGGCAAATAAAGCAGCCAGCTTTAGCCAAAAGGAGTATAATTGTATTATAATATGTATGTATAATCGGACTATTATAAATCTAAGTGTTCCTCTCTATGACAAATAGTGTCGCTGGTGAAAAATTTGCCTCAAGCAAAGATTGTTAAAAACGATTGTCCCATTTTGTTTTTTTTTTGCCAGACTCCACTATTTCTATAAAAGTGTTATTCTGAAATTACCATATTACCCTCAAACTGGCAACAAGTTATTGAGCAAAACTGTGCATGTTTGATCCTTTAGAAGACTATACATACATCTCGTTTTATAACCCGTTCATATTTTTTCTCTGTGTTTTATTTATGCAATATAAAAATAAAAAATACTATTAAAATTGCACAAACAAAATGTAAACAAGAAAAAACGTTAACTTCGGCTGCACCGAAGCTAATATACCCTTCACAGGTGTATTTCTTTTAGTAACTATGTGTCCAGTTTGTATGGAAGCTATATGCTATAGTAATCCGATCTGAACAAGGATCGGAGATTGTGTTATTACCGTAGGCAGTAATCCATGTCAAATTTCGTGAAGATACCACGTCAAATGCGAAAGTTTTCCATACAAGCCCTTCATTCCGATAGTTCGGTTTCTATGGCAACTATATGCTATAGTAAGCCGATCTGAACAATTTCTTCGTTTATTACATAATTATCTTAAAAAATAACCTGTGCCAACTTTTGTGAAGATACATTGTCAAATGTGAAAGTTTTCCATACAAGAAATTGATTCCGATCGTTCACTTCGTATGACAGCTATATGTTATAGTGGTCCGATATCGGTCGTTCCGACAAATGGGCAGCTTCTTGAAGAGAAAATGACGTTAACAAAATTTCAAAACGATACCTTAAAAACTGAGGGACTAGTTCGCATATGTACAGACGGATGGACGGACGGACGGACACACGGGCATGGCTAAATCGACTCAGCTCAACATACTGATCATTTATATATATGTATACTTTATAGGGTCTCCGACGCTTCCTTCTGGGTGTTATAAACTTCGTGACAAACTTAATATACCCTGTTCAGGGTATAAAAATAAATTATGAAAATCCCTTACAAACACCCACAATAGTAATTCCAAGTAATTTTAATTGTTTTCACACAAATATTTTGTTAAATCACTAACATTTCCCTAAGTACGTTATAATAAATGGACGCCCGAGAATGAACCTTCTGCGAAATTAATCCGCAATAATTCGCAATTTAAGCTTCACATCTTTGGCAAATTGAATTGGTAGCTTTACGTTTAGTGCAGAATGCCATTTCGTTATTTGCTTAGCAATTTCACTGCAACTATTAACTGTCTTTATTTTAGACTTAAACGCTGCTGGGATGACTGCCCGAGGGTGCTTGCACCCTTAGGGGTCATTACTTGTACAAAGGAGCTAAGATATTCGGTCCATGTTGATTTGACTGTCAAAAGAAAACAACAACAACTACACCATTTTAATCCACAAGCTGCCGTACAATCACGAACGCAACACACGCTCCCTCAGTGACACAAGCTTTTCCCACGAATATTTGCAATGAACTTTCTTTTTATTTTTCTTTTCATATGTATGTATGCACGTGCATAAAATGTTAATAGTGGTGTTAGTGTGAGTGCGTGTGTGTGTTGAACACTGCACTAACTACGCTGAACTTGCTGCACTTTAATTCGTGCTCGATAAATGCAGCAGATAAGAAAGGTTAGCTGGTCCAGAACCAACATCACAACGCATCAAGTGAAGCATTTAAAATGTTAGTAAAGACTCACATACATATACACACACACACATTCGAGCTTTCCAATCAGTTTATACACACTTAACCCCTCACAGATATACTACTTTTATATACCCGCTGATTTATAAATATGTATATACCTATGTATGTATATGTATGCGTGGCAACCCCGAACCTCAAAAAATCCAGCGCACACTCGTGAATGTATAATAAAATGTACGTGCGTGCTCGCTTGCATGTGTTAGTGCTTCGCACCAAAACACGACAAATCGTTGAATTCATTGAGAAAAATAAAGTCTTGAATCGGTGGCATTGCAGAGAAGCTGTAGCAGCAGCAACGCCACCTCCAACCCAGTCAGAGCATTTAACTCAGCATAATGCTTTCGCTTGTGTGTGTGTAGGTGCCTGTACGTGATGTGCTCACACAAGTACAGTAAAACATATAAAAGACGCACAGCCGAAAGCTCTCAAGTGAAGCTTGATAAACGTTCAGTGTGGTTTCCGACGTGGAAGCTTTGAAAAGTTGTAACTCCGGCAAATAAGCTAAACAATCGCATTGTTTTATAACTTTCATACAATTTATTCGTTATTTATATAATGTAGTAATATTGAAAAGTAATCGAAATTAGGTTTTGTGATAAAAGAACTCAATATTGCCCAAAGCAATCAACACTCGAAGAAATATTTCTCAAAAAATTAAAAAATTATGCGCGATTTGTCTAAAAGTCATTTAAAAATATAAAAGTATTATACACTATTGAAATAAGAGAAAAACTTAGATGAAAGCCATATTTATACTTTTCCAATAACTATCATACCAAAATTTTTCTAATAAGTTCAATTTCGAATTTAGAAGACAATTTTATTGACTTTTGAGACTAACTTCGAAAAACGGAGAAATTGTTCTAGTTACTTATTACTTAATATTTCGAAAAATTAATATGTCCCAATACCCAAAAAGAGTCAATTTTTCCGTTAAGAGTTATCGGCTATAAATTCACATTTCATTACAAAGTATTTATTTTTGGTTGAAAATACTCAATATTGATATTATGAGCTGCAATTAAGTATTTAAAATATGTAAGATATTTTTTTGTTGTTGTTTTCTGTTTTTGTTCCAAACATTTTGATATTGAGCTTTCACTTTAGCTCCAGAAAACTTAATTTAAGCTTAAAATTCAACACATATTCCAAATATTTACCATAAATATTTGTATAAAGATAGACCCCTCTGTCAAATCATGACTTTTAAGCTTTTATGAAAGCTCCTAAGCTCCAACATAAAGCTTTACACCTCTTATTTTTTTATCTTATCTTATTTTAATTGTAGATTCGAATACTTAGCATAGATGAAGAAGATATTCCTTAATTGTAAAATCATAATTTTTAAGCTTTTATAAAAGATTCTTAGATCCAGCTCCAGAAAGAATAATATAAGCTTAAACTTTAACGCATATTCCGAAAATTAACCATCGATACTTTTAGAAAGATATTTCGTTTTGTCAAATCAAAACTTTTAAGCTTTTATGAAAGCTCCTTAAATACAACATAAAACTTCTTAACAAATTTATATTCGTAGTTGCGAAAGTTAAATATAGATATTTTTAAAAAAATATATTCCTTATTTTCAAAAACATAATTTTTAAGCTTTTATGAAAGCACCACCCTTTTATGCTTTTATGAAAGCTCCTAGTTCCAACATAAAACTTACTAACAAATATCTATTCGTAGTTCCGAAAGACTGTTAAAATCAAAATGTTTAAGCTTTTATGAAAGCTCCTGAGAACCAACTTTAAGCTTCTTACCAAATTTCTATTCATAGTAGATACAGCATAAAGTCTCTGAACAAAATTCTATTCGTAGTTCCGACTGATAAGTATAGATAATTTTAAGAAGTATTCTTAATTTTTAAAAATAATTTTTAAGCTTTTATAAAAACTCTTAGACCCCATATAAAGCTTCTTATCAAATTTATGTTCGTAGTTCCGAAAACTAAGCATGAATCATTTTATAAAAATATTTCTTTATAACAAATCATCACTTTTATGCTTTAGGGCTCTTAAAATTTGATTTAATACTAGTTCATTTTACTGGTAACCCACTGTACAAATGTGCTTGTATATTCGTGCATCCACCACGCCACGCCACCTCCTAGCCCAACCCAAAACACTTTAACCAAGGTCTCCTATACCAAAAACACTTTCACTTGTACTCACCCGTTGGTTGTTGTGTATTCACTGTTGAGTTTCGTGGCTTCACTTTCGAACACATGGAGAACATCTTTGGCAGCTTTAATGTCTACTTTCAGGCGTTTCGTTTATTGTTTGCTAGTCGCTCGTTTCTCGAAATCAAATGGAATATTATCGACGCTCACTTAAAAATTTCCTCAGCTTAGAAAATATTGCATTTTATTTAAACGCTATTAATTTGTCGGATTTTTTTACGTAAAATTCTTTAAAAAATAATTGTCGCTTTTCACTAATTTAGTTTTTTATTTTTGTTTTTATTTATGTATATGTGTATAATATTTTTGTGGTTGCAAATTTTATAAAAATTATAGTTGCTTTGTGCGCAAATGATGTCACGGTTAGTAAGTCAGCGACGACAATGACGCTGCTATCCGCTCGCGTGCGCTGCTGCCTTTTATATGAATTGCGAAAAAAAAATGTTTTTCTTTGCTGACTTCTCTGCGAACAACACTTTTGTTGGCAACTTCGTTTGCGGAAGCACAACTACAAAGCTGCTGTAAAGGCTGTTAATGAAGACTGATAATGAAATGCTCGTTTATCACTGAAATGTCACTCAAAGAATGTGGCGCAGCGAAAGCAATAACACGAAAATAATGGAAACGCTTTAAGCGAAAACGCGCTTAATTATTAAACAGTACGTCAAGTGCGCGCTTCGTCTTCTTTTATTTTCACTTTATATTACTCGATGCCTTTAAGCATCGCATTGGTGTGTGCGCTGAAGACAATCGCCTGATAGTGTAGCGCTAATGTTTGCTTTGGTCCCGTATTCTTTAACCCACTGTGCACCTTTGCTGCGTGTTGTTGGCTACGCGCTGCTGCTCGCTGGTCGTTCGCTCTTATCAGTGGTCAAAATGGTAGTGGTCGACGCCAGCCTCGTCTTCTGCTGGTCAAGGTACTGGCTGCTACCACTGATAGCTCGTTGGCGCTGTTGTCTGCCGTTTTAGAGTGCTTGCTTGATAGCTAGCTTTTTGTTGCTGGCACTAACTGCCACGGCCAATGTTGCTACTACTGGATTCTACCACTGCGACGGATGCCTCTACTGCTTCTAGCTGCTGCTGCTGCTGCTTCGTTTTTTCCTATTTTTCGGGGTTGCCTTGTGTTCTTGTCACTGCGGCTGCCTCGCTTTGAGTGTGGCAAGCACGGTGACGCCTTTTCTGCAAACTGTGTTCGTACGCTCGTTCGTCCGCCTGACTTGTTGTTGTTCGTCGTTGCTGCTACTGCTGCGGCTGCTCCAACCGCTGTTCGTCGTCAATTAAAAGCTTTGCCTGAACGCCGTCGTCGTAGACAGTAACGCTTCGTAACGATTATTACAGCGATTGCAATGTGGACTCAGAATGAATTGAAACGCTGTGGATGGCTGAGGCAGTTCTACCGTCTGTGTTGGCAGAATGAATAGTTGGTAGTTGGAGTGTGACCACCACCAACAGACAATAACGTCCTGCTGCGGCGAAAGTGTTTAGTGGTCCTTTACTGGAATGGGTAGCACACAGTTTGGGCCAATAGCGGTCTCAGTGGCTGGTCGGTGCGGTGGCTAGTCGCAGAGGTGATGAAGTGTGAATTTGTAGAAAACTTTTTAAATTGAAATTCTCGGCTTTCATCCGTTTTGCTGCCACTTTTTTCTAGCTTCTCACTTTTTTGTTTGTTTTTGCGTGTTTTTTTATGATTTTTGCTGTTAGTTGTTATTGCCACTCTTATTATCGTTTATGGTTGTCGTTCTTCTCCGACAAACGAAGTTAGCGCAAGTGTGTTGTTAGAAATTTTCCGCTCGCATAAAACACACACTCATACATATGTACATACAACTTGACGTGTGCACACACGGACACACACATTTAGGCACTCGCGCGCGATCTACAGCGTAGCGTTTTCCTTCGACACGACAGAGGCGAAAGGCAAAAAAGGCGAAAATCGACGTCAATAACGACAACAAGACTAGACATTCAGTGAGACAGGCAGGCGGCCAGACAGACAGACAAACAGACGCGCTTTTCAATTATCTTCGTATCGGTCGCAACGTTAGACGCACCTCTGTATACACGTACTGTCGAAACTCAACTGACAGTAGCAGCCGTAAGTCAGTGCCAAGCAGCCAGTTATCCAAGCAGGCGACGAACTAAACCATTGTGCACTCTCGTCCTGCTGCTGACAGAGCCAAACCGAAGGCACGAACAGCGCCGAACGCTGTGTCAAATTGACGACAGACAGCATCGTCTGCTAACAGCTTGTAGGTGTAGGCGACCGTACAATCAACCAACCATCCAACTGCCCAACAGCCCACTTCTTAATGTTTGACCTCTTGCGCTTGTCGCACACTCTTCTAGCATCTAACTGCCTTCTGCCTTGAAAGCCTGTGGCTAGATCCATACCTATACTTATGTATGTATGTGCATATTATACGCATATGTATGTACGGTTAGTGAGTCAAACCGCTGTCACATAGCTTTGAAACTTTAGCTGTGGAAGCCCCATCACGCTCGTGTTAATCAAAACCCGCAACCGCAAACAATTATTTTGGGCATAACGCCCGCACCAGCCAAGAGTTCAGCAGTCGAAACCAGTGCCACTGCACACACACCCGTGTATATACCGTTATTTTATTAGTTTTTTGTACTGTTATGGTTGTTGGTTTTTGTTTTGGAACAATAAAAGTATATAACCGCGGTCTTCCTGTCAACTACAATGTCCGTTTATCTGTTTATCCCTTTTATCTGCTAAGCAATTCGTCAGTCAGTGCATGTCCACTGAATAAGACAACACACAAACAACAACAGTATTTTCCTACATACATATATATAAGTATGTAGGTATGCTTGCATAACGTCGTAGGACACAGACACTTTGGTCGCCGCTCAGCCGCCTGACTGCCCATTCATCCATCCGTTCCATCCGTTTGCCAGCACCACCACCACACAGCCCCTACTCGTGCGCATACGCCAAGCTTTCCGTATATTTTCATAACGGCCGATGATGTGCTCGTCCTTCAATGTCCTCTCTGTTACGGCGGCAACGACCCGAAAACATCTGATGACAGCCACAACTCCTTACCCTTACCCCGGCCAGCAGCTGTGACAGCATGTTATCAGCAGCGCTGAAGCTTTGCCGCAATTAAAGTATTTTTGTTGTTGTTGTCACTTAAAATTTTTTCACTGTAAGACGGACATGTTTTCTACATGCCTTTCGTGACGAGGATGTCCTTTCGTTGTTTAACAGCCGCACAACCCTTCCGCCCGCCACAACTCTATATAATTGCACATATACTCGTATGTATGTATTTGTATGTATGTACACGCATACCTTGCACAAGCATAGCGAAAAGCGCGCGCCTGTAGCATCGTACATTGTCCTGAGACACAACAAAACAGTTGGAACGCGCGAAAAGACCCGAAAGTGAATGAAATGGAACGGCATGAATGAGAACAGAGCAAAATAAAAGCTTCGTAATCGTCGGAGCTTTTCCGTTCACACAAACCACACATAATAAAAATGTTAATGTGGAACATTTGCCTAGGCGGTTATTTGGCCGAGTTTCTGCTTCAATATCGCAACAAACTTTTTTGGACTTCTTTAAAAAGCTTTTTCATGTCGACTCAAAACAAGATTTTTAGATATTTCCTGCCGTATAGCAAACGCTATCAGAAAACTATTTATAGCTTTGTATAAATTTTGATCTTAATTTGGTACCGAACACACGACCTGCCTCCTGATAGTCACACACCTTAAGCTTTTTGCCTTCAGCGCTCACTTTCATATACCGTTATGTGCTGGTAAAAATTTGTTTATATAGAAATGTGAGCGTGTAATTGATAGTCCAAGGTGATTTTGCGCTCAGCACGCACACATACTTACTTACCTTTATGTAGTACATATATTTGTGTGTTCGCATGGCTGTGTAAGTAGGTTATAAACGCCCAGTTGCGTGCAGACTTCTTGTCATTTTAATTGTTGTTATTGTTATTGACTGCCTTTATTCGCAAATGTTATTGTTGTTTCGGATGTTATTTGTCTTTGCGCTTGTTTCTCCATTATTTCTTCGCTTTACTTTTGTTTTTGTGTTATGTTTCGTATTTGTTTGTGTTTATTTTTTATATTTTTCTATGTGTTTTTGTTCCTTCTTTACAATGATTGTTCCCTACCGACTTTGCTGTTTGCAACAGCACACACTCATACGCATACGCCCTCACATTATTATATACTATCTAATGTATGTATAAACAGTTGAATGTTATAAAGGGGTTTCCTCAAACGGGCTGCTGGCTAGCATAAGCATCCTGCTTGTCGCAATGGCCTACACTGTGAAAAAATAGTGAGGTTTGGATCACTTTGAACCGAACTGTAACTAAATATTTGGTCAACGCTAAACTCAACACTACGATGCATCCACAAACTGTGGATCAGTTGTATTTTCCTATATCTCTCAACTTAAAGATCTTTGCAGTAGTTTAAGGAAAATCATACACACCCGTTGTAGCGTCTTTGCTCTGTTCGGGCCCAACCCATTTTTCTAATTTTAAAAACCTCGGTTTGTTTCAAAAAGCTTATAACAAAACCTAAGAATCAAGTGGGTCTCTTGCATCAAAGATAAAGCCGACTAATGGCCAAAGAAGAATCAAAGCATATTTTCAGGCGTCGCTTGAGATTTCCAACGTTTGAGATGTTTAATTTTGTACGCACTCCTGTTTAATAAAACGATGAACTAAGGACGTAAACGTAAATAAAAGCTGGCGCGTCCAACTTTACCGACGAGTTGTTGCTTATGGACGCAATCTATAAAGTTGCCCCAAAGTGTCATAGTGTTTATATCAAAAAGTGTGTGTCGCTGTGTATTTTGATGAACTACGATTTCGGTGTAAAACATTTTGTGAGAAAGTCAATTCTGTTTTAAATGATATAAATGCAGGATTCACCCAGCATCAAATCAATGTGAGCTTTCATTCGTCGGTGCTGGCATAGAAAAATAAATAGTTTACTAAGTACTTACCGATCCAATCAGGGTTCGATCGCCGCGATAACTGCCTCTGGCTAGATTAAATCCAGATAAAACGACCTCTTTGCATACCCTATGAATCCTACTCATCTAACTGCCCTCTCGCTTCACGCCCACCTCGTCGAAACAGCACGTTTTCAAAGCCTTCCATTAAATGACTTTGTTGACTTTCGTCTTGTCACCCAAACAAGGTCTGGATACCCAGTGCAACGACAAAAACAATTTTGTAGTGGGTGTGGAAACATTTTTATCGCGTTTCTTTTCGTAGATGAATTATTGATACAAAATCTGTCATCTGATCAATTAAAACTTTCAAATTTTTTTATATAACAGCTAATTCTTTGCGGAGAAAAATAGTTATTTGCAGCCTAACTATAAAGTCAAGGAATTTTAAAAAAGAAATAATTTAGTAATTTTACATTTGAAGTTCAAAACACCATTTTCGGATTCAAAATAGGCCAATGAGCAATACCATCATGCCAACACTTAAAGGGTGATATGGCAAAAAAATTAAATTATTTTATTTAATACTATATCATCCCTAGAATATTATCTTAAATTATCAAGTTGATCCGAATAGCAGTTTTGAAGATACTGCTTTGAAAAGTTGTCACTCAAAACTTTAAACGTTTGTTTCTCCAAACTTTGTTTTCAAAGTCGATTGTCAAGATTTCTCGTAACTACTCCACCGATCTTATGTTTTGCACAGGTCTTCGAGAAATGATTTACAAGGTGTTTACTAAAAGATTTTTTATTAATTTCTTCTTTTTTTTTGGCGTAGACACCACTTAAGCGGTTTATAGCGGAGTTTACAAAAGCGCGCCAGTCATTGTCTCTTAATTCGCTTAACTATGTCAATATCGTTACATAACTCGTACAGCTCATCGTTCCATCGAATGAGATAATCGCCGCTGCCAATGCACAAAGAACCTTAAGTCTTCCACAGAACCTTTCTCTCGGAAACTCGTAACGGTGACTCATCAGATGTTGTCAACGTCCACGCCTCTGCACCATATAAGTAGCAGGACGGGAATAATGAGTACTCAGTCTGAAGTAGCACCGGTTGGCAAGAGTTATTTTGCATTGGATTTCCAGGCTGACTTTATTGGTAGTGTTAATTCTGGATCCAAGTTAGAAAAATTATCTACGACTTCAAAATTATGACTGTCAACAATGTGGTTGGACCCAAATCGCGTGTGCGACGACTGTTTGTTTGATGACAGGAGATATTTCGCCTTGCCCTCTTTCACTGCCAGACCCATTTACTTTGTTTCTTTACCCAGTCTAGAGAAAGCAGAACTAAAGGCGAGGTTGTTGAGGTCAATGACATCAATATCATCGACGTACGCAAGCAGCTGTACACTCTTGTTGAATATTTGATCTTCTCTATTCAGATCTCCAGCTCGAATTATTATCTTCAGATCAGCTATATAGAAGCATTAAAACTTTAAGCGAGTTTTCTCGAAACTGTGTTTTCAAAGTCAGGTTTCCAGACTTCTCGGAAGTACTCAATTGATCGTAATGAAATTTTGCACAGGTTTTCATAACACAATTTAGAATGTCTTATTCGGTCACCAACATTTTCAGTTTTTTCTAAAAACATACATACATATATCAATAGTACAATTTCTACTTTTTATGCCTTGAACATGGTATATTAAGTTTGTATGAAGTTTGTAACACCCAGAAGGAAGCGTCGGAGACCCTATAAAGTGTATATGTATATAAATGATCAGTATGTTGAGCTGAGTCGATTTAGCTATGTCCGTCCGTCTGTATATATACGAACTACTCCCTCAGTTTTTAAGATATCGTTTTGAAATTTTGCAAACGTCATTTTCTCTTCAAGAAGCTGAGCTCATTCGTCTGAACTGCCGATATCGGACCACTATAACATATAGCTGCCATATAAACTGAACGATCGGAATCAAGTTCTTGTATTTCACATTTGACAATTTATCTTCTCGAAATTTGGTATAGATTATTTCCTAAGGCAACAATGTAATATCCGAAAAAATTGTTCAGATCAGATTACTATAGCGTATAGCTTCCATACAAACTGAACACATAGTTACTAAAAGAAATGCACCTGTAAAGGATATATTAGCTTCGGTGCAGCCGAAGTTAACGTTTTTTCTTTTTCTTTCGTCCAACACCTAACTAGTTATGGTCTTACTCAAATCAAGTATTTTTTCTTATTATTATTTATATTATTTTATAAGAGTTCTGCTGAGAACACGGAGGCACCATTTTCCGAAAGGCTATTGGAAATAATATCACATGGCCGAGTTTTGAGTATTTTCTTTTGAAAATATCACAAAATTTTTGTAAAATAAGTATATTTGAAATAATAAAGTGTTTGAATAAAATATTTAATTTTTTATTAAAGAAATAAAATATTGATAATATGCTGTTTTTGGCTTAACGAAACCCACGCAACTCAAACCAATTTCCGTACAATTTTAAGCCTTGACTTCAGCGAATTTTTACTTTTCGGTTTCGGCTCAAGCTCTGTTCCTTAAATATTACGATGAATGGATGACACGCTTGAACAAAGTTTTCAATGACTTCACGACCTTCACTAAATGCTTTGCGGCACTCAAATAGTTGTGTTCGTGATCAAGTAGAACACTCACCAAAACAATTCTGCAACATTTTCAACGATCCTGCAGATGTGATTGGACCAGTTTAATGAGAGAGTATTGTAATACTTTACTATTTCTGAAACTCACTTTAGAGATCAAATTGAAAGCGACTAGATTGAGGTCGTAAAATGGTAAGCGGAGAAGAATGTAAGGGTCATTATTTGTGTGTTCCATATTTTATATAATAATAAAAATTGGGATGAAACTGTGTTAGATATTCAAATAAGATGTCAAAGATCTTATATTTTCATGTAAATTACACCAAGCGATATACTTTGATTTGTTAGAACGTAATATAATATGTTTTTTTCTATAACATGTACCTACATACATATACATATGTATGTATATACGATAGTTATAATATTTTTATATTATTTAATACCGAAGCTAACGCTATTGTATTTCACCAGCTCTTGAATCCTTGCATTTTTCTTTTTTACTTTCTCTTTGAATTCTTCTTCTCTGCGCTTATTGCGGAACTTTCCATGTTCTATTAAACTATAGCCAACTTTGGCAAAGTTTTCGATTTCGACAAAATCTTGTTGGCAAATTTATTTCGCAGCATTTGTTGTACTTGTAAACGCTCAATCATATTATATACTTCATATGGGGGTACATAGATATGTATGTATATGTATGTGAAGTTGCATACAAGTAATTTTATACAATGCCAACACACATACGTACTGACATACTCACGTGTACGCATATTATATACATAGCTCTGGGTGTGTGCTTCGCGGATCCTGAATTAACGGCCGTGAACGACGGCGTGTTCCAATTTAATTTTAAAAAGTGGTTTTCAATTACACACCAAATGCACAAGCTCTAGATTACAACTTATTATAAAGCATATATAGTAAATGTGATATGTATGTATATGTGAGAAAAGGGTTCCTTTCACTAAATCACTCTACCTCCATATATTTTTCTACTCTTTGACACACACACAGACACATATGTATGTATGCACATCCTCCCACACACTGACACAAACTACTTTCGCTTTCATCATACACCAATTCACTAATACTTTATAAGTTGATAATAGAATATTTCGCGGACTCTTCCTCCTTCTTCCTCTTATTACTCTTATTTTTTCTCTCCATTATATTTTACATTTTCTATAGCATTAGCATGCATCTATGCACACATACAATTTTTGAAATTTATTTATTTTTTGCACATTGATTTTTGGTAACCATACCTCAGCCGAAGCGTGAGCCTGCTGCCTGAGCAGCTGAGTGCCATTCACACACACACACATCACACATACCCACACACTCGCACGCTGGTGCGCTTACTGGCGGTACTCTGTTTTGTGTTTGGTGCATATCGACCTATCCTGACCCTGACACAGTTTGCATTTTGCCACTGCTTCCTGCAAGAAACGATGGTCAATAAGACGACGTTGACAACAGCGCGCATTGGTGAGTACCAGCGCAAACGGGAAGCAAAAACAACTGCCGCAATTGGAACACTTAAATGAATATCGAGCACACACCCACACACACATGCACACCAGTTGGCTGGCTGGCTTGGCTGTTAACCTGAAAAGTATTGCAGTAATGGGGCCTTGGCGAAGTGGCCTGAAGGCTGTAGGTGCGGCTTCTCACCAGCAGCCATGCAGCAACAGCAATTCAGTTGCAGCAATGCAAGTTGGCTTCTGGCTGATTACATATGCAAAAACAAAAGAAACAATTCAATAGCGCGAGTGAAGACAACCAAGAAATTTAAGAAAGTTCAATTTCAGTGCAAACTTTGCGTTTTAGAATATTTATTACCTAAAAAAATTTAAATTTTTGGCGTTACCACGTTAAGAGTTCGGTTCTAATTGTAAGAAGGCGTCTTCATTGTTGTTTGCCTCCGTAGACTTTCTTTGACTCTAGTGAAGTATGCGGCGCATCGTAGAACCAATTGTTAATTTAAAAAGCACGACAAACCTTAGAAGGCTATTTTTTTAATTATACTCTGAACAGTTATATTCAGTGTACCACAAAGTTGTAATACCCAGAAGGATAAAATACATTTATAAATTATCAGCATGTACTTTATGGATTTAAGCATGCCCATCTGTCTGTAGATACGACAATTTTTGAGATATCGGTCTAGAATTTTTGCGCACGTCCTTTGTTTACCAAGACTCGTTTCTTTTGTCGAGCTACCGATGTCGAACTAATGTACCATATAGATGACATACAAACTGAAAGATCGGAATGAAGTGCTTGTATGGAAGAATTCTCAGGGTTGTTATTTCTGCGATTTGGCTATCTTGCATGTTCAACTTACAAATCTATAAAAGTTGGTTTTCGGTCGAAAAAGTTATCATTTGGATTATATAACTAAACACAGACTTTTTCAGTTTACCGAACGCAATTAATATTAGGTTAGGATAAGAAGTCGATCCTAACAAGTATTATTGAGTAATCATTTCAATCATTTCAAAAAACCATGTAGTTAGTATGAGAAGAATGACTTTTATGAGAATAATGTCTTCGCTGCCACCATGAAGTATCGGAAAGTATTTTTATTGAATGTGTATTGATGGTATCAGAACCATCTGATCTCAAAGAATAAAGATAATTTACTAAATGGACTGAGTAGCCATTGGCTATTACTTTAATCACGACGTCAAATCGATTCAATGACACACGCTTTCATTTTTATACTGTTGCAACATGTTGATACAGAGTAGAATAGTTTTGTTCATACGTATCATCTAAAACTAATCGAGATAGATATGGGGTTATGCATATATACATAAATGATCAAGATGACGAGACGAGTTGAAATCCATATGACAGTCTATCTGTCTGTCCGTGCAAGTTGTCACTCGAGTAAAAATTGAGATATCTTGACGAAACTTGGTGTGCGTTTTCTTTAGTAAATAAAGTACGAGTTTGTAGATGGGGCCATTAACCAAAAACGTATAAGGTACCATGACTAAACACTAAGTTAAGATATAGAACTCTAATTTGGCACCGGGGATCGCAATAGCATGGGGCAAAAAAAAAGTTGAAAATGAGGGCGTGATCCCGTAAGTTTACTGTACATATCTCCTAAACCACTAAAGCTACAACAACTAAATTTGCCTAGCACAAATATTATAAGAACTCTTACCGAAAGTGTGAAAATGAATGAAATCGAAAGATAAGCCTCCTCACCCTCCATATAGAGTTACTGTTAAAATCTAGTAAAAGCGCAATAACTAAATACGCCAGAGACATTAAATTTTACCTCCGACATGGTATGAGAAGGCTTTATGGGAGCCGGTATGAAAATTGGACGATGGACGGAGCATCGCCCGCTTTTTGGTAAAGTCACATATCTCGGGACCCGTCAAACCGATTTTGACTAAATTTATATCACAGTGGGCGAATGCGGAATACAACCACGCCTACTTCTCATATAACACAATTTTAAATTCCATTTAATTTTCACTTTTCAGTACACAAACCAAGAAGTAATTTAAATAACGGAATAAAATTGTGCACGAATAATGTCTTTAGTGCGTGCCACGTTAAATCCAACAAAATCTGTCGGTCAATGTTTGAGATATATAATGGAAAATCACGTACAATCCTTCTCTGACAATGATATGTCTTTCTGTCAAAAATAGGTTGAATTGGACCAATACTTCCCTGAGCCCCCATACACCTCATATAAAGATTTTCCAACTTCCGGGTGACTTTGTACCGCATACATCGGCCAATATGTGAGTTATCTCAATCAAATGAGAGAACATACATATTTTACTCATAAGAGTGTATCTTTGTGAATAAAATAAATAATATTTGGCAAAAACTTGACTTACCACCCATATAACTAATATCAGGATTTTCGAACATTCTGCTGACTTTACTCTATATGTTAAGTTTTTTAGTATGTGACGTGTTAATAATATGTGGTTTTAGGAAAAATAGATAAAATCGAGTCGTTACTACGCCAACTGCCATATACTATACATATATAATGGTTTTCGTTGTGCCTGTCAGTATAGGAATTGTATATAGTATATCTTTATATAAAATTGCTTGGATTTCGATCCTCGAGTTGACGTTTCACACCATAAAGTATTTCCCGGGCCTTGATTATTGTAAGTTGCAAGAGTATATAATGTTCGGTTGCACCCGAACTTAACCCTTCCTTACTTCTTTATAATATTTTTCTAAAAATTTTATTTTAAATTATTTTTAGGTTGTAAATAAATAGAAAAGTTTGAGAAATAAGTGAGACCTAGAGCTTTTTAGAAAGTTAACTTTCAGTTATGACGGTTATGGGACAAATGGCGTCAGAATGATCAGAGCGCCTGAGCTACATATAAGCAGATTAGTCATATATAGAGCCAATTTCCTGTTACTTCCATTGTTTTTGTTGACACATTATTTTGAAACTGAATATCCACTACACGTTACATATCATATCTCAATAGTCTGGTCTAAGTAACCGGAACGGACCCAGACAAACATATATATGTATATATTGTTGTTGTAGAGGTAGAAAAACATCCCTGAAGTAACTTGGAGGAATGCTGCCTAGTTGACAATCCTTGGTCAGACAAAAAGCCAGATCCCTTCCGGTTGTGTAGACCCAACTGTCGTGGAAACGGGGAAATTATGACAACTTACGATCGATTTAAATTACGTTAAAGAAAAATGTTTCTTAGCCAACCAAGAACCGGCAACTCATTCCTACAAATTATTGCTAACTGTTTTCGGCAACAACAATAAGAGAAACATACCTAAAATAATTTGGGTATTTTTTTATACATACATACCTATTTATGGTATTCCTGTAGGAAAACACACCTTATTGAGTATTTTAAAAGCTTAGCATCTTATCATATATTTTCTTATGGCCTCTATACTTTAGTACATTCTCCTATAATAACTCCTGCTAAATAATTACGAACATAACCTCAAATTGAATAAAAATCAAAGTGTTTTTTACCATTATTTTATTTTGTAAGGCTTCTCTCACACGAAATAATGAAGAATAACTTCGTTTGAGTGTGCAAGGTACATGTATTGTACATCTTTGCATTACACTAATACTAATGTAAATGTGTATGTACGACTGCAAACTAAACATACGTATGTATATATTTGAGACCTCGTACTTACATAAAACTGCAATGGAATTTACGAAACAAACCCACTGAAAGAAACTAGCAGGCTATTAAGTTGCAAAGCATGAAAATTCATGCAGATGTGTGTGTTTGTGTGGATGTATAGGTAGGTGGCGGTAATATAGTTAGGTACTACTAAAATTTAATTGATACACATAATCTAAAGTAGTCTAATAAATATAATTATAAAAATTAATTTTACATTTCCGCCCTTAGTTCTCCAATGCAGAGCGTAGCAGACTTTCGCGATACTTGAATGTGTCGTCGCGCAGGCGATCCAGCATTGAGATGCGTTTGCGCGGCGTGGGTGGTGGAGCATTTGCTCGTGGAATAGACGGAGGCGGGGAAATATGCAGGCTAGTGATGACATTCTCATCACTACAGGATGTGTCGCTGGGCGACGATTTGCCATTGGCGTGTTGATGCAGCGAGGAGTCGACTTTTTCCAGCAACCTATTCAATGTGCTGGTATGCAGTGATAATAAGGGTTTAATTTTAAAGGATGTTGGCGATGCTTTAGCCACTTTTTCGAGGAATGTGTCCTCCAGTAGTGTGGACTGTAGACGCGCGGCTTCCAGTTCGCTGGCCTCGATCACCGGAACGGAATGATTGTCCGGCCGATGTGTTGAAATCAAGCGCTGACGCATTTGTGGTCTTTCCGTTGGCAATTCTGGTTGAGTGTCCGAAGTCGCCGCACCGCTACTTATGGCGGATGCAGCCAAACGCTGTGCAGCGCCACGTATTTGATCCCAACTGCCTGTGTGTCCGAGTAGTGATTCTAAGCAATGCGTGGCAGGTTCGATTGTACCGACATTCATTGTATTACGACGTCTAAGGCTGCGTATAGTGTCGTTTTGTACATCATTGTTCTCCTTCTTAACCAAACTAGAGAGATCATAAACGAAGTCTTTATTCTCCGGCTTAATGCGATTCCGTATGGGACGCCTTGCCGGAGTTTTAACACCACCACCCGTGCATGTTTCATGCTGCGATTGTGACCGTTTGACTTTCTGTCGTGTAAGCTTATTTAACCCAACGTTAAGCCCACTTGAGATCGAAATAGTTTTGTTACGCTTTAAGCGTTTCACATTTTGTCTTGTTTCAATGCTATTTTCAATATCTTCAGTTGACTCATTGATCACGCTCGTTTCATCAATGTCTTCATCAAGCACAACAATATCACCCTCAACATCTTCACGACTATAGTTTACTTCGTGTTCCGAAACGAATTCAATTGACATCGCTTCGGGATCCCCTTTCATGCCGTGAGTATTGCCCAAGTGGTTAACAATGTCGTAGCGGCGAAAAGCGCGATAATCGCACAAAGTGCAACCGAAACGCTGAGCCCGATAATGGAACATAGAAATGTGACGACGCAAGTTACTCAGCGCGTTGAATTGTTTGTAGCATATCTTGCAACGGCATAGCAAACGTTTTTCCAATGGCGCTGAACGCACACGGCGGCATGACTTTTTCTCCGCGTCCTCCTCCCCGTGTGCGTCAAGCGAGCTTTCAATTGCTGTGATTGTGCTAATGGAAAGTTCAGCATCAGTTACACTTTGATCTAACAGCAAGGTTTCATTCAGCTGAGTCGGTGATTTTATTTGTCCATTATCTTCTAGGTCCTCCACCTCCTTAGCATCGTCAGTGCCGGAAGCCGTCGTGTCATCGTGATCAATTGTAACCGTCTGCAAGCCCACGCCAAAAGTTTGTCTGCCCAAATTTGCAAACATTTCATTTAAGAGTTCAGTATCAGGATCTTCGGTAACCATAGATGTAATGTTTTGTTGGCGCGTGTCTTTTAATGCTTTCTCTGCCGACGAATGCAATTTCGAACGTTTCGAACATATGCTCATGCCATAAATTGTGCTTTTCTCCATGACGCTATACTTCACCGGACAATGTTGCAGATGTGTCGATAAGGCAGCACGTCGTTCAAACGACTTGCCACAATAGCTGCAAGTGGAGAGCAATTTCTTTGGCTCTAAATCACTGCCAATACTGCTTTCAGTTTTAATTTTGGCATGTGTGCGTGATTCTTCATTACAAATTTCCTGTTTTATTGGCAAATTCTCTACAACCCCTTTTGGTGGATCGATAGCCGCGGCAACTTTATCTGTAAAAATGTAATTGCAAAATTATATTTTATATTGTGATTAATTTTGTGCAAATTGGTTATTATAATTTATACGCACTTGTGAAAGCTCTTCGATTCTTCAATTTCCGTTTCTTTGCTGTAGCGCTTGTGTTTCCCGTTGTGCTGCTCTCTGAAGCAACATACTCCTGCTTCACAGCTACAGCATCTTGCATATCCGTTGTAATATTATCCGATATATTCGCCATATCCTGACCCTGTTCATGCGCTTCCATGCCATTAAAGGGCTCCTCTGTTGTCACTACTTGCAATTTGATGCGCTTTGTTGCAATGTTGTCAATATTTCCCGAGGCAAGAGTTTTACTCAATATGTTATGTTTAACTGGACAATGTAAAAGATGTGTGGATAGAGCGTCGCCGCATTCAAAAGTTTTTGCGCAGTGTTCGCAGGTATGAACGTTTGTTGTCATTTTCTGCGCTCTGGTGGGAACCACAGCATCAGAAAGTGTTTGTTTTTGATTGTCCACTCTTTGTTCAGCAAAATTGGTAAACACCATAGATTTGCTGTTGAAAAAAAATATATATATTTTTATTAAAATTTAACATGAGGGATGTTATCTCAATATACGTACGTGTGATCTTGAGAGAAATGCAATTCAAGTTCTTTGGTGTTTGAAAAATTCAACATACAATGCTCCTGCGGACAGGAGAGTATATTTTTTATTTTCTCATTTTCGATTTGAGCCACCGCTTGTTTCGTGCAAATTCCTAAAAAAAAAAGTAAAAAATATTTATTAGCTTATAGAATGCACGTTTATAAAATTTTTAAAAAGTATCGTATATAGTATGTATGGATGTTCGAGTATTATGATTCACCCTTGATTCAAGCCTCATCTAAAACACACCTATATTATATCATGAAAATAAAGATAAGAGTAATATTTCTTAATTTAATTTACAGTAAATCAATTTTTAGCTTCTATGTATTTGAGTAGAAAGTCACAGTACATTTCTTCCATTGAAATCGAAAAAATTTTTTAATTACGTAATTATATCCTGAACAGGGTATATTAAGGTTGCCATGAAGTTTATAATACCCAGAAGGAAATGTCCAAATGAAATATATATGGACACGCTGAGTCGACGGACCGTTATACGAACTGATCGATCAAAATCAAGTTCTTGTATGGAAAATTAGTTATTTCACATTTGTATAAAGCATCGGTGCAATATATGATAAAATTGTGCAGATGGGAGCATTATAACTTATAGCTGCCATCAATTTTTTTGTGAAAGGTATTATATTATAGCCTGGTGTAACAGAAGTTAAAAATTTTTCCGATATTTTATGTTTGTGTATGCACATTTTTAGAAGATCTACACTTTTGAAAAATCAATTTTCACAAAAATCTTGTCGAAGAGCATAATAATTGCACCTCTTATTAATGCTGATGACATTCTATATATACCTTGCACATTCGTGTGCATACATACATACACCTGCATTACACACAAATAAAATTACAAATGATTGTACCAACACTACCCCCAGCTAAGTTGGGCACACCAATACCATATCATATAAGTATACAGATATACATTACATATATATGCATATATATTTACATACATAAATACATACGTATATTATATGTACATACATAGGTTATGTTCACTATGTGTATGTATAACTAAGAATATTTGATATAAAATTACCAGAAATTTTTTCATCCATAAGTTCATTACTTTCACAAAGTGTTCTGGTCTGTTGCACAGCCTCATCAGTTATTTGCAAAACAGATTCACATCTACTATTTTTATTACTACAAATTTCTTTGGTCACTATTACATTGCTCTGTAAAAGAAATGTATATAAATAAAAAGATTAAATGCACATCAACGCCATTTTATAAATAATTAGTACATTGAGCCAGTTACTTACGGCGAATCCATTGTATTTATCGCCCTCAGATATGTCACCGTCGCAGTGAACTGCGCTGCGACAGAATTCTCTTTTATGACCGATGAACTGCGTCAGACTACGGAACATATTGCGACACAATTTGCACTCATATATAAGTCTACATTCCTTCAACAACAATTGTTGCACCTGAAAACCCAAAATCGAAAATATATACATATATTCATATACGTACATACATAAGTATTGCATCAATTAGTGGGTTTTATTATAAAGCCAGATTAGAAAATCATACATGACCTACTTTTATGTATACATGTTTACCCATAAACACACAATTTTACACCACCAACACATCTAGCCCTAGTTAATTTGCTCTAATCATAACTTGTCTACATTACAATACCAAATTTGATCTTACCTCTTCATCACCAGTATCATAGAAATGTTTGGCTTCTTTAAAACTACTACCAAAGGTCAACTTTGACTGCGGACGCATCAAATATACATCTTGATATCCATCAATTGAAAGAGCCTTAGCTCCTATATCTTCAGAGGCCACCATTTGTTCCGTATCGGAGCTATAGTAATCGGACGTGCGCTTTCTCATGTTAGCAGCTAGCAGGTCACGTAGTCCCCTTTAATGATACACACTTTTTTACTGCTCTCTGCTGCTAACTCTGTTACAGCGCTGCGACTGCTATCAATATTTGTTTTTCTCTATTTTTTTTTTCCTTACACAACCTCAACAAGAAAAAACTGAATTCTAAATCACCGCCTTGTATTAACAACACTATCACTATCGACTCCGTCAACAAGCGCCGTTGTAGTAACGAATGCAGTTATGGTGCCGCTGCACTGCACCAAAGAATCCACTATGTTTTAGCACACTCCGTGTCACTTTTTTGCATTTGCCAATAAAGAGTTAGGGAAATGCATTTTATACCGCCTGCAGCTCACCGCAAAGCAAAATAAATGCACAAACACTCTATTTTCCTCTATCTAGTAGAATTTTCCGATAAATCACTGACTTTTCTCTCATTGCTTTGCTCAAACAATACTAGCGATGCCAGATCGTAGTGGAGTTGTTAAGTTCCACTTAATATTACGACACTCACACAAATATCTATGGCCTTTTTATTCATTTCTATCAATTACTGGGCCTTAAAGAAGATTACCAAAGGCTGTTTACGAGTGTTAAAACGTCGTTAAAATAATTATCATCCGACGTTTTGTGCAGAAATAGCGAATTGTTTCCTTTGTTTTTGTGGAGCTCAGTACAACTGCGTTGTGAAGAGTATAAAGGGTATAAATTGGAATGTGTTTACGCGTTGTAATCAACTATCGGCAACCTTTGTATCAGAGAACGTAAATATACGTTCTCTGTTTGTATTACACTTTTTGTTTTTACATCTTCTTCGCAATCTCTCTCAGGAAACATTTCAGCATGTGAATTGTCAAAAGCTAAAAGGTACATTGTATGGATTTCACCACAGCAGGTTCGGAAGAAGGAATTTTAACTTGGCGGAAGAACAAAGCCAAATTGAATGAAAATTATACTTTTGACTTATGTTTTTAGACGTTTATATGCAGGCATATTTATTGGTATGAATCTCATTTATTGATATATAATCTATATTCGTTGCTCTTGTATGCCTCACAACAGAAATGGTGAATAAGCAAAGAGTCGACTACTTATGTTGCCACATGTGCACCAATAAATATACAGCTATGTGATTTTATGGGTATTTCTGATAGAATCTTTGCGTTCAGCTTTACTACAAAATGAAATAATATAATTGTTTGTCTGTTTATATTATTAATATATAACATATTAGTTTGTAAATCCAAACAACGTACATTTATGTTTTTCGATTGGCGTTAAAAAATAGGTTCCCCACTGCAGCAGAGATCCCGACGTTCTGCAAAAATAATATTCTCTCGTTATAAAAAAATTATCTCTGGTCAAAACTTGACAATATCTTGGTGATTTTAAAAAACAATCGAATTTTACCCAAAATTCGATTTAAGAAGGTAAAAAATGGTACGTTATTGATTAGAGAGCTATAATTCCAATCACTGTTAGCAATTCGAAAAATTCTGTTTCGTGACACAATTTTTTATAATCTGGATAATTTTATAATTACTTAAATCATGTCCACGACAGTCGGGTAGAAGTAACCGGCAAAGGACTACGAACTCGGCATCATTCCTCGAAATTACATGCAAAAACAACATATATTTACTTACCATTATTCCGAAGACAACAAGAAGTGAAAGGAAATATTGAAGAATTTATAAATTCTTTTATTTATATATATTTGTTCATTTTTAGTCATTTCACAAGCGTGTACACAAATTATTTGTTTTTGTTTTCATTTCGTCACTTTCGTACCAAGTTGTAATTGTAACATAAAGTTAATAAAAAGAGACACATTTTGCAGGTAATATGTATGCACTTATGCAATGGTAATTAAGCAGCAAATCAGTGAAAGTTGCTATTTCTGTTTTTGTTTTTGCTTTTTGAAAACTTTGCATTGAACTTTCTTTGTATATACTAATTCATTTGTCATTTATTTTTTTTTTCATTTACTTTTAAATATGTATGTTAATCTATTAATATATGTATGCATATGCATATGTATATGTATTTGTATGTACTGATGTATTTTTATATGATCTGCGTGTATACATATGCATGTGCATTTTATATATATTTTTTATAAATTCCAAATTCATTAAATGTTTATTTATTATCTGCATACTGAAGGAGGCGCGGCGTGCTACATTGACTGCATAAAGTTCAACTGTGTAGTACGTATGTATGTTCTCCTCAAGTTTTTATTTTGTATACTTGTACATACATATGTATATGTATAAATGTATTATGCATATACTCGAATGGTATTTTAGGTATTGCTCCTAAGTAATGTTAAAAAAGAAATTAAGAAAATATTTTAATTTCGAGAAATTTTATTTAAAAAGTAATTTTACACAAATTCTTCTGTTGGCAATACTTTTAAACGCTTAAAAAGCGGAAAAATTAGGGCTGTTGTAAAAAAAATCTAATTTCTTTGAATAATTTGGATTTTTTTATAATAGGACCTCTTAAATTGTATTGTTTACCTTTTATCCGAATTAGATTAATAAACATTGTAACTGTACATAGTTAAAAATCCACTTTGAACAAAGAAATTCAAATTGAACAATTTATTCGAATTCCTAAGGTTTACATGCACCACACAGTATTTACAGAAGAACTAAAGCAGAAAATACGAAAATTAGGGAACATTTAAAGGAATTTATGTAAATATTACATATGTAGCTTATACCGCAAAAATCTCTGGGAACATATGCCGCTGTTGCTATGTTAAACAAACACTTCTTCATAATAGTTAACATGCTGTATGCTGTGTTCAGTTTAACACTGCTATTGCCATGCTAAACTAATATTTCTTGATTATAGTTAACATAAATATTGTTTAGTTTAACATTCACTGTTGTTGCTATGTTAAACTAACAATATTTCATTGTAGTTAACATATGCTCTGTTAAGTTTAACATTAACTCCTGACGGCATGTTAAACTAACACTTCTGGTTAAAGTTAGCATAGACTCTGTTAAATTTAACATACAGTGCTGTTGTCAGGCTGAACTAACAGTTCTTGATCATAGTTAGCATAGACTCTGTTTAGTTTAGCATTCCCCACTTTTACTTATTAATTATGTTGCATCATTTCATTTATTAATGTTAACAAACATTATCCTGGCTGCTCTGTGAATAACATACATACATTTTTGGTTCTTGATTTTTATTTATATGCAAGCTTTTATTGCTTATCTAAATAAACTACTAAAAATATAATTAATTTAATCTTTTTAAATATGCTCTCTCTGAATGTATATGCATTTATAATGTAAGTATGTATGTATGTATATATTATATACATTTATACATTATGTTTTTTGTTTGAAGTAGCACTTGACATGCCCAAGACATTTTATACTTATAGTTTTTGTTTTTATAATTTTAGTTTAACATTTTTATGTAAGCTGGCATACTACAAAGTGTTAGGCTTAATTATTGTTTTCTAAGTAATTTTTTAATAAAATATACATATGTATATGTATACGTATTTGTTATGCATTAAATTAAAGTTATGTTTAAACATGAATTTAAGGTTATGGTTTAGGTAATTAGTTAAACTTTAGTAAGGCACTAGTTACACGTTAATTTTGTTGTTAGATAATAGTTATTTAATGAACCGATTTGCTAAGGTGTAGTACACTGTGCACGCCCCTCAATGCTAAACACATGTACCTTACATACGCTACACAACTACATATACATCCTATATGTGTGTATGTTACAGCTATGGGAGTCTCAAGTGTGCTAATCGAGTTAATTCTGTGTGGAAAAGTATACATATTTATTTGATGTGCTTGACGTTTCGCCACATAACGGTATTTTAGGTGTTATAATTCGTCTCAAACGATATTTTACTAAAATTAAGTAGCTTGTGGGCCATGTTTGTGGTGTAATTGTATAAGTTGTGATTGTGTTTGTGTAAAAAGAGGCGGGACGTTGTGATGTTTAATATGTTCTTTGGAGCAGATTATGATCTTAACGTGTAACTACTGACTACAGCAATAAGTTTGCATACATATTTATATGAAATACTTGTATATATGTATAATATATTTTCTTGTTGTTTATTTTTTTTTTCTTTACATTTATCTAATATTTTCAATAAATATTTAGTTATTGTAATTAAATGTTGCTGTTTTTATATTTGCACCGTTTGAAGTGTGAATGCTTGAAGGTCACAAAAGCTTTTTTAAGCGTCAGTGTTGTATTCCTCGTTCAATCCTATCGCAATACTCGTTTTCTTATCATTAGTTTTCTTTAAAATTTATTTAATTACATAAATGTTTTGAACTTCCAAACAAATGTATTATATATAATATTAATTAATATAAAATAAACGAAAATAAATACATTTTAATTGTAAAAAATTTTTTTTTACTCTTTAAAGTGTTACTTCTTGAGAGCGAAGGCTTAAGTGAAAAGGCAAAAGAGTTTAATGCATCTAACTTTAACTAACAATTTGTTTGAAATTTTAATGTCTTTCAATAACCCGTGCAATTATAATCTTAAATGCAACTTTGAATACAGCCGATAGGGAACATTTAAGCTACAGCTCCAATAACGAATAATGTTTCGCCAATTTACGTTATCTATGTACATACATACAATGCTTTCGCTTACATATAATTAACGATGAGACTCGAAGCGTGGCAAAACTTGACCTTTTCTAGTTTTTAGAAACCAAACTCTTATTCTGCTTGGCAACGCGCTGTAATCTATAACCTTAAGGTATTTGTAGATAGAATACGTTCACTCCCCCCAATAAATCCTTGCAATTATGCATGAGAAGTGAGTGTGTAAGCAATAAAAATCGGTTGCTGTTCAGAAAACTGTAGCATGTTTTTTTTGTCTTTTGATTGCGCTGATTTGCTCAGCCTAAGCATCATGTGGCCACAGACAGCATTTCTTGCAGTTCGTTTTTGTATTTGAAAATATCTAACCCTTGCTTGGTATAGTATATATGTATAACTATTTCTTTCCAATCCGAACTAGTCGAATGCCTTGCATTTGAAGTTTTTTTTTTAGAAAATGAGTGCTTTAGAAAATATGTATGTTTATGCTTTTCTAGTATTTGAATTGTGTTTGTTGACCATCATCCATAAGCAAGCTCGCCAACACCCTAAAAATGCGTTTTCTTTAGCTTACAATGTTTTGCATCTACTGCGAGCATACCAATATTAAATGTTGATTACTCGTATTAACTACCAAAATTAATGAAATTGATAATTGTTTTTTTATTGCAATTATATATGCTTTAATTACATAATTAATTTCGTCTCTTTAAACTTCATGGAATATTTTTTAGCTGTTTTTTTTTTACTTTTTTCAATTTTACGGTTTTTTGTTTTACGCTTAACTAATTACTTAGTAAATGTATTAATATTCATTATTGTTTATCTTTTATTTCATTTTAGTTTTTGAACAAGTGTAATTTAAACTTCAATTAAATATTTAAATATCATTATCATTACTATACATACATACATATGTAGTTGAAGTAGAAGAGTAATTAAAAATCGTAATCACTAACGTAATCAATAAGAATGTTGAACAGTTTCGGAATGTGATCTGATAATTATGGTACACACACATCAAAGCAGATAGTTCTGCGCATTACCTACATAATGTGAGTATGTAGTGTAGTAGTTGAAGGTTGCTAGGTTAATGCCTAACCTATAAATATATAAGGTTTATAGCATATATATAGAAAGTCTTTGTTGTTGTTGTTGATTTTTTTGTTTTGTTTTTGGTTTCTTGTAATGGTTAACTATTAGTATTATATTTGCTGTTTTAAATTATAATATTTGATTTTTTATTTGACTTTTCATTACAGGACAAGATGTGGTTGCAAGTGGAATAAATAGTAGTAGTAATGTATGCTGTTTGATGTTGTTGTTGTTTTAACACTACATACAAATGTTCGAATAGACACTATTAGCAGGTGTGTTGCTGCTGCTGAGTTACTACTATAATAGTTTAAATAGTTTTCTAATAACTACTGTTTGCGTTTTGTTTTATACTTGCATATGATTTGTTGTTGTTACCTTTTCAATCAACAAGTCTACAGGCAAGGCGAGTTTTTACAATGAAGATTATTGTACTATGTATGTATGTATGAATGATTGGTACAATATATGTATGTACATATGTATGCTCGAATGAAACTTTGAATCTTTATGATAGATAAACGATAAAAAATATGAAAAAATTGCACGAGGCAGCACTTATTTATTTTTTTGTTTGCAAATTTCACTTAATTCACTGTGTAATGGGTATAGAAAAGTGGTGGTTTAATATTTATGTTTCTTCTTAGAAACTCAAAAATCCAAGCCTCACCAATTTTATTGAAGTTTGAACTTTTATGGATGGTAGTAAACAGAATAAGTAAAATGTAGTAATGGACCGTAATTTTAATATGACTAAACCAATACGATTACGTATTTAAAGATACAGCGAAGTAATGAATTCATTATTTCGTAAAACCAAAAAAAAAAAAAAACATTACTCCAGCAAAATTGGTGCTCATTGAACTGTTAAGTTTTGTAATTTTTAATTACTTGTAATCATTACAAACAACTTCTGTATTGCAATTATTGAAGCAAAACAAAATCTCGTTACTCCAGCAAAATTGTAGATTCACATTGCTTGTGTTAATTTTTTACGTTTAAATGCGTATTTATAAACACAACAAGGTAATGAACTAATTAATTTTTAAGAATCGAAATAACTTGTCGTTACTATAGCAAAATTGTAAGTGCCTATGGCTTGCGTTAAGTTTTTTATTTTTTAATTACTTGTAATCATGTAATTGTAATCATTAAAAAATAAAAAAAGTGGTGCATTACACTTATTGGAACAAATTAGTTAGTATTCGGTAACAAAATTTTCAACGAAACTTGTAATCATAAAATGTAATAATAGGATGATTTTGATTACTTGTAATCATGTAATTATTAAAAAATAAAAAAAAATGGTGCATTACACTTATTGGAACAAATTAGTTAGTATTCGGTAACCAAATTTTCAACGCAACTTGTAATCATAAAATGTAATTATGTAATGATTACAATTTATTAAATTATGATGACTATAAACATTACATTTATCAAGTAATATTGTAATGAAAATAATTAATAAAAAAATTAAAGTACGTAATCGTAGTAATGTAATTGAAAAATGCATTCTAACGGTGTATAAAGTATGCACATCTCAACTGAAGGCGACACAAAATCAGACAGGCTTTCATTTAAGGATGAATTGAATATATAAGTATTATTTAGAGGTATACTAAGTGTTTATAGTATTTGGTGATATATAATCTTTGGAGCTGTTATTTTATATGCATTAGTATTTACTCAAATTACTGTATTGAAATAACAAAAATGTTTATTATCATTAACTTTTTTGTTTTTGATTTCATGTAAATGGCAATGACATGAGTCGTTATATAACTTTGCGAATAGTGAACTATGCATTCCTTTGTCTCTGGCGTTAATTTAAAAATTCGTGTGACCATTTCTAGAAGGTAATAAAGTGTAGACTTCCTTTCAAAATTTCTAAACTTTTTTTATGGATTTCGGCAGTTTGGTTTATATATTTATGCATACATTTGATGATTTCTCAATATTAATTTAGATGATGTTACTGAAAACTTTTAGCAATTAGTGATCGTGATAAAAATTAACATTTTTAATATTTCATGCAAATCTTAAAGAATAAAGAAAGTTATTTAAAATTTTTTTTTAAACTAGCAGTCGTGAACTATATTATTTAATGGACGATTTAAAAAAATTTAAGTCTAACTATAAGTTTTTAAACAATGTCGACTATAATGTTTAATGGACGATTTTTTGACGCACGCGAAAGTTTTTTTTTTTGCATGAATATGTTTAAAAAAGGCGGATAATACTTGTTTTCCATAAATATTGCTTGTTACTCACTTTCAGATGCAATTTGATACATGTTAGTTTGAATTATCTTATAGTAAAATATATATTTGAAAATGCTTTTAGTTAGTTTTAATTAATATTATTATTTTGTTTTTAGTAATTAAATTATTATACTTGATGAGAAACTATAATAAAATCTTAGGCGTTTCCGAATATACAAATTAAGTTAACTTAAAAGCTACATAAACACAAGTAGCAAAACTAAAATGTTTATAATTTTTATATATTTTTTTATTTATATTTAAAATTTTTTTGTTTTTGTTTTTTTACTTTGTTTTATTTTTATTTTAAAGCAACCAATTGAAACTAAAGGCAACTTTTTTTACATTTTAAAATGCGCACACCTTTACTTATGCACGCAAGTGACTAAAAAGTACCATAAAATAATAAATAAAAAATCATTAAAATTATTAAAAAATAATAATGTTTAAAAATAAAAACAACAGTATGCTCTGTATGAATTACATATTTAGTAAATATACATAATTACAATATTTAAACTTTAGCTAGCACATACAAGTCAGTTTCATTCAATGCTAATTTACAATGATTTCGCGCAACACACAGAAGGCGTTGCATACTTCTAGGCGTTTTGTGTGCTAATAAGTAAGATTGTTTAATACTAGACGGAAAGGAGAAAAAATAAAAAAACTATTAAATACAAATTTTCAAAACAAAATTTATGAAGACGGCTGAGAAACTTTCTATCTGGAAAGCAGTATGCACTTTTTTCTTTTTTTTACTTAAATATGTATGTATGTATGTAGAATGTGCAGGTAACATGCCACACAACTATTTAATGCAATTCTTTGGTCACAAGTTATTTACATACATGTGAATTTTGTTTCGTTGTGTGATGAGAGCGAGAGAACTGAAAACTTTTACTTTTAACTTTGCTTTATTGGCGGATTTGGTGTTGCCGGACGTTCAATATATACTACGTGTGTATCAAATTGGGCTGCATTCAAAGTTGAAATGTACAAGAATAGCTGTGGTTTTGTTTTTGCTTGCCGGCAGCCGCAATTATCGAACGCATTTACTTTTTAGTATTTTGTTTTTGGTTTTTGCTTTTGTTGTTTTTGCCAATATGTATACATGCAGCGATGGCATGTGCAACGCGTGAGTCATGTGATCTGTAGTATGTTACATAATGTGGCAGGCAAATATGGTGTTTGGATGTGTGATGCTCGGTTTGCTGGCTATGAACTTTGATTGTATGAGTGTATGTTCACTTTGTTGCATGTTTGGTTTGCAATTTTTTCGGTTTGGATTTTTTTTTTTGATTTTTTTGTTTCATTTAAAATGAGTTTTTGTTTGGTTTTTGTTGTTTTGTTGTTGTAAGTTAATTTATACATACAATTAATTATTTAAGAAAAGAAATTTCGCTATTGCTATCATGAGGATATTTGAGAAGAGAATGCACAAGTTAGTGCCTAACGGATAGCTACCTCCGTTGACGACGACGTCCCGTTCCTCCAGCATGGGATAGTCGATGACGTGTATTATGCCGTTGGTGCACTCGACATCCGGTCGGTAGACGTTGATCTTCTTGAAATTCCAAGTGATAACATAACCTATAAATAAAAATGAAATTTGTTAGATTTATTTTTTTTATTTTAAAAATTCATGTTAAAAATTAGGCGATAAATAAGCTACGTAATGCGTATGAGTATATGATTTGGCAAAAATTATATGTACATATGTATATGTGAAGACAATGAGTTAAACATTTCTAAAATTTTATTTTCTAATAAGAAAATAAAAAACAAATAACGGTGAGCTGAATACATATGGATCTAGGGACTTTATATGGCTAAAGAAATCGAGTTACCTACCAATATTCATTGACTAAACAAAATTTTATTAAAAGGTGGTTCTAAAATTTATTATAGTACTAATTTTACAATAAATTTTTTTTGGCAGAATAGCTTAGGAGATGTATAATTTTTTTGTAGACCGAGTCTTATCCTATATTTCTAAAAGTTTGTACGTAATACTTTAATATTTTTCTCTTCTGTTGCTAAGTGCTCAAGCTTACATAGAGTTCTCATGAATATTTATCGAAAACAAAAAAAAATTTCTTCGTGACACGAAAGGCTGTAAACTGACAGATACTCCAACCAAAACGAATGCAATCCAATCCTTTTTCCCAGACATTTTTCTACAAAAACAGGTTCCCTGCAACTTTTGACGCTTGAATCCCATAAAAATATATGTAGTTCATAAAAGTATTACTCCGATCCATTTTTAGAATCTTCTTAAATATAAACAAGTTAAAACATCCCTATCAAATATTTAACGGTACATAGTCTTAGTACACGCGAAAACTACAAAATAAAACTACTTTCGATACTAAAAACTATAACTGATGAGTTATATAGGAAAATCGGTGATGATGTAACAACAACATGTGAAACAAAAAGCGCTATTACTAATTAATGTATAGATGAGTGAATTTGCAGCGGGTAATTTTCAACGGTCGCACCACTCACCGGTCCACTCATGTGAAGCATATTCATCGTGAAGATCTTCACGTAAGCAAATTAAGCGAAAATATTTCGTTTTTGGAAAATGAAATGAAATATTTTTGTAATTAATATTATCAATTAATTTGCTGTAAGTAAGTAATACTAGATAATACTATAAATTTATACGCAACCATAAACCATATATGTATTAGTTGTTCCCTTATATTAATAAGTACACCTCATATTCAAATATTCTTATGAGTTTTTAAAGTAATTGTAATGCTTAATACTTACGTCCGGCTTCCTCTTCTACTTTAACTTTCAAGGAATCTCTGTATGTAGGCAGCAAAATGGAGTCACCAGACGCAGCTGTCATTGCTACCAAGTCGTTCATCGTGTACACATTATCGGCAATGACCAAGTGACGTTCCAATATTGACCTGGACTGTAAGTATTTAAAGGCTTTGATTACTTTCTGCTTGCATGTTATATCTTAAAAGTTATTGAACCTACATGGTAGGCGAAGTCTTCCATGAAGAGTTTCTTATGTGTTGAAGGGTAGTCCAATTTGGTCTTCTGCCAAGCCTTATCACGTGGCACGAAATAGGTGAAGCGACGTTGTGTGTTATTCAGTTGATTGTTAAAGGCGGAGAATTGACCCAATTTGAAGGTATCACTGGAAGAAAAAATAAATAAAACCAGATTTCAATCAGTTTGTAACGGAGTACTCGTATTATATTTTATATCTAAAAAAAAATGTTTTTTTTTTACCTCATCATGGGATCCGTTTCGAGTTTTTCGAGTACAGTCGTATATGGAACGCCCAAAACTTTATCAATAATGTGTACATAACCGTTAGTTTGAGCGACATCCGCTTGCAGTACAGTTGCGTTGACGCCACCACCTTCAACAGTTATCATTTCTTCGCCATTTTCTTCTTTGATGTTGAAATACAAAAATGTACGATTGTTGACAGTTGGCACCTGAGCAATCTGCAAATGGAACGGTGGGATTAATTAATCTTATGATTAATTGCTCTTATGATTAATAATACAAATATATACACAAATAATTATTTAATTAATTATTACATTTTTCAAATATGGCAAAATTATTAATATTACTTTTTTACTATTTTTATATACAAATATTTTTGTAATTATGAAAATTGCAATGTTCAAGTTTTAAAACAATTAATTCATACTTTCTAAAATTGTTCTCACTGCGTAGCGTAGCTTTAGTTAACATCAAGTATATAGTATGTACATATGGTATTATACTATTCACTTACAATATTCTTGTTCTTTTGGCGAATTCGATCAACATTCAGTTTGTCTTTGATAATGTGCATATTCAGGATATCACGCAATTTCTCACGATTTCTATGAAATAAAATTAAATTTCATTATAATTTTCTTCCTCTTCATACATATATTCGTATATAGTTTAGCAAAAGATATCTTACCTTATTAAGTTTTGTACATCCTTAGCCTCCCAGGCATCATTGCTAGGTGCCAAAATTGTAATTTCACCCAAGTTGCTAATGTCGGTTAGCACCTCGCCACCGTTATCCATGATTACGTCGTAAAATTTGCGCAGAGCGCCATTTTCATTATCCTAGACGGTGAAAATAATAACGAGAAAGCATTAGCATTTACTGATATTTGTTTTTGTATGTGAACATGTACATATGTAAATATAAGCAATCATTTTATATTGAATAAAGTAACCATAAGCAAAATAGTTGTATGCACATAATAATATAAATATATGATTTATCAAATTAGTAGGCTTTAGGCCGAATGCAAAATTTTAGATGAGATTAACTTATTTATATACATATGTACATACAGACACATTCTATTTATAATATTCAAAATAGTCGATACAAGTGAATTTATATTTAAATGCAAATATATGTATATACACATAAATACTAGTAATAATGGTACATTTAAAAATTGTTTATAGCAATAATTATAGTTTAATTAAAATTGTGAGTAAATACATATCAAAAGAGTTTAATAAGAGCGGGAGACAAATATGAGTATGGGAAATTTAAAGCATTTCCAATGTCATTGCATAGAAGTATAGTACGAGTATGTGGCATATAGGAAGTGAAATGCTAAAATTAATCGCTTTTGATATGATAATCCGATATTATGATTACATAGGTATGTAGTATGCAAGGGAATGTCTGCTAGTGTGCAGGTGATAGATACTAATTAAATTCGACGTGCTGTAGGTCAAGGGTAATGGACTTTAGTGCATTGTGTTTCATTCATAGAAAATGTTGCAATTGTTTGCAATATGTAACCTATAGATATCTATAGAGTATCAGCAGATTTGTTAATGTAAAAAATGCAGCTTTGTTATTTGGTTTAATGAGTTTTAGCGCAGTATTTCGAAAACCAGAAGACAAGAATTTTGATATTTAGTTATTTTAGCAATTTTCTACACCATTGTTATTATTAATTTAAAAGTTAATCAAATCGCCAAACCCTGGAGGACGGGTATCTGGACAGAAGGCAGAGATGTGACGCATCGATTGCCGTTATTATTATTATGGCGCCAAAGTAAAGTAAACTGTCTACGGATGTTATCTAACATATCTTGCAACTCAATTTGTGCAATACTATAATTTTGTAACTCAAAGGATCCTTAATTTTTATAAAAGAACTTAATGGAATATGCATTCAGTAAATTTTTTTACTTTTTCTCTAGAACCAAGCAGTTCCATTTTACTCCAATTATGATGGAGAACACTCTTACATAACTTCTAAATGAACTTTTTTATCTGATACTGAGTTTTCGCACATTTTCAGCTACAGTTTTTTTTTTTTTTAATTTCTTTGGTAATGAGAAAGAACACTAAATTCGTTGAATTGTGCTGAAGGAGTCCACAGTGACAATACATATCTCCAATGCGAGCTACACTTGCCAAAGCTCTCCAAAGAATCATTACAACATCCTTATATTTCAGAAACTCCCAACTTTAGTCAAATTATAATTTTAGCAACTAAACGGGAAGATTTATACCTACGAGTCGAAGTTTGGGACGATGACTAGTGGCGCTTCCGTAACTTCATTATTGAGAATATGTTAATCAATTTCTCAAAAAAAGTACGTATGGTTAGCTATACTTTATATCATATCATATAACGGTTAAAGTAAGTTAAAATACTAGTGTTGGAAAGACATTTTGTCTGAGTTTGAGACGTTCGTATTCAACCGTTAAGTACTAAGAGATATATTTACATACATAAGTACATATGCAATATATTGGGTAGACGAAAAAGTCTTTTCGTATTTTGTCAATAGAAGTGTATATCTTCGATGTGAAAGATGTAATTCGCTCTGGTCGACCTATCGTTGAAAAAGTCGATGAAATTATGGAAACGGCCATGACATTTGCTAAGGAACTTAACATTAATCATCAAACTGTTTTGAACCATTTAAAAAAGGCTGGTACAAAAAGAAGCTCGATGTTTGGGTACCACGAAATGAAATCGAACCATTTCTGCAGCGACTGTGAACAGGAGACGAAAAGTGGATCAAATACGACAATAATGTGCGAAAAAGATCATGGCCCAACCGTGGTGAAGCTCAATAAATGGTCGCAAAGCCAATATTGACGCCTCGAAAGGTTATGCTGAGTGCTTCGTGGGATTGGAAAAGAATCATTCACTATGAGCTGCTCCAGCCTGGTCGAACGATCGATTCTACACTTTACTGTCACCAACTGATGAGATTGAAACAATAAATCGAAAACAACGGCCAGAACAGATCAGGCTACGCCTTTCATCAGGCCAACGCTAGACCAAACACATCTTAAATGACTCGGCAAAAATTGAGCAAGCTTGGATGGAAAATTGTGATGCATCCACCTTGTAGCCCTGAACTTGCACCATCAGACTACCATTTGTTTCGGTCAATGCAGAACTCACTTAATGGAGTCAAGTTGGCTTCAAGAGAAGCCTGTGAAAATTATTTGCCGCAGTTTTTCGCCGAGAAACCAGAAAAGTTTTACACTGATGGAATAATGTCTCTAGCGGAAAAATAGAAAAAAATGGTCAACCAAAAAGGTACATATTTGGTTCGTTAAATTTAATTATAAATATAAAAACATAAGTGAAAATTTGAAAAATACGAAAAAACAAGACAGACCATCTAAGCAAATATATTTTTTTGAAGTACGCGGGATATTTAATTACAATTTTCGGGTGATTTTTTGTCACAATATATACAAATAAAGTGCATATGGTTAGCTATACTTTGATGAAGCCCTCTGGCGTATACGTGGCACCAATATTCGTATGCATCAAAAGCAATAAACCTTTGCTTTAGTAATTTTTTATTAAATTCTCCAATAATCTTTCTCTTTCTCCTTTCTTAATCTCCTTTCAAAGGAAATAACGGTTGAAATACCTTAAAATGTTGACCGAAAAGACATTTTGTTCGATTTTGGGACGTTTTTATTAGCAGTAGGAGATATATTTACATATACATATAAGTACATAAATGTGTAATATTTTATTAGAAGTTGTCGCAAAGAGGCAGGAACTTCAAAGAAAGCTGAATTAGCTGAACATATATAATTCAATAACTGGCGTATCTTTACCTTACCCGATATGGTGTAGAAAATTGAATTACTTTGTAAAATCAAAAGGCGCAACTTTTTATGTTTAGATGTGTGTGTTTGTTTTATATATGTATACCTTATATATTAATTCGGATTTATACAAATCACTTCATAATGCATTATCAGAACAATAATTTTGCACATTTACATAGTATTTATATGCAGCAGATTTTGCAATATTAGTTTTATACTTTTTTCTTCATTTCAAATAATTTAATTCTATTCAAGCATACGATTTATTTAAATATTTTTAAAATTTTTAGTTGTGTTTGTTTTATTTTTTTGCAAATTTCGTACATACTTACATTCATCAACTACGCGTTTTGCGAATTGTTGTTGTTGTGATAATGAGTTTTGATATTGGTTGTGTTTTTGGTTTTTGTGTCAACAACGACAGTTAGAACGCAGGCAGAGCAGCGACAGAAACATTTATGTTTTGTTTTAAGGTCGTTGCACACAGATAGAGAGAGAGTTTGAGGTTTGCCATCAGCGTACGAGTTGCCGACAACGTCAAGAAAATACACAATCAATTGAAATTCAATTAAAATACTTTGTGATTGTTTGCTTAATGTTTTTTTAATATTTTTTTTTTAATATTTTTTTTTTAATATTTTTTTGTTTTGAGTTTGGTTCTAAACGATTTGCAATAAATTGTATGTATGTATGTATTTATGTATAAGGGTAATAGTATGTATTGTTTCGTGCAATGTTGTGTTTTGGCACTTGGTTCATGTTTCTCTATATGTTCTATGCATAATTTGGAATAAGTGTGTTTATATTTGGTTTTCTACTTTTTTCTCGGCTATTTTGCATTATGGTTGATGGCAAGCAAGGCAAAAATGCGCATTTCGCAAATGAAAAATCCGATATATTGCAATACATACATATGTACATATATTCGTACATGCAAACGGTTATAAGAGAATTGCAGATTTTGGGCATGCATGGCAATCATATTCGTACGTACTGAATCATATTGTTGTTTTATCATTAGAATTAAATTTTTTGGTTACTTTTCACAAAACAAAATTATTTTATTCAGCTCGGATAAAAATGGAGAAAAGCAGAATTAAACAGCAATTTTGATCTACAAGTTCATTTTCTAGATGATATCCCTTTTGTCATATGCCACGAAGCTTTTGTTAGAGTGAGACACCACTAGGAAATTACATGTATTGAAATACTATTCTGGGACATATCTATCTGTATTATGCCGCTCTGAAGTCTTCTATAACTAAGCGAACAGTGTTGTATTACTATTTTAACTTTTAAAAGTCTTCAGTGCTTAACATGGGTAAGCATTTCTTTTCTAGCGTCCTCAGAATATTGAGTTATGCTAGTTTAAGTGTGAACAGTTTTCGTGATGGAAATGTTAAATGCGTTATCGAAAAAATGCATACAAATTAAAAAAGATTTCATGTTTTTGGAAAAATTTTCTTTCACTATTCAGAATTTTCGAATACCAGCAGATTTTGAAATCAGATGCTAAAATATCATGCAATAAATATATAAGAATGTAGACAGCGTAGCGATAATTTTGACTGTTGCATGCTGGTCACTCTTTGATGTACTCGTATACTTATGAGTTCTTTGTACACACATTTCTCTATATAAATATACCTTTATATGTATTTATTATAAATAAAATATAAGAATTCGCATGCTATTTCTTTTTTTTTTTGATTTGATAAGCTAAATCTAGGAACGTATTTTATGTAAGCTTCGATTGAAGTGAACTTCTTTGTAGGTGTATAAATAATTATCTTCAAGTGTCTCGAAAAGCTTTGATTTTTATATTTATTTATATAATTATAATAAGAATACAACTCTGAGACATTACTAACAATTTCTCGTCTAAATGTGGTGGCTTCAAATATATGTCATAAAACAGAGCATTCTATATGAATACGTATATAAATGTTCAGCATAATGGAGCTAAGTCGATTTAGCCAAGTCCGTTTTTCATTTTTTCTCCAAGAAACTGCTTATTTGTTGGATCTGCTGATATCGGACCACTATAGCATATAGCTGCTATACAAATTGAACGATAGGCATCAAGTGCTTGCATTATAAACTATTTCGTTTGACGAGATATCTTATCAAAATTTGGCACGAATTATTGCCTAAGGCAGTGGTACATTCTCCGAAAAAATTGTGTAGATCGAGGCACTATAGCATATAGCTGCCGTACAAACTGACAAGTTCTTGTATGGAAACTTCCTTATTTGTGAAGAGTATTCTAGCTCCGATGCAACCAAAGTTTACGTTTTTTCTTGTTTTTAATATAAACTATCAAGAAGAGATGTCACAAACTTAAAAAGCTCAAGGTTTCTGGTAAAAGCGTCACTCAAGTTTATAATGTTAAAAACTAAATGGAAGCTATGATCTTTCATCTTTTGAATATTTTTTATCTCATGCTTTGAAATACAACTATTTTAATATTATTTTCTCCCAAAGCAATTTTCTTTTTAATATTTAACCCTTGCATGCTTTAAAAGTTCGAAAGTGTATGCACATTATTCCAACTCATTGCCATTATATGCATTTTACAGTCATGTATGTATGCAAATAAGTATGCGTGTGATATGGAGTATATTTATGCTTAAGTATGAATATTGTATTGTAATTTATTTGTTTGCCTAAATGTTTTAAGATAATTTTGCCATTACAAATTTATAGATACATATATAAATATATATGCTTGTGTACGTATATGTATACTGTTTGAAGTATTTACCTTAAAGGACTAAAATGTTTGTTTGGTTGCGTGAGTTCCGGAGCGTTGCATATAATAAAAACGAAAAAGTTCACAAATAAAAATCGAAACAAAACAAAACAAAAAACATTCGCAGAGAAGAGCACAAAGAAAATACCAGAGTCAATATTGTTTTCTGCTCTAACACAGCAATCACATCGAACAAATAAGGAACGGAATTTTAATAAAATATACTATATGTCTACTATATAATATTCGTATGATACATGAAATGCCAATGCTTGATTTGTACTTGTACAGGACTGTTATGGAGTCAATAGTTGCTGTTCAAATTTACTTGAGAACGAAATGCTCGAATTGTGCAATTTCAAAAAGTAATGTTGAAAAAATGTGTGTTTCTGGTGAAAATAAAATAATTTCACTAGTGTGGGTGAAGGCTTGAAGCGTGTGGCCAATTGTAAAGCAAGTGAAAATTGCAGGTGCAAGAAACGAAACTGAAGGTCAAATTTAAATCATTTAAGAAACTAGCTTAAAATAGTATTTTATACTTATTTTATGCAAACTATAAGTGGTTAATTTTTAGTTGAACACAAGGGAAAAGTCGAAAATTGTTGCCCTAAAACTTTATTTTATTTTACTTTAATTTACATTTTTTATGCCAAAAAACAACAATTATTATTAATTTACATTTTATTGTAAATGAATCGAATCTTATATGCTTTTATATAAGTTATATTTATTTAAAAATAAAGTTTTCATCATAAGTAGATCGTAGTTATTTATTTCAATTCATTATTTTTATCAAAATATTTGTTATAATGTTTTGTTTTATGTTAAAAACATTTTATATTTAGTATATTATTATTTGAAAATTCTGAAGAAATTGTATTATGTTTGCCAAGTAGCTTATTACACCTAGTAGGAAACGTCAGAGATTTCAATAAATACATATGTATACAAGTATGTATGTAACGGGTGATTCAAGTACAAGTACTTTTTTCAATAGCAAACACAGATCACGCGTGAGTCATGTGAAGCTGTCAAGTAATTTTTTTCAGAGTTGTTTGACATTTTAGCATGGAAAGACTTACTGAGCGTAGGTATAATCACCCATCTTTAGTCCCAGTCCAGCACGAAATTAAAAAAATATAGCAGTCGTAACTGAGAGTGTACACGATGACCGTGGAAAAACGATTCGGCGTCGTTCGCAGCAACTCAGACTGACGTATGGAACGAGTTGACTCATTTTAAGTCGAGATCTTAAATTGAAAGCATGCAAAATACAGCTTGTTCAAGAGCTGATGCCACTCGACATTCCCAAGCGTAATCGCTTTATGGACTCTTGAAAAGTTCCAGGAAGATCCGACGTTTTGGAGCCAAATTTTGTTCAACGATGAGGCCCATTTCTGGCTCATTGAGTATGTAAGCAAGTAAAATTGCCGCCTTCGTGACGAAGAGCATCGTGCAGAGATTCCAGAGTTGCAATTTTATTTAGAACAAACAAAGGTTTGGTATTGTTTGTAGACCGGTGGAATCACCGCTCTACAATGGCGGCCATGATAACCGACTATTTGATACCCGAAATTGAAGCTCACTATCTCGGACATATTTGGTTTCACACGCATTGCATGAATCAACGGATTTATTGAGAGAACACTTCGGTGAGCAAATAACTCCACGTTTTGGGCCGGTCGATTGGCCACCAAGATCTTGTGATCTTGGATCTTTAGACTCTTTCCTGTGGGCCCCCGATTCGATTCAGGCCTTGGAGTAAAACATCAAGTGTGTCATTAACCAGTTACCAGTCGAAATGCTCGACGGAGACGTATCCGCGGTCAACATTTAAAGAGATTATCTTCAAAAAATAAATGCTAAAGAATGTTCTTTCGAATGACAATAAACGTTCCCCACTAAATTTGAAAATTTTCTTTAAACAAGTAAGGAAGGGCTAAGTTCGGGTGTCACCGAACATTTTATACTCTCGCATGGTAAAGTGATAATCGAGATTTCATTATTCGTCTTTTAAATATTTTTCAAATACCGTATTTTTGTAAAGTTTTATTCCGCTATCATCATTGGTTCCTAATGTTTATACTCGTATTATACAGAGAAGGCATCAGATGGAATTCAAAATAGCTTTATATTAGAAGAAGGCGTGGTTGTGAACCGATTTCACCCATATTTCGTACATGTCATCAGGGTGTTAAGAAAACATTATATACCGAATTTCATTGAAATCGGTCTTAGTAGTTCCTAGTAGTTCTTGGTCCATAAGTGGGCGGCGCCACGCCCATTTTCAATTTTTAAAAAAAGCCTGGATGCAGCTTCCTTCTGCCACTTCTTCCGTAAAATTTAGTGTTTCTGACGTTTTTTATGAGTCGGTTAACGCATTTTTAGTGATTTTCAACATAACCTTTGTATGGGAGGTGGGCGTGGTTATTATCCGATTTCTTCCATTTTTGAACTGTATATGGAAATGCCTTAAAAAACGGCTCTGTAGAGTTTGGCTGACATAGCTATAGTAGTTTCCGAGATATGTACAAAAACTTAGTAGGGGCGGGGCCACGCCCACTTTTCCAAAACAATTGGGTCCAAATATGCCCCTCCCTAATGCGATCCTTTGTGCCAAATTTCACTTTAATATCTTTATTTATGGCTTAGTTATGACACTTTATAGGTTTTCGGTTTCCGCCATTTTGTGGGCGTGGCAGTGGGTCGATTTGGCCCATCTTCGAACTTAACCTTCTTATGGAGCCAAGGAATACGTGTACCAAGTTTCATCATGATATCTCAATTTTTACTCAAGTTACAGCTTGCACGGACGGGCGGACAGACGCACGGACGGACGGACAGACGGACGGACAGACGGACGGACAGACAGACATCCGGATTTCGACTCTACTCGTCGCCCTGATCACTTTGGTATATATAACCCTATATCTGACTCTTTTAGTTTTAGGACTTACAAACAACCGTTATGTGAATAAAACTATAATACTCTCGTTAGCAACATTGTTGCGAGAGTATAAAAAGTAGGAAACCTTGAAATGGATCACCCCTTATATGTAAATGATTAACATGACGAGCTGAGTCAATTTAGCCATACCCGTCTGTCTGTCTTTCTATATGTATATACTTGAAGTAATCTCACACATTTTGAGATATCGACCTGAAATGTTGCTCCCATTTTGATTGGTGATATCGGATCACTATAGCATATAGCTACACACAACTGAACGATCAGAATCAAGCCCTTGTTAAGAAAACGTTTTCAGTTAGATATTTTCTTCGAAATTTGGCGTGGCTTATTGGCGAAAGCAATAATAAAATCGCCGAAGAAATTGTTCAGATCGATCTGATCGATCAAAATCGAATTCTTTTAAAGAATATTTTGTATTTGTGAAGGGTATTATGGCTTCAGTGAATTCTAATGAATTTAAGTAATTTAAATTAGTATTAGTATATTCTTATTATGTATTTCATTTTATTATTAATATAATATTATTATAGTTCTTAATTTTCAGTACTGTTGTCTAACATAAATTTGAGTTCTAAAAATTTTGAAAGAAATAAATTAAAATTATGAAATTATTTATAGCGCATATGTTGCAATGTATGGCTTGTAAATTTGTATTCCTGACCAAAACTATTTTTTATTGAAGTGGGTGAGTGCAATTTGGCTCGGCGATATCGTAAGATTTATCTTGACAGAGGGTTTTTTTTATCAAATAGATAGATGAAGTAACTTAGCTTTAGTTATGATAGGGGAATTTATATTTTTGGAAGTAAGAAGTATTATTTAATTATTAATTTTGTCATTAAATATTTTTCAAGTATTTAGTCTGCATGAACAACTGACGGAAATTTTTTCCAACTACTTTATTGCGGGCTATACATATATTTACATATGTATTAAATTTGTGCATGTGAATATTTTAAAAATAATTTTTCTCCGAAGAGTGTGTAACTTTTTCAAAGCTCTAATCTCTAACTAATAATCTTTTAAAAGTCTAAAGTCTATGCACTGCACTTGAGTACTGAAGATGCTTATTTTTGGTAAACAGTGTAAGTTGCTGCTAATGTGTGTGAATAGTGGGCGTGAATGACATTTCAAAGAGCCAGTTATGAAATGGACGAGAATGTAGTAATGGTATATACAGCTTACATTTTTGCTAACAAATTTTTTTTTTATAAATTTAAAAAATTCGAAATTTTGAATTTATTTGAATTATTTGCATACACAAATAAATATTAACTAATTTTATCAATTGAGATGCCAATTTTGCCGCTTAGCCTGATATGCTAATTAATTATTCAACTGACTGATATGACTTATCAGATGACGATTTTCGGGTGGTGTGAGTGAACGATGATCTAATTTGTTATTCATAACAAAATTACAACGTTTATTGGTTTTGTATACTTACATCGCACCCAAAATTTTTTTAAAATAAAATTTATATTTTAAAAATTATTTTAAAATAAAATTTTGCTTATGATTTTACATCAAACCGAAAACGAATTACAAAATCGCACATTTGCTAATTCAAGTTCGAGGTAAAATCAGTCTATAGGGTTTTTGTTTTCTATTTAAGTAAAAATTGTGTTTTTGTTTGCATTTTGTAATGTTTTTGTTTTAATATTTGGAATATTTGAAATTTTTGCGGTTTTGTTATGTTCTTGTTATGCATTTCTCAATGATTGGAAACAACAAAAAAAATTAAAACGTACGCTCATTGCAAAATATCCATAAAATTGCTAATTTTTATAGCTTGTATTTTTTCAATATTAGAAATTTATGTGCGTTCGCTTTGTTCGTACGAGAAACCTGTTTGAGTTGTAAACAACTTTTTTCAAGCGACTGTAGCAGGTTCAAGTCAGATCAAAGCTGCAAAATGTGCGCTGGGCGTTTAATGAAAAAGAATTAGTGCTTGAAGACAAATTACACGTTTCTAAAAAGCAATTAAAAATATAAAATATTTATATATTTAGACATTTATATTGATTAAACTAGTCGGGTCGTAATAAATATTTTATTTTATACCACGATTTTATATATTAGATAGATACTTTTCACGTACTGGCAGTATATTTTTAAACGTAAAGCACAGCTAGAAGAGCTCAAGAAATAATATTATCCTCATATTATTAAAATGATTTGTTTTTTTACACATATTATTTACAAATAAGCTTAATAAGTTAACTAAGACGGATTTAGGTACGTGGCTTTGCTAAAATAATAAAAAATGCGCCTATTTGTAGGCAACATATAGGTCTTTTTTTGTTGTCTATTTTGGGGATATCAATTATTTGCTCTAATAGCAGTTAGTTGGAATTTTTGCAGTTCAATTGTACTTAAACAATGTAGAAAATACCTCCTTATAATAATAATTTCTGAAGTTTCCCTGAATATTTTTTTTCCTGTATTCACTTATCATTTCCAATTGCAGAGCAACTAATTACATAATGTACTTCCTTTTTAATGAACAAGTAATTAATCTACATTTACATCTAGCTGCTTATTGCAATAGTAGAGGCATTACTTCTAGCAATAAGTTACGTGGGACGACATGACGTATGAGCGACATTTAAGGCGTTATATCCATCCTCTTGCGAATTTCAAAAAATCGGTTTGTATTTTTTCAAATATGAGTTTCTAATGTACACACAGTTGAGAATATTCTCAGAAATCTTCAAGTTGATGCGAAAATCAATTACAGAGATATGAACTTACTTGTAAGAGTTTGCTAGCTTGAGTAACCGGCTCCCAAAACTTTAAATGGTGTTTTTCTCAGAACAATTTTTGGAGTCGGTGATTAAAATTTTGCTGAAACGGCTGAACTTATCGACTTGAAATTTTTACAGGATATATTTGTCAGATACTGATGGAAGTAATAGGATTTTTGATAATAATTTCGGGTTTTTAAACAACTCTGAAGTGTAAGTTCTTTCAAAAAATTTTGTCAAAAATCGTAAATTTTACTAGTAATTCGATGATAATCTGAGTTCATCAATATGAATAATAGCTTGGTTTTTGGATTTGTTATTTTAAGTAAAAAAATAACATTATATACACATTTTTACGGAGATCGGCTACAGAATCAAGGAAATTCAAAATATTTCAAAATTAATCACAAATTATTAAAGTACAAGTAATTAAATTCCGTAAATGACCGAGTTTTCGAGAGAAAACTTCTGAGGAAGATTTATGGTCCTTTGCAAAAATCGTTTTTTCTGGCTTACAAGTGGATATAACCGCTTAAGTAATATTGAAATTTTCCGGTTTTACTTCGAAAAAAAATGCTGCTTAAGATGAGTTAAAGAAAATTTGTTGATAGCAAAAAATGTGTTAATAGTCTAGACACTTGACTTGCTCTACTGATTAAAGCAGCTTGAAATATGTAAACTGTTTGCAATAATTATGCTATTATACTATATTTTAATATCAATTACCTAATCATTCACCAGTTCAAAAAAATGATGGCCTTAGATATAAAATTTTCACTAAAAAAATATTTATTTTATATTTACAAATTTCTAAAATTCTGTCGATAAAATATTTGATTATCATTTAGATTAACTCTACGTTTTAGTACGCATAATTTTTAGAAGCAAAGCAAATGTGCAGCAAATTATAGGAACGCAGACAAAGCTTGATAACTCCAATGTTTCGTTTTGAATGTGAGTATTATGTAATATCATAAATTCATTTATCACTCTTAAAAAATGTGTCTGTGTTCACAGCTAAAAGTACAAGTTATCGAGTTTTGACTGTATGTAGGTGTTTATTGTGCTAAGCAGCGCGCAGTAAGCAGCGGGCGGTAAAAAATAATATTAATTTTTTTTTAAGACATTTTCATCAAATTTGTATTAACTGTAAAAACTTAAATTCTCAAACACCGTTTACTACACGCGCTTGCGCTTTGTGATTGTAAGTTAAAATACCAACACAAATAGAATTGCTAATGTTGTTGGGCGTGTCAAATACTAGCTAATAGGTAAGCACACACACATATACACACTGGTGTTCTACAAGATAATTGTTATTGTATTTCGTCTAGTTTAGTGTCGCGGGTCACCGCACAAGCACTCACACACACACACACAGGCAACTGCATACTCTCACTCATCGGTTGTATATATTTGTAATCGAACACCTACCTGTAGAAATTGCGTCACCGTCGAGTCGATTATCATTAGCGGCCGATGAATCAGATGCACCACACCATTTCGCACCGGAATGTTGCCTTTGACAATTTCCGCCAACACCACACCGGTGGGGTGCTTGGCGTCACCTAAAAGAGTATTCGATTTGACGTACACTGGAAGCAGAAGAAGAGAAGAAAACACATTAGTGGATTATACCTAACGCATATATGTACATACATATGTATCTATATACTTGTAGATATGTGAGTAGTGTAGAGTTGATGTAAATCGACTTACTTTTGCCGTCTTTTTGTTTGAAGAAACTAACGGTTACTTTGAGATTGTCCTCGAATGCGGCTGTGGTTTGTGGCACCTCCATTTGCGCGGCTGCCGTAAAAATCACATTGTTCAGTATGACGTGTCCGTCGATGACTTTGTTGTCCACCAGGCTGCTGCGTGTGGTTTGCTATGACAATTAATTGACATTTAATTGATTAGTGGTTGCAATAAGTGCCGCTATTAAATGTCATCTAGGTATGTTTAAATGTGTGCGCAGACATAAACATAAATATTTTGTTGTTATGTATGCAATGCGTGTTGCCCTATAGGGAAAATTGCATGTAGAGGCAATAAAAATCTGATTTTTATTCCAATAAACTGTTTGTTAATATCGTATTAAGTCTATAAAGTGGGAAAAATTTAATTGTAGGGTCTTTGGAGGAACTATTTCTTAGGTAAACATATCAATTATTTTTTACGAACACGTACGGCAATCCTCTGTACCAGCTTAATTAAGTTCTTACTAATACTACTTCTACTATGAGCAAAAAGTAGTAAAACTTTTTAATTTAAATTTGGCGCGAAAAACCATTCGTTAAAATAAAGGTTGGTATGACTGTCAGTGATATCTGTGCCAAATGTCACATCAAAATAATCATTAGTGTTTAGTATACGCTTATCTTTCTGAAGTACTTGAAGTGCATTCGGCGATTTTTACGATGAGTGAAATTATTCAACAAAGAAGTTCCATTAAATTTTGTGTGCGAAAAAAAAGGCCTTCGGTGAAAGTGGTTTGTCATAAGCAAGAGATTGGTAGAAATTATTTAAAGAGGTCGAGAACGCGTTGACGATGAACCACGTCCAGGGCAGCCATCAACCTCAACTGATAATAAACATGTCAATAAAATAAATGAATTGAGGCGTGGAAATCGACGATTAGCAGTCAGAGATCTTACTGGCATTGTTGGATTATCGGAAGGATCAGTGAAAACCATTTAAAAAAGATTTGGGTCTAAGAAAAGTGAAAGCACGATTGGTTCCACAACGATTCAATATTTTCGGAAAACAGCGTCGTGTTAACGTCTGTGAAACAGTGCTTTTCGACTACAAGGATGTCATGAGACGTATTATTGGTCTAGGATCTATGCTTACAACTCAGAAATAGATGATCAATCGGCCGAATAACGTGTCAAAAATGAGCCAAAGCAGAAAGAACACGTCAAAAATCAAGTTATGTTGGCAGTTTTCGTCGATTATAGAGGTGTGGTGCACTCCGAATTCCTTCCGACCAGCCACACCATCAACAAGGAGTACTATTTGAGTGTTATGCGTGGTTTGCGCGAAGGTATTCGTGAAAAGAGGCCGGTATTTTCAATGCACCGTCGCATACTGCATTGATTCTCCGTAGGTTTTTCGCCAAATTTTTAACCAATATCGTGTCTATTCCGGAAATTTACTTTAACAACTATTTTGAGGATTTGGAAACACGTTGGCAAAAGTGTATAAATGGCAAAGTGGAAAACTTTGAGTGGGACGCCATAAATTTTGAAGTATACATTGAGAGATTAGACTGTTTTAAAATTAACAGTGAATATAACCCCTTAATACCATTTAACATAGATTAATTTGAAGGCAAATTTTTTAAACATTCTGCAAACCAATAAATTTCTAACTACTTTTTAAAGGGTACAAAACTACTTATCAAGGTAACTGGTTGTTTTTACAATATAAATGTACATACATATGTATATGGTTGTAGAACGAGTATAGTAATATAGTATTATTACTTATGTAATCGTATTTCTCCACACGAGCATTTATAAAATAATCAACCCACTCGACTTTAGTTGCTTACCTTGAAACCTTCATCGACGGGTATTAAAAATGTATGTCCACCTGGCGACTGATAGAGATTATCCTTACGCATTAAAGTCACTTGCGAGCGGTACGATCTGCGGCGGCAAGAAAAAGAGAGTAAGTAAATTAAACGTAATAAATCTTTAATTAAATGACGAATATATACCTCAAGCGATTCTCGCCGATATCTAAGATGTCGGCCTGTTTCATAAATTGATAGGCATCCAAATTGGTGAACTCCATTTTGGCAGTGGGCAAAGCAGTAAGTGGCACCAAGACTTCATCGATTATGTGCATCACCTATGAGAAGAAAAATATTTCTTATAAAAAAAGGAGATTCTCTTGGTTCGAGTGTATAGGGCTGACTTATAAAAAAGTGAAAAGTTTGATGTCTAGACCTTAATCTCTCTATTATTATCATGTACGATTCTCAGTTATGAAATTACTTTTTTTAAATATTGTTATATGAGTACCAGTTCATTTCCTTCAATATGCCAAAATAGAGTTATGGAAGCTACATGTTAATTTTTAGGTAATGTGATCGCTCGCTAGCAACCTCAGGAACTGCTTTCCCGACTCACTACTTGAAAATCTTATACCGATCTGACATAGTAGTAGTAGTTTGAGACTAATATACCTTTAAAGTTCTAGAAATAAAATTATAGAGATTTGCAATTCATATCTCACCTGACGCATTCCCAGACTATTGGTCATTTCGACCGTCAGCGATGGTATTATTCTAGCGTTATTCACATAAATATCGCCATTGCGATTTTTCGTTATATACAATGATGGATTGCCACCCATATCTGACGGTATAACCTTTATAAGTTCGTCCTTCGTCATTGGTGTCGTTGCTGTAATTATGCAAAATTATTATGTTAGACATACATATATCTTTACAATAACAGCGTTGTATTTATTCGTTAACTTAAGTAATTTATTTATTTGGTGTGAAATTTTTTCCACAACATGTACAACAAGAACAAACAATAATAATAGCAACAACAACAATATTATAATATAATAGAAAAAGTGGCAATAAAAAGTTTGTGGGTTTTTATCTTTCAATTAATAGCGCTGAATACGCATTGTTACTCACTTATGTGATAGAGCACATGTGTGGGTCCATGATGGCGCTGGAATGCAGCATTTGTAGGCACAAACACTGTGCATGGTCGCAGTGTTAAAGTGGAATTCGCAATGATATTTTGCTCTAGTAAACTATAAAACTGCAAAGAATAAAAAGAATACGAAGAAAATTAACAATTAGTTGTATCCACATCAGTATGAATGAGTTATTTACAATACGTGTGTATGTGTATAAATGTACATATGTATATAGTGGATAAACAAATTAACGTGTTCTACTAAGTGTATCGATATACTTTAATATAGATGACTAGATAGCATTAAACAGTATATATCAAAAATAATAGGGCGTTAGTTAAGTAACTAAATAGAAAAAAAAATAAATCAAAGTGTTATAGGGTACTAAAAAAATAAATATTTAAAATTTGACACTATAAAAAGTTCAGTGTAATCAGAAAAAGTATGGTTTGGAAGCATCTCAACTTTAGAAGCCTTTAACGCGTTCAACTCTACTTTTTGCATAAGAGACAAATAAATCAACATAGGTAAGGTTAGGTTAGCTGGCTGATCAAAGATCGCACGTTAGCAGTCCACGTGTAATCTTTTGTGTGGTCATAAAAAAGAAGAACTCCTGTGTTCGAACTTATAAATTAGCAAAACGCTTATTAGCCAATACAAATTTGCACAGGCACTCCCGCCGGTTCGGTGGGATGTCTGAAGGCATGTGCTCCCAAAGGTTAAAGCTTTGATTTCCGTAACACGTGACTGTCAACAAGGAAGTGTTGAGTTGTATCTACTTCATCTTCCTCCATACAGTTTCTGCAGATGGCGTCTGGCAAGATTCCCAAACGTACTGCATGGACGTAAAGCCCCACAGCTACTGAGAGCAAAAAGACCACTAGATCTCTTGCGATCGATCTTTCGCCAAAAGGCTTGATATTGATGGTGAGCCAGCGCTGGCCAAGCTTCCGCGAATTCCAGTTATCTATTAGTAGAAACATAAGAAGATACGGGTGCACCTACCTCCTCTCATTTTACCAACAGCGGTTCTAGGGTCCCTTACCTTTCCTGCTCATCAGATTTGCAATTTCCTGCGATTCCGCTATGGCCTGGCACCCATACCAATCTTATCAGAAAGACACTTGATGCTATTCGATGCCTCGACCAACCCTGAACGTACTGTTAATAAGTTCAAGGCTAGTATTGCCGGTCTGCTATCTGAATGAATACTTCTCTGAGGGAGCCATAGATCATAATCGGTTTGCCAATGGCTCCTCTGCAGCAGTATAAGGCAATCGATGCCCTTTTTTGCTCTCTTAATGAACATAACGTTGTTTGAAATGAAAAAGCGACAGCCTCGGTACATGAAAATTGATGGGGTTTTCTATGGGTTTAATTGAACGAGTTAGGGAAATAGAATGTGGAAACACTCCTATCTAAATCGTTGTGCAAATTGGTATCATATATATATGGTCCGAATACAAAACGATGTAAAGAAAACAAAGCAGGAATGTATATGAAAGTATTATTTTAGAGATCACTTGACAATACTTTCTATTATAAAACTATATTTGAGAAAGGTAATCTCCACAGTTTTCTAACGAAAGTATTTTTTCTATACCTTTATATGTATATAGTTTTTTATCATTATATACTCGTACTAACAGCACCAGTCCAAAAAATAAACTGATGAAAATTATTTATTATCTTGAAAAGTAAGGCTCATCTACCATCTAACGGTATTTTTCAAAACTACAAAGAACGATAATAACTTCTTTTTAGATGAGTAAATCAAACAATTTTCCAATATTGTAAGTTTTAAGGAGCCCATTGATGTAGATGTATCAGGCAGAGCCACACCCTTTGCTCTCAAAACTCTAGATTTATAAGTAACAAATAAAAAATACATACACATGTTTAAACTTTCTTCCGTTGAAAAATACTAAAAACTTCATTCCCGTTATTTTCAACAAATTTTTATTTCTTGTGCATATTTCTCATTTCATTTAGCCACAAGTACTATTAATCTCTTTTTGATATATAGCATAAAGTAGAGGGAGAGAGCAGTAAAGTGCATTGTACAAATAAATGGTTATAAAATCACAGCCATCGTGCTATAAACTGCAGCAGATAACTCAAATTGCACTCAATCGAAGCTTTCACATAAAAAAGTATTTGATGGCCTAATTTTATTACAACAACTCGTAAATACAGTGTTACTGGCTTAATGGAGCTCTCAAAGTAGTTCAGCAGAATGAGTTTCATTGATTACCATTTCTATGCCTTCGTATATATGGATGTGTGTGCATTAGGGTAGCACATCATTGTATATGAATTTTTAACGGATTGAGTGCTCATTTTTGCAATAGAGTGCTGGCACTAAGAATAGTCCTATGGCTTAATTCGAAACTTTTCTGCTTCAGTTGATGAATTTATACATACTAAGTTAAATCTAAATTATTGGTATATTGATATATGTATATGTATGTATGTATATCCTTATATCCTGTGCAGTGTATTTTTAACTTTGCCACGAAGTTGCTAACAGCCAGAAGTATACATCGGAGACCCTATAAATTATATATGTAAATGATCAGCGTGGCGAGCCGAGTCCATTTAGCCGTTTGAATATGCGCGCACCAGACACACAGTTTTTGAGCTATCGATCTGAAAATCTGCACACGCCCTATTCTCTCAAAGAAGCTGCTTATTTGTGAAAACTACCAATATCAGACCACTATTCGATATAGCTGCCATATAAACTGACCAATCAAAATCAAGCCCTTATATGGAATTTTTTTTTTTGACAAGGTATCTTAACCACTTTTGGTATACCTTATTGTCAAAGGCAGCATTACAATCTCCAAATATATTGTTCAGATCGGAATACTACAGCGTGTAGCTGCCATACAAATTGATCGATCGAAATCAAATCCTTGTTCAAATTTGGCATAGATTTTGGCCAAAGTAACACCACAATTTTCGAGACATGAAACCACTAACAAGGGTATTATAGTTTCGGTGCCATCCCTTTTCTTATTATATACATATGTATATTAATCATAATATACAAATTATAAGACATTATGATAGCAGTAAAGCCATTGGGTGTGTTCAGTCTGGCTTTAGTTAGCGTGCAATGATTATGTGGAAATGTACATATGTATGTATATATATACAATATTTATATACCAACTAGTAGTATATAGCTATGGTTGTATTGTAAGTGATATCGAAAAAACAAAAAAGTGCCGCCACCCTTATACGTATATCCTTTGTGTGTGCCCCACTCCGCTACTTCGCTTGTACGGTCACTATGACTACAAAGTGCAAAAAACTAAAAGCGCAAAACAGACATATAACAATGCATACATATGTAGATACAGTTGCTTGCATAAACCAAAAAGGCGCCCCGTTGTTGCCAAAGTTTATTGAACCAGCCATTACATCACGCTTGCAATAACAACAAATGCAAAAGCAAAAACAAAAACAAAACAACACGACAAGCTACAAGCTAAAAGCTTTTGCAGAGTTTTCAGTTATAACAAAAACTAGATATATGAATTTTGTATGCATGTAACAGATTCAAATAGATAGATCTACATACATAGTATGTGTATATGTATGTATGCACAAACGTGGCTTCATCTTATGTAAGCACCTACATAGCTTTATAAATATGTATATATATAGCATATATGTTTGTATATACTTCTCATTGCATTTCGCTTGGAGATTTTCAGAATCCGACTTGTTGTTGCAGCTTCCTAAAATGCACTCACATAAAATTTAATATTGTTTGCAAACTGCTATTAGCCAAACAGCGTATTTTATCTGTGTCATTTTACTCATTCAATTACAACTTGTTTGCTTGGAGCTCATTGTCTGGCGGCCAACGCTGCAGACGCACGAGCATTTGGTGCAACGTGCGGCAACAAAAAGCGGCGGACGGCTAGCCTCAGCTGTGCGAGTAGCTGCGTCCAGTTGGGCCATCGACCACCGTGACTAATCATTTGCAAACTCGCTGCCACCAGCGGCTTTGTGTTGTTGCCACTTCTGTTAGGCAACTGTCAGCTGCACTCACTACACATATACACATGCACATATACAGTTGGTAGTTGGGCGTTGCACATTTGGCGCTGTTACACAAACTATTTGCGGCCAACACACCTTCGCGCAACCCTCTATAAACCAAGTACCCGAGACATCCCCTGGCCTCGAAGTGTCGTGTCCTTCCGTTTGTCGTACACTGCATATCCGCTTTATGCTGTTGTTGTTGCTATTGTTTTTAGTGTACTGCCTCCCTTACTCGCTGCTGCACTTTGCATTTGAACTTGAATGCGTGCGTGTGTGTGCGGCGACAACACGCACATGGCAACTGTTATTTCTTTAGTTGTTTTTGTTGTTTGCTTTTATTGACATTACAGTTTGGTAGTAGTGCTGCCAATTGGCGCAGAATAGCAAAGCATAAAGTTTGAGTAGAAGAAAACTCAAATTATAGCCACCACCACTAATACAACCAACAGCAACACCAGCAACAACACGAAAAGTTCGAAGCCAGGAGCAGCTAAATTAATGAATTGAATTTGGTGTCATGGTCCTTGGCTGTTCCTCGGCGTTCGACGCTCGTCGTTCGCCGTTCAGTTCCTCGTTTAATATTGTTGATGTTGTTGTTTTATAATTTGTAGTTGGTGTTATTACTACTTTTGGCTGACTTCGTGTTGGGTGCCCTTACCTTTGCAGTTGAGTGCTCTATTTTTTGTGAGGGTAGGTTGAAACTCAATTTTATGAAAGTTTTATTTGTTTTTGTACACGAGTTTGAGAACTCGTTTCCGTCTGATTGTGAGCTCGCTTCTTCGTTATTATGACTCACTGCTATTTTATACTTCAACTTTTCTTATATTTAGATTATTGCATATCTTTCTACATCGACAGGACAATCTGGCGATTTACATAAATTATGCACAAAAAAAACTTCATTTGGAAACCCTATATAAAAGCAGTTTGCTATGAAAATTGAATATTACTATTATTAAACTCTAAACAGAGTATACACGAAGGTTGTGACAAATGTCGGAGACCTTATAGAATATGTATGTATGTACATATGTAAATTATCGGCATGATGAGCTGTGTTGATTATCCATATTCGTCTGTCTATATATAGCCGAACTAGTCCCTCAGCTTCTTAAATATCGATCTAGAATTTTACACACGTTCAAATCTTCCCAAAAAGTTATTAATTTGTCGGAACTAATGATATAGAATCGCTATTGGATATAGATGCTATACAAATTGAATAATCAAAATCAATTCCTTGTATGAAAAGCTTTTTTATTCATCAAGGGATCTTGACGAGACTATTTTTCCCACCCTTTTTCTTTGGTTTTTGAAACAAATGCTCTTAAAACTTTGCAATGTAAACAACAATGAATGAACAAAAGAATGACAAAGCCCTTCTTTAACCCACATTATATCCACATTATATCCTAGCTTCAGTCTTTTGCAAAAAAATTGCTTCAATTAACAATACGATCTGTTTAACAATATAGAAATAATGGATCATAACAAAATATGGGTACTTTAATAAAAGTCGGCAGTAAACTAATTAGACAAATCTGCAAGAAGAAATTGCGACTGATGTGAGGTGTCTTGATTACTAATTTGACTTCGAAAATTGAGCACGTATAGCTATATATAGTATTTCTTGTTTGGAAATTTTTACTATCATTTTCGGTTTTAGCAACCCAAAATTAGCTAAAAGCAGTCTCTAATATCAAAATCGCAAAATGACTATAACCTAGTGATATCGTTCACAGGCATATTACATAGAAAGAGGAGTCTGATGCTTACATGCCAATACATGCCTTCACAGAACTGTTCGATCTTATAGAAGTCAGTAAACCGTCTCACAAACAATGCCCTCAATTGATTTTGAAATACATGGATGAACAGAAGAATTTTAAAGTATCTTATTCAAATTAGATGAAAATATTAAATTTATCATAAAGGTACCCCTTACATCAAATATTATGTACTCCCTTAGCATACCAGGCTACTTGTACTCATTAGACCAGAAAGTGTCACTGGAATTGAATTCACATGATTTGCAACTAGACCCAGCCTTCAATATCACTGTGAGACAAGTTGTCTTGTTATTTTTTTTTCATTTCGTCATGGAAAGTCTTACGTCGATTTGAACAAAGTTTACGAATCGTTTAACTTCTAGTTAAATGGGTATGTAAACAAGTAAAATTGCCGCATTTGAGTAACGGTTTGGTGTGGTTCGTAAGCCGGTGGAATCATCGGTCCATATTTCTTCAAAACTGGTGCCGGTGAAAACGTAACCGTCATTGGCGACCATGATAACCGACTATTTGATGCCTGAAATTGAAGCTCCACATCTCGACCATATTTGGTTTCAACAAGATGGACTGCTTCCCGCACATGGCATCAATAAAAAGATTTATTGGGAGAGCACTTCGGTGAGAAGTTAATTTCACATTTTGGGCCGTTAAACTTTTCCTTTGCGGATATGTACATAAAGTCTATGCGGACAATCTCGCTTCGATTCAGATATTGGAACAAAACATCACACGTATCTTTCGCCAGTTGCCAGTCGAAATGCTCGATCGAGTCATCGAAAATTGGACTCAACGGGAACATCTGAGACGTAGCCGCGGCAACGATGAACAGTGGAAGTCCAAACAAAGCAAATAAGAATGAAAGAGTACAAAAAGCCAAAAATTGTTTTAAATAACCGTAGAATGAGGAATAGATCAACTGAGCATGGTTGGAAAATTGACAATGCTTAAAAACTGAGAATTGTTTAGAATTTTTTAATCGTAACCAACTGAAACCGTCAGCTAACAACGTTATGGCTTATATTTTAGTATGCAAATTTTTCATCGACTTTCTGGAAAAGGAAAAACTATTATATGTATATGTATATATTGGAATATTTTTAAGAGGAATCCGCTGAAAACTTCCGAAGTTGAAGAAGAAAGGAATATCACAAAGCAATGAAAATAAGTTTGCCACATTTTTGAAGCAAAGATATGTCAAAATCGATAAGTTAGATACTACCTATATGCGGCATAGGGCTATCGATTTCAACTGGAATAAAAATTTAATATATTAAGGAAATGGTCTGGGAAATTCTAATAAAACTATATTTATGCTATTTATGCTGTGTAAACTTAATAAAACAACGTTGGATGTTATATTTTGAAAAAAAAAAACGAAAAAGTATTTAAACGGTGTACATGGAAAGGTTTTACTAATTCTTATTAGCTGGCGTATAAATAATAATTATTTTTTAACAGAAAGATACATATATACGTATATAAATAAAAAATAAATAAAATAACGTCGCTCGGTGCAAAAGCATGCATTTTTGCATAACAGAATGAGTTCATAAATAAAATATATAAAACATGCATATTTCGAGAACGTATTTCATGTGGACTTATGCATACACATGTGCAAAAGCCAATAAGCACATGAATGCATGTACATACATACCTACTGTGTGTGTGTATTTGTATGAAATGAATGAATGAGCGCCTCGTATGCTTGGTTTGAAATGTATTTAGTCACTACCCGTGGAAGCCACGCGTAACCAGCTACATAACTGTCATTTTCTGAACACTGAACACCTTAGCAATTATAAAATCAATACATCAAACAAAAGAGAGGCGGCACGTTTTCCACACACATTATGGTAATGTTCTAAATGATTACACACACGCATGCATACACACATGCACACATCCTTTTGCAAATGTTTTTCGGCAGAGGAGGTAATGACAGACGTTCAATCAACATCCTGAGTTGGCGTGTTCGAATACAGTTTAAAATGAGAAAGGCTAACAATGACTCGAGATAAGAGCAACCCTTGGAATTATATTGAAATGCACCCGCATACAGAAACAAATTGCAGCTGGTATGGAATGCAATAAAAAAAATAGAAAAAACAATTTTCTAATCATATCTGCAGCGGGAGTATCTCTGGTGTGCTTTAAAAAACCAATTTCCGCGCCCTCAGTAGCCACCGGTCATATAGCTCAGACGCTCATGTGTGCATATTGGCGCACGGTCAACCCTCGGTCAGGACGCCGGCCATAATGGGCGACTCCTAACGGCAGCATAAAACCACCGGGCCAATACAAACAGTCGACCGCAAAACAAATACGAATAATTCGACCGCAACATAAGTTTACTTAACTTGTTATGCACTTATGATGGCATGTGTGTGTGAGTGTGTCTGCATGTGTGCACAATTAAATGCAAGGAACGTACAATATGCTATGCGCTACACAACGCAACCAACCGACTAATTAAACGTAATTCAACACAACTCAACTGGAAGAACATAACTAAAGGAAAAGGAAATAAAGCGCAACTCAACGCAACGCAACGCAACGAAATGCAACTCTTCAAGGATATCTTACCCTAACAGGTATAAGGCGCCTCAGCGTTGTCGCCTGAAAGAAAAGAGGCGATAAAACAACATTTATTTCTCATACACACACACACTATACCCAGGATATATTGTATGCACGTATGAGTGTGTGTGTGAGTATGTCTGTATGTATCCCATAAGTGGCTAGATGGATCTTGTGTGTTTGGGTGAGTATACAAGTATGATTGGCTGGAACTTTACTAAAGGACTAACTAGTTTTATATATAATATATGTATATGTGTATATATGTACATATGTATACATATATGTATATATGTATAGGAAAACAGGTGTTTATGTATAACTGTGCATGTATTTTGAGTGAGTAAGTGGTAATTTAACACTTCAATTTCGCTAAGCTCTTAGATACTGTTTTCAATTATCAAAGGAACAAATATTTTATTTTTTAGTATACATGTGTGTTTTGTAAAACTAATTTAAATAATTTTTAGGAAAAATCAAAAAGTACAAGTATATACATATATTTGAGTAATATTTTGAAGTTGTTTTGGGGTTAGGATGAACCGAATTGTTACCCTAATGAAGCTAACTAAAGCTTTATTCGATTTGGCTGGCATTGGAGAGTAGGAAATCGAACAAAGAGCTGGTGTCAATCACTTATACTGGCATAATATTTTCGAGACCAATAACAAGGGATTATATGTATAACTACAGCGAGGAATCCGCATTACCTTGGCATGGAATTCAACAGAATACCTTTGTTGGTGCTTTTGTTAAACTTTTTCAAAGAAGAGCTCAAGGTAAAAGCCCAAATTTCTTAGCGTGTTTAATTTCCCTTATAAGCTGATCATACCAAATTCTTGATTAGAGTTGTTACGACGTTTAGTTGTTACAAATTTGACTCGGACTGGTCCATTTAATCTGCGCACACGAACCGAAGCGATAAAAAATTGCTTTTTCCTGGTAAAACCCTTTTTGTGTTTCTGAGTACTTTGATCTTCATACATATGTCAATATACATACGTATACTTGAAAATCGTCATGTTGGCATCAGAAAGGCAACAAAGAACCTCAACATGTCCTACGTATCAACATTTTGGTTTGTTTTGTTTCGTACCAAAATACCTAATTCTCGTGCAAACAACGTCAAGTAGAGGTCGCTGTAGCAATCTGTTAACTCACAACTGGAACGTAAAGAACGTTTTGACATACGAGGGCTAATTGTGTTGTTTACAGTAACTTAAAATGATCATCGTGGCAAAAAAATATAAAGGCGAACATTTTCGCCCGATTATTGATTTACAAATTTCCACGAAAATTGGAACTCTTGACAAAATCAAATGCATCATTGCTCGTGGCGAGACGCGGGCTTAAGAAAATGTGCTCGGAACTATTCAGAAATGAGTCGAAATCGGAAAAATTAAGGTTTGCTATGGTAACTAAAGGCCAACCGAGTGAAGACAATTGCGCAGACAATGTGAATGGAAAATTGGATGAATAAAGAAAAAGAAGAAAGTAATGAAAATATTGTCAGTCTGTCTGTCAGTCTTCAACTTTTTTAAGATTGAACTATTCAATCAGCCCCTACTCAATCATAAATCATTCATTCCGAAAATGTGACCAATGCCTTTTTCTAATTTTTCCCTTCCAGTATTAGGAAAATCCAATACCAATGCTCCTACTGAGATTTCTCATACGAATTGATAGCTAATATAAGTACCTCTTGCTCGATTGAAATTCTTCAATGTTTTTTATAGAAAAAATTAGACTTGATTTTTGATGGGCTTCTCTTTTATAATCTGACGTAACTCAATGCTCCATCTTTAAAAAAAAAGATAACTCGGGAACTTTATAATCTCCAACAACATTTGTTGTATTTTGTGTTGACTTACTAAATGATGAGGGTATATAGAGTGCGGATCCAAAATTTTAAGCTGACATTTTCAATTCCGTCCGGTTTATCACTTAATTTACTTAAACCAATGGACTATAAAAGTAATTCATTACAATTCACTGTCACATTTATTTGTTCGATCCATCATAGTTCACAGTGACTTCTTGAATTAGTAGAACAACTTTCATACATTTCTTGATTGCATTAAACAATTGCGCAGTAAAGCTAATTTAATTTCTTGATTGCTATTACTGGATCCACGCAACATTGGGTATCACTTTCATTTACAAAAACAAAAAACCATCGTTGTAAAAATTAAAAATTCTTCACGCGTTAATTTTCGATCAATTAAAAACGCTTTCGATTCATTATAATTAGACCTAAGAAAGTTTTCCCAACTAAAAAGAAGGAAATTAAGACAACAGCTTACTACAATAACAATTAGAACAACAAATACACGTAACATGCACTTAGCAGAAATATTAGAAATGCTGAAGCTTTGCCTGTCTGATGAAAGATGAAAGTAATTCTCAATTAGCACTTCCCCAAAAGACGCAAACACACACACACAGGCTCAAATCATTGTATGTTTGCATATGATATTCATCTTAGCTGTAAAAAGTAAAACGGGAACGGACATAGTCTCACACACAAGCGCACACATGAACGCACACATGAACGCACACATAACATAGCTGCGAAAGCCTCGGTTGTGAGCGGCGAAAAGCATTTATGAAGTTCGCTTTTCTTTGCACGTCATGCACATAGACGCTGTGACTCTTGCTTTGATACTCGCATAAATTTAATAAACACCCCCTCATAATAGCCGACACAATCGATGTGGCTACATTAAGGTCATCGTCACGTTGTTGAGCAGTTTAAATCTTAATTAAATTTAATTGAAGTAGTCGCTGGAGCACTTTGCCGCTCCCGAACCACACACAGGCGTACGTACATACATATGTGTATACAGTATTACATGTGCATTTAATCATAGTCATAGATCCTGCATTCATCATTCAGCACGTTCCATAAATGCAGAGTTGGAGGCCAAAAGCGACTGCCCGGTAAACAAAGGCAACAAATGGGATCTAAGTGCCATTAATGTCAATCGCAGCGAAGCGTCCCACATGCGCCACCACTTGTATGCACACACACATCCCCATGTATACACATATGATTACATACATATATGTATATACATATGTATATGTATTACCAACTCAAACGCGCGCCCACACAAAAGCAGAGGCGGCGCATTTATAAGCAACATGCATGCATTCTCACACTCACACAAACGCATATGCACGTTCACACATAAGCATTTAAATGTTTTCCATGCATTTTTATGTAAATGCATAATTTGCTGCTTGAGGAATATATCAACAGCGGCTGAGAATGCAATATGCCAATGTTGACAAGTGGCCGACTGGCCGCCACAGAAAGCCGGCGCTGACTGAGCATTTCTTTCAACGCACTTTTTAAGCGACTGCGGCCGGTGGGCTGAGCTTGGCTGCATGTGCAGTTACACACCCATTTGGCGGACATAGTTATATACATATATGTGACTACATTGTAAATTTATATACAACATATAAATATGTTTACGCTGACTTGTAAGATTCTGGCAGGAAGACGGGTCAGCGCTTTAAATTCAGAGGTCAATTACTATGCACAAGTTACGACATTAAATTAAGCAATTTGTTAAAAATAAAATGAAAGTGCAGAAAGCGAGATCGCATATTCAATTATAGAAATTGCACTGCATTCGCGAATATATGTATACATATGTATCAATTAGGGTGAGTAAAAAGAAAAAAAATTGCTTGTTTTGCATTCGAGAATATATATGCGTATAATATACATATGTATGTATATATAATACGGTGGGTAAAAAAAAATAGTTAGCTTGGTACTCTGAAAAATTGTTTCTTAGACACCTCTACAAAAATCTCTCCAAGTACATATATGCTCTTAATTGTAACGGTTAGGTTCTCAGTTATTTATTTATGTATTTCTTAAAATCACATAGCAAAGTCCAAATCTGGCATCCAACTACTTCAAAACTCAACTCGTTTCATAGATTTTGTATGAAATTTTAATGCTATAAAAATGGTATCCTACGATTTTTTCGTAAACCTAACCGTTTTAAAGTTATTGACAGTTGAAGTTTTACTATTTTAAGGATGTTTTTCTTGTTGATTTCACAACTCAGTGAAAAAAAAAATTTTAAATGGCAAAATTCATATTTTGCAGAGCATTCAATTTTCTATAAAACCTAGGATTCGAGATGTTTTTTTTTCTAGTAGTTTGAAGCGAAATATGAATTTTTTATACCTGATGCAAAAGTGTATAGATTTTAATGGAGAATATTTTGAAAAGCAGTAAAGCGTTTTTCGGCGTGCAAAATTTGTTTTTGTTCTCTAATCCCGAAATATAAAAGGCAACCCTCGCATTAACATAGCCGGCAACATGAAAATATGATACTTTAAACAAATTACTTTCTGATATTTCTGTTTGGGCTACCCAACATTGACTTAGGAACTAAGCATGTAGTAGCTCAACATATTTAAAACGTAAAGCTAAAAATATTGTTTTATGGTGAAACATATACATATGTAATTCTGATTGTAAGTAGGTATAAGTTTCTATTAAGCAGGAACTTATTTGACAAAAGGGTGTATAACCAAAACAAAGCAGTATAGCCCGCCCTAAACTATGTGTTTTACAAAAGTTAAATTCTAGTGGTTTCAGGTCATCCTAACCTTTACTTTGGAATAAATATGTGATTTTCAGTAGGGTACACTGTCACGAAGAACTTATTACTGTTTAACAGCAGAAGTTAAGAAACATTTTTTCCATAATCGAAATGTTGAAAGACGCACACTCATCACGTCCTCTAAATCAGTACCGCTGTTACCTGAATAAATGCTGCCGATTACCAGGAACAATTTGTACGATTAAAATATGAAATTAAAAAACTTTGGCTGTCTTCGATTCGATATGCTCTCTTATCAAAAGGCTTAGACTAAGAGGATACAACGCCTATCTTCAATACTACTAAGCTTTATTTTATACATTTCAGCCCAGATTTACCATTGTGCATGGCTGAGATGAAAACTTACGACTTGAAATAAATTAAAATTGTTTAAAGAAAACACAAGTCTCGAAACTAAGAAGTGACTAAAATTTTGTTCGTCGTGGAACATTTTCTTCATCAAAGAACTGCATTGAACATGCGTAAATGGACATGTTAGTGCAATTCTCCAACGCTCGGCGTATCGAAGAGAGCTGTGACTTATAATCATTTGTTATACATCAAATATGCTGAAGAATTTTACTCAGGTGAAAGTACTTTACCAGGCGTGTAATAAATCCGGGCATGTGATCACATATTTATTAGAAACAAGTTTTTATAAGAAAGCTTGTTAGAGGTGCGATTACAATTTAGAGGAGCCATTTAAAGCAATTTTAGTATATTTATACTGAGCTTAATGTTGCTTGAACTGCGCGAAAAAAAAACCGACAACTACACAGTACCAGCAAAAAATTATTTTCTCAAAAAACACGAATTACGGTAACTATTATGCCTTCTGAACTTGGTTGTCAACATACTTTCTATGTATGCACATACATACGTACATATGTATGTATAGTATGTATATCTGGTCTATTGTTAACAAACTGCATATTTTGGTTTCATGCATGTACGTACATACATATGTACGTCTGCATGTGTGTTGATGCGCGCATAAGCATTCAAATCTTCGAGCGCATTGCAAACATTAACGATGACTTTCAACTACAAAATTTCTTTTATTTCACGCCGTTTATTTACCTTGTGTGCCCATTTCCCAGTTAGGCTTTTTTCACTTGCCACACACATACACACACATGCGCGTATGTGTGAATAGTTTGCGTAAGTTTTGTTGTTTTTTCGCAAGCTGATTTATACATGCACATACATATGTATATACATAGCTGCAGTTACATATATAAACATATACATATGTGTTTACTCGTGTTGACTTGCAGTTTTCTTTTGTTTCGCTGTAACCTAAAATAGCAATAACAAAAACAACAAAAGAACACGTTTACAATTAGAAAAGTCTGCTGTTAGCCACCTGGTTACCCTTTGTCACTTATTTTAATGAATACTAAAAACAGAGTCGAGTCGAGTCGAGTCGAGTCGCATTGTACGCGTTGTTGTTGGCAGTTGTTTTACGTGGAGCAGCGAGTTTTGGTTGCTGGAAATTTTGGCATTACTTGCCTAACAGAGCGCGACGCTTTTCGGCGCGTTACAATGACTGAAGTGCAAAGCAAGCCTGAGGTAATACGAATCATACTAAATACAATAAGTATGTAAATGAGTTGAACTATTGTTTGTAGGTATGTGCATGTGCGTGGAGAACTTGTTTGTGTATGTGTGTGGTGATGGGTATTAATATGTGAAATGTTATGGTAGCATGAATAGCTGGTGTGCAGCTCGCAGAGGTCTACTGGAAGGCGCTAACACTATGACCAACAACAACAACAACAAATGTACGCAAGCTGGCCAAGAGAATGCCAAGTATGCCATAGACAAGCAGACAAACCGACATACATACAAACATGTGTATTAGATATCTGCCAAACCATACAATGTGGAACTATGGCCAGGCCAACAATGAACGAGGCGCAAATGAGTTCATTGTGCCTACTCTACTCTTGTGCCTGTAAAGTATTTAAACACATACACATACATGGATTTACATATCTACAAATTCTACGTGGTGTTTTTTGTGTTATTTTTACAGCTTTTGGCCAAAAGAAAGTATGATATGTAAGCAAACTCTAATCACATACATACACATGCATATATCTATGCAAGCGTGCTAAAAAGCGACATTCAAAATCGCTGTTCGGTGCCATCGTTGCTGCAGAATAATGTCTTCTTACACTCCAATTGGCTAAACGCATTTGCCTAGGCGCACAGCGTTTTCATGCATAATTATGCATGTGTGTTAATGCGTCTTGTCGCGTCCCAGCCTTCGACACCGTCTTTAGTGCGTAAGTACCCGCACAACGGCATGAATAATTAGTTGAATATACGAGTACACGCTCCGTCGTGCATGCGTAGAAACGTCTGCAGAATAATGATCGCTGGATCATTGGGGAAGCCGATAGCTCCTGACTGTTTCGTTCGCTGAATATTTAAATGAAGAAGGTGTGGTCGTCTGAATTTACTGTTTTTCTAGTTTTCATTTATAATGAATGAATAAGACACTAGCTTTGTGACTCACAATAAGTGTCGATTTTAAAAGTTTGGAATAGATTTTTCAACGGACAGTCCGATAATAGTAATCATTTTTAAATATTTGTCGGCTTCCCTTTTTTCGCAAGCAAACGGATAAAAGTCTTCAAATCAGTTAAAATTTTCATAAAAGCATTTAACAAGATCGAATATATTCAATAAATAGAAATTTTCTGTGTTGCAAGGCTATGACAAACTTTCTTGTGAAACAGTGAAGAAAATAGTGATTATTAGCTTTACGTGGAAACACCAAAATCATTATCCAACAAGATGTATTATAAATAAAATCATATAATCCAACTATTGCTTTACTTAAGAACACGTTATCTTATACTTTTTTCACAGTTACCTACACTATTTTGGGCCTCAAAATAAAACAAGTAAGAACAAGTTCGGGTGCAACCGAACATTTTACACTCGTGAAACTTGCAGTAATCAACGCCAGGGCAATACCTTAAGATGTATAGTAAAATGTCAACCAGAGAGTCAGAATCTAAGCAGTTTTATATACACCTATACTCTATATAACTCAAACACTGTCCAACAAATTCAGCATAAGATTTATCAAAAAACGAAACGACACACGTAGTATATAGGAGTTGGTGTGGTATTGACCTGATTTCTATTAACTAGTATCATGCCACATACCAACAAAATGTTCTTCTTCTTCTTAATTGGCGTAGACACCGTTTACGCGATTATAGCCGAGTTAACAACAGCGCGCCAGTCGTTTCTTCTTTTCGCTACGTGGCGCCAATTGGATATTCCAAGCGAAGCCAGGTCCTTCTCCACTTGGTTCTTCCAACGGAGTGGAGGTCTTCCTCTTCCTCTGCTTCCCCGGCGGGTACTGCGTCGAATACTTTCAAGCTGGAGTGTCTTTCATCCATCCGGACAACATGACCTAGCCAGCGTAGCCGCTGTCTTTTAATTCGCTGAACTATGTCGATGTCGTCGTATATCTCGTACAGCTCATCGTTCCATCGAATGCGATATTCGCCGTGGCCAATGCGCAAAGGACCATAAATCTTTCGCAGAATTTTTCTCTCGAAAACTCGTAACGTCGACTCATCGGTTGTTGTCATCGCCCAAGCCTCTGCACCATACAGCAGGACGGGAATTATGAGCGACTTATAGAGTTTAGCTTTTGTTCGTCGAGAGAGGACTTTACTTTTCAATTGCCTACTCAGTTCGAAGTAGCACCTGTTGGCAAGAGCAATCCTGCGTTGGATTTCCAGGCTGACATTGTTGGTGGTGTTAATGCTGCTTCCTAAATAGACGAAATTATCTACAACTTCAAAGTTATGACTGTCAACAGTGACGTGAGAGCCAAGTCGCGAGTGCGACGACTGTTTGTTTGATGACAGGAGATATTTCGTTTTGCCCTCGTTCACTGTCAGACCTATTTCCAATTCAAAATGTTTCTAGGTTTCATTATTTCACATACAATCACTTGGAAGTTATATTAGATATACGGATGCTCAGGGAAGCTTTAACCCGATTCAACCAATTTTTGATACATAGAGATAATATTTTGAGCAAAGGATTCTCTCTGAATTTCAATTGTTTACCTCATACATTAACCAATATTTTCGATCAAAAATCAACTACAGATACTGGAGTCCACATTTTCGGTTCCTAGGGGCTTCAACAATTTTGGTGGGTTGTAAACAATTTTTGATTTTAAGGTGGCATACTTTAAAAAAATTATTAGTGCAAAATTGGATCCTGTTATATTAATTACTTCTTGATTTGGGTACTGGAAAGTGTAATAATCAAATGGAATACAAAATTGTGCTATATGGGAAGTAGACGTGGTTGCAGTCCGATTTCGCCCACACTGCATACCAAGTTTCATCGCGAAATCTTAATTTTTACTCCAGTTACAGCTTACATACATATATAGTCAGACAAAACGTCACCCGGATTTCAACTCGTCTCACCATCCTATATCCAACTCGATTAATTTTAGGTGATACGTGCAACCGTTAGGTGAACAAAACTATTATACTCTGTAGCACAATTATGCAAGAGCATAAAAATTTAATTTTCAAGATCTATAAAAGATCCTAATTCCGGCAGTTTGCTATTTTGATTATGGGTTAGTCATGGTGTAAACATGGGCACTTTTTTATATCTTTTTTCTTCATGGGTGCCATTCGAGCGATAAATTTCGCAACCAACCAAATATAGTAAAAATTTGGAAGCTCTCTGGTTTTTGAACAGCTCCAAAATAAACGGCCGTCACGCGGGACGTAAATTGACATTATTTTGAAATTAATGCATTTAAGCCGTTTGATACTCAAACTGGTCCGATTTTCCATAAAAATTACCGTGCTCTTATTTTTATCATTTTTATCTACAAAATATTTTTTAAGAGAATTTTCGGAAATATTACGTAATTTTTTAAATTCCAGCGGCATAGCGAGTATAAATGAGTTTGTGTTGTTTTTAATACAAGGAAAGCACTGATCAATGTTAATTGCTGAACATTTCCAACAAATTAATTAATATAACTAATTATTCGAAGCAAATTCTAGTTTTGCCACTTATGTAACCGAAATTCAACTATTGAAATTTAACGCTGCGATTACTTGGAAGCAACAGGTTTACAGCATACAAATCATCGTTCCGCTAACCGTCTCAAGAATTCGTGATTTTCTAAACGGTAAATTCTTTGGTAACGCTGTGTATAGCAAAAATAGATGATATGTAGGTATAAAACGTGTATATGTGTATGAAGCGCACACACATGCAGAATCCAACGGCTTATACGAAATCCCAAAGCACGCACAGGTGACGTAAACTTTAATCTGCACCACATGTCGCACGGATATCGCCAAATGTCAAAACTGCCCAGAAGGAAAGGCAAAAAAATTCACACGACCAAAGGGTGAAGCGAAAAGCGAGAGAAAGTCAAATTGTAAAAAATATCGATTACTCACACAGGATGCAAATACTTACATACATACTTACATAGCATACATGTACATATACTCGTATAATTTCACATATTTTCAACTTAGTTAAGGTGAGTTGAGGGGCGCCAGCTTTGCCTGCGCTAAAACGAAAGCAGTCGGACACAAGCACAACAACAAAACAAGGCCAAGCGACAGCAGCGCAATAAATTAAGGCGACCGTTTTGTGTAACTATTGATTTTTTATGCATGTAAAGCTGACAAACAAACACATACACACAAGTATATGCTAAATTTGTACCTCTAGCGATGTAAAGTAAAACCACACTTTGTTGCAAGGCTAATTCCCAGCGGCGCTTTTTGCGTTTTTAGCGTTTTTTTCGCGCCGCAAAACCTTTCTCCACGCAACACAAAACGGGAGAGGTCAAGGACGCTCTGCTCGCAATTGCACAATTCGTCAACGAACAAAAAACTCAACACGAAGTGCTCATCTTACTCGTGCGACGCGCTGTCTGTATGCTGCAGCGACTTGTGAATGAGCAGCTGTTACCACATTTTTCCGAATTCCAACAGCGGCTCACACACATGCACATGCATACAGCTTCCCGAGCAGGTAGGCGGCAATTCAAGGGCAACAACAACGACATTGGAGCGCTGTGACGCGATGCCAACGTGATGGAACAAATACATGTGTGCGTGTGCGTGTACACATGAATTTGACATAGGAATTAGGTCAGGGAATTGTAGCCAATTGCATCAAAACGGCTGGAGGACACTTTTCTAAATATGTGTGTCGGTATGTCTGCGCAACAACAACATTTGTTTAAGGCCTAATAGTTGTTAAGTAAAATTAAAGTATGTTTGAGGCAGCAGGTCTACGAGGTCTAAGCCCTAAATAAAAGTTCTTAAGTAAATATACATGTATATAACTATACTAAGAGATTAGGATGTATGTACATATGTATGAATCTTGTAGATGTATGGGCGTAGTGCTGTATTCTAAAGGACACAGTCGAAAAGTCAAAGGTGGAGGGCAACGACAACAAGCTAATGGGAAGCACAACAACAAGGACGACCTAAGAGGGTTAAAACACAAACGCTCTCTAACAACAACACAATAGCATTAACGCTAACGCTAACAACAATAAAAACGTGGAAATGAAAGAAAACGATAAAAGTACATAAATACAATTTATAAATAGAAATGGAGAAAAAAAATCGTTGAAAACTGATACATTAGGAAAATATCTGCGTTGAGTTGTTGACTTACCTGCGACAGATCGGAATCATCGCGCAGTTTTTCCACGATGCTGGCGCTGGCGCGCAACGGCGACATGGCCACGCAGAGGCAGGCGAGCAGCGCGGCCTGCAGCGTGCACCTGCGGAACGCTGATGGCATTTTCTCACTTGTTTTTTTGTTTGGTTTGTTTGCTAGACTTATACTACTGCACACACACACACGTGTACAAAAATGGAAATGCATGTTTGTGTGCGTATAGTGTGGGCAGTAATTGCAGCGGCGTTGACAGCGTTTTCACGTTTTGATTGATGTTGGTGTTTGTCAGCGAGTTGGTTTGAAATACAACAAAAAAGAAGCTATTTATTAGATTTATATATGCATATTGACACGGTATATATATTTATGCACGTGAGTCATAACATTTTTACATATTTCTGTTTTTGAGCGTGTCGTCGATATTCGCGTTTATGATTTTCACATGGTATTTATATAACTTTTTTCCAACGAATAATCGTAGACAGAATCATACACTCACGCACACACACTTGTACATATGTCTACACGCACAAGTTTTATGTCGTCGGGGGAGGCAGCGCGAATTATCGCAATCATTGAAACATGTTTACTGCAAATGCAGTCACGGTAAAATTCGACAATTGGCAATAAAGACGCTGGAATCGTCTGCCAGTTTGTGCAATCAGTTTACCAATCACTTACATAAGCATCCGAGGGTGCATGAAACGCTGCATACAGTGTAGCAAGAAGAGTGAAAAGTAGTTAAAAATATTTTTGAGCATTATGCTGTGATTTTGGTGCTCAATAGAGCTTTTTATTACAGTGATATACGTAAGGCCTTCGGGAAAAGAACGAATTGATTATTTAAGGAAATTCTGTAAAATACTGTAATATTTACAATTTTCTTCGCAGTTTAAATTCTCAAATTTCCAGTTTCGGGTTATATTTCATTGGGTTCGATTAGTGCATAATGTACCACGATGTGCTATTAAATAACTTAAAACTTTGTTGTTTTTTTTTAATCATTTTCGACATTAAAAAACATACAACAAAATTTTGTCATTCGTCTAGAGTTTTTTTTTGAACTTTCACTATTCTTAAATTATGCTATAACAGTTTGAAGTGATCGCTTGGTCGAGCATTAAGCAAAGTTCGATAACGGTTAACTTCCTGAGCAGATAATAAATTTATTTATTAATTAATAATATTAGTATTATATTAAAAATAGAAACTTCCGTTTCCCGTTCATTTTGAAACTTGAAGTAAAACAGCTGAAATTTACTCAGGAGAATTTACATATTAATATATTATTATTAAGTCTTCACATACCTAAGTATATGTATGTATGTAAAAAATGCTTGCATTAAATTTTACGTGACCTTTAATGTAATGTAAGAGTAATTAAATGTCACGTTCTGCATGTTTCTGAAAAAAACAAATTCCGTTAGAGACTTAAAAATTACAAAACGAAGCTTACTTTCGGGAAGCTATTTTAATAGAATAGATTGACAAAATTTCGTGAAAATATTTCAGCTATCTCTCTGTTCAAAAATTTATATTATTTAAAATAATTTATATATTGCAAATTTCGCACACTTATGTGTATATAGCTGTTACTATTCGGTTAGCTTTATAAGGTATAATAACATTGATTAGCTTATTATACATAAGTATGTATATAAAAACGTGACTAAAGGCAGCTCAATTGATATTACATCAATGACTAAATTCTAACTTGAAGCGCTCCCAGCTCTTATTGCGTATTTGGACCGATTCAGCATTGACGCAAAACTGAATGTAAGCACAAATCGCGAAAATGTAAATGGAAATCATAAATGTTCTGAAAATTACGAAATTTATTCCTCAAATTTAAATTCAATATAAATTGCGATAAAAATGATAGTTAAGTTATAATTATAGCTAACCGCAATACTGAATCATGAATTACTATAAGCTGGAAGTTCAGCTTAAAAAAGCAATGAGTTATCTCCTTGTCAATTGTCAGCTTCTGAAAACAGTTGTTTATCATACAGATGACTCATACTATACCACTGTTTCTCAAGGTTAATGTGTCAACTTTTTGGAACGAATTTGTTTTACTGAATCAAAACAAAAAAGTGTTATTCGGTTCTACCGCAGCTATAATACGCTTCACATAAGTGAAAGCATAAAAGGGTATAAAAAGATCTTTATCATGGTTTTGATCGGTCAGCATGGCAGCTATATGCTATAGTCCGATATCGGCGATTCCGACAAAGGAGCAGCATTTTGGGAACAAAAAAATTCACACCGATATCTTAGAAAATGAGGGACTAGTCGCGTTAAAGCAAACAGAGATCGAGACGCTGAGACTCGTGGCAAACTTAATCTACACTCGCTTTTATAAATCCTTATCGCCTAAAGGGTGTTTTTAAGAGCACATATTTTATGAAAATTTCTAACATATCGAAATCGAGCTTTTATTTTGCTGCTATTAAAATAATAATTCTAATTGTATTATACATACATACTCGTATTCAACATTCAATCATGAGATTATGATTACAATTTTCTAAGCTCATATTGAATTCACAGCTTCTAGAGTGGCTTGCAAGCAGAAAACAAGTTTAAATTTGTTGATGATAAAAAGAGGGTGTGGTCTTACATAATTCAAGAAAATAGTTAGTCACAGTAAGCATATATGTATTTTTTGCACAAAATTTATGCTACCAACAGACACTGTGTTTATTGACAGAGGAACACAGGCTTGACAATTGAGTGGTCTGAAATTGCTCGCAACGGAAGCGATAAACAGCAGCGGTCGAAACCCAAAACAGTTGGATGCACAATAACACTCCTTGGGTGGCATGCACTCAGCCCACAATGGGTGAGGGTACTAACAATTTGTTTTTGTTTTTTTTTTTTGCGACTATTGACATTTGCGCCAATCAAATAAGCAAGTGGTGCGCATAAACCTATTAAAGATAAGAAAAGATATTAAGAATGGTGTGAGTAGATGAAATATGCGCTTCGAGATGGAATGCTAGATAATATAATATAATAAGCGCGTGGAAGGCACCCCAAACGTTTATGGTCAACAGGCAGACAGACAACCCTGATAATCAGTAGCTGCTGTGGTTGACAGCTCACAGTTGCAATTGTAAGCAGTGAATTTGCGCTCATTATGCAAGGGACGCGTTCAACATGGCGATAACAGCCGATAAACGAGATTGTGGACGGGAATGCTTGCCCGAACTCCTCCTCTACCTACCGCTTCTACTACAAATTCTTTGCATTGACTTTCTTTTAGTGCTTAAGCGCCTTTCGCGGCACAAATGCATCCCTTAAAACTTTCATTCAAGGATTTCCTTTTTTGCACACTATAATTATACCGTTATGTCACTAACGTCATAGGCGCATATCCTTGCATGTGCTAAACAACCACATACACACTTACACATACTTATGTGCATATGTGTGTTTTTACGTATGAAAGGACGTTTGGTGGCTCTTTGCACTTTGCTAGGGCTTCGTTCTCCCGCTGCGTGAAGTGTTTTACTAATTCGCTCAAATTGTATAGAATTCTTTGTAATTGGTATTTAAAAAAAATAAGAAAAAAATTGCTTAAATATTGCACCACCAAAGCGCTATAATAGCGTACAACAAAAACGTAATTACGCAATTGTTGTTGTTGCTGCTCTTGCGGGCTTTGCACACGCTGCAGCACAAGCGCAACTTCTTTCGACTGCTGGTCGAGTCTGCACCAGGCCAGTAGCTGATGTTTTCATTATTGTGCTGTGTGCTTTTCTCTACATTCGTGCAGACAAACACACAGCGAAATATTTATATGTATGTACGTGTGCGCATTGTCTTACAGTAACAACTGCTTTTATGCAGCGTACTTTTTGAGTAAATAAATTTAAAAAAAAATTGAAAAAGAAAAAATTAAGTAGCACATTCTCCAAATGCTCACATGCGCTTGCCACACCATCATGCTTTTGCCACAACTGCTTATTCACGTTGAAGACGCATTTGGCAGCTTGGCAGCTTGTCACACGCTCATTAAAGCTCTGTTTTCACTGTCGTTAAATATTTATCGTAAGCTTGAAATTTTTTCGGCATGCACAAGTGTTTTCCCAGCGACTGTATTTAAATTTTGAAAAATAAAAAACGTTTAAAACTTTGCAGCACCAACGCGCACACACACACACACACGCATCAAATGCAAAATCAATAACTGAGTAATAATATGACAGCCGAGGCTTTGGTGTGTGGCAGCAGCACGGCGGAAGGTGTACTTGGCGCGGTCGGGATGTTGGAGGCCGACTTTTTTGGTAATTTCCAATTAACCGTTGCACAAACAGACCAAGACCAAGTATTCAACATACATGCATACTCGCACTTACACACACACACACACAGTTATTAGCGTTGATATGTCATACGTACGTATAATTACTAAAACACTGACACTTTGTAGCACACCCTCAAGTCGAGGCTAAGGCTAAACCTGTACTACAAACACAGTAACAACAACAAGAAAAACACACACACGGAACAAGTTTTTATTGGCAGTAAAGAGCGTTTAAACAACGGCAGCGACAACGACACGACCAGCACAACGGTTCACCAAGAACTGACTGAGACCGATTGCTACGACGAGCCAACAAGCTGAGCGGCGGCGTTCTGTGCCACTGCCATGCACTCGTGGAGCAGAGCAGACTCGTTGCCGTGCATGTGCATATGTATGTCATAACTGGTGAATACAATTATGGCTCTTTTCTTATTGAATTGGATAACAAACGACACGACACGGCGGCGCGCGCATACTCTCGTAGAGCCGCATGTTGGCTGGCGGCTGGTGGGCTGGTGGCAAGAGCGGAATATAACAGCAACACTACTGGTCGCCGGTGGCAGCGGCAAGTGGTGTGGTTGCTCGGTCGGCTGGTCACAACAAGCACCACATACAACACAGCGCACCATGGCCAAAGCCGCAACGTTGGCTAGGTGTAGCGTTTGGGCTTGTCTCAGCCCAAAGCCAGCACAGAGAACTAACCAACTTGCTCGCAAACATACGTGCATACATAAATGTGCAGTAATTGAGGAGATGCTTGCAAACTAACAAAATCAAGCAATATTGTGTATATGTGTGTTTCGTAGTGTTCAAGAGAGCTTTCTATATGAAACAGAATTGAATTATATATTGAGAGCCCAAACATGAAATTATGAAAATTGGGGGAGATTTCGCTACAAATATACATACATACAATTGTATGCTGCACTTGATCAAGTTATGCTGGCGATTTTTCTGCCTAAAAATAAGTGCTAATTCGCAATGCTACTTGCATCTGCCCATACATACTACATGTAGGTGCATATGTTTTATGTAAATTGCACATAAATGTATGTACTATGTGGTGTATGTATGTATGTATGTGAGTATACACGTCCCGCCATAAAATACGTAAATAAAATGCCCTCGTCTTTCAATTGCATAAATGATATTGAACTTGGCACGTAAAAAAGCAGCGAATGCGATTCCGAAACGCTGCGCCATTTAACGGTCGCTGGGTGTTCGAGCAGAAATGTCGATTTTTATTTGTTTCTCTTGCAATGAACTTTCGAAGGGTTGGCGCTGCAGCGACAAACAGCCAAGATCACTTGTGTGAGTGAGTTTAGAGTGAAAGTGCTTATAATAAAAAAGGGTCACACCCAGTTTAGTGCACTTCAAAGTTACGTAAACGCACATAAATTCATTTATATGTACATACATGTGTACGTATATACATATGTATGTACATAATCACTTTTAAAAAACTAACCGTTAGCACGGTGGGACCAGTTGGCTTCATAAAAAGTCATTGAAGGAGATTCGACTCTCATCTCTTCAATATTTTTTAAAATTTAACCAAAATCCACATTTTCTAACAAACTAAAGACTGGTTTCTCTTTGTGTATTCCTCAACGGTACTTGCACATTTTAGAATTCAATACATATTCAATGACGTTTTCGTGATCATAACTGATCTCTCAAGAACCAGATATACATATGTATGTAAATTCACTTTCGTTATGCTTACTTAGACCCAACTTAAAACGGCGAAGTATAAGTTCTTGTTAATTTGTATTCCTTTTTATGCCCTAGGTATATTACAGATAAGTACATATACCCCAGATGTTTGTAACACCCAAAAGGAAATTTCGCACTTACTATAATACATACATTTACAAATGATCAACGTGGCGAACTAAGTCGATTTAGCTATGCCTGTCTGTATGTACGAATCTAGTTCTTCCCTTTTAAGATATTGATCTGAAATTTTGCTCACGTTTTATCCGGCCAAGGGTAGTCAACTCGGTACCATGCCTCAAAATTATTTCAAGAATGTTTTTGGTGCTACAACAACAGCAAAAACCGATTTAGCTTCGGTGCAAATGAAGTTCAGATGGAACCACTATACTTACGCCATACAATCTGATCGATCAGAATCAACATAAAGATCGGCTGTGAAGGGTATATAGCTTCGGTGCAGTCGAAGATGCTTTGTAGACTAGAGTTCTGTTGTAGTTGGTGACAATCCTATTTTCTCTACTGTATGATTATTAACTAAGTCCCAATATTAGTTTTTTCAAAGCAAACGTAATTTTCTCAATAAAATAAATAAAGATTTTCTCTTACCTCGTTTTATTACAACACATTAAATTTCAGATATGTCAAGACATAGAACATAAGTCGTGTTATAAGTAATATTGTATTTGTGCCTTAACTAATTGGTTTGTGTCTAGAATAATGTAAACGTCACGCAAAAAATAACACACCGGTCATCTGGCTACGCTTATTACACAGCTGTTTCGTACACAAAACAAAAGTCGTAAGAAAATACAAATAAAATCGGAGAAATTCAGCTAGATTTTCTAATTTTGCAAAAAAAGCGATACGTCCAGAAAAATGTCCTCAAACTTTAGATATACCATGGTGCGAACCGTACGCCCTTATGTCAAATATTTTCCGCAATTAACAAAGCCAGTACTTCGGGTGCTTATTAAAGTTTCTGTTCATTATTTGGAGAGTTCGAAGTGTTCACCGGAAGAATTAGACTTGGAGTTGACTAAACTTACACATTCTGGCCAAGACATTCCAGATAACTTTTGTGAATTGTTCGCAGCCGTGCTACAAATTATGCAAATATTTTTGCGTACGCCAAAGGGTATTGTTAAAGACCACGAACTACGAGACTGCCTTAAGGAACTGAGGTTAGTAAATTCTGCAAAACAAAAAAACTTCAATGTGCCCTTTTCAATTATATTCCAATATGTAGATTTACTGATGAATGCGTTGAAGACTTAAGTAAAGTATTATATAACCATCGTGCCTCGTTAACGAAGAATTTCATTGAGGCCAAGACAACACGTTCCAAACCAAAGAATCTGCAATGGCGTATCAACATATCACTAGGAGAGGGGTATGTGTGCTTTAACTCTTTAAATATTTTAATATTTTCATTTCATTTTTTTGTGGCAGCACGTGCAATGGCAGTATTAATGCGCCGACTATCATATTGCATTTTCAATTACCCGATGGTCGTTACCGCACACTGGAATTTCCACTGTCAATGTTTCATCAACTGCGCTATAATGTTGCTTTGCTACTAAGTGAAATGCAAGCACTTGAAAGTCGCGCTGTCATGAAGAAATTTTAAGTTCGAGATAAATTATCTATATGGAACTTTCTATTTGAAATTTGAATGCTCAATTAGGCAAACGTGCCATTTATAACATTGGTTCTTGACTATATTTATTGGAGCAAGAATATATTATATTTATGGAATTAACTCACCTTCGCATTATTATGTGTATGGATGGACATACAAAGCGAAGCATTTTGCGTTATTTACCAATGTATTACAAGAGTATTTAATGTAGCTTTGTTAGTAAATGTGTTCAATGTAATGTTATTCAATTGTTATAGAAGTTGCGGCGATTATTGTTATAGCAATAGGTGTCTACGTGATTAGCAAGTAATACAAGAACAGAGTTGTGCAAATAATGTTTTCAATAATATATTCATATATATTCAAAGCAAAGACAGACTTCTAGATAGTAGGTTAAATTAAATTTACATTATACACGCATATTAATGTGCATATGTGCTTTCTATGTATGAAACAATAAATATTCAATATATTAACAAATTGGAAAACTAATATTTTTATTACTTTATCTTTGGTTCTATCATAAATCATTTATACATTTAACTTTTTCTCCCTAAATTATCTAAAATTTTCTTAACCGTTTAGTTTTAAGGATTTTCTTTTTATAGTATACATATATATATAATGAGATATGTGAGGTCTCTGTTAAAATATAATTTGGTTACCTCCCTGTTAATCGAACTTAACTACACCTACTGTCGTTTCACATTATAGACATACATATGTATGCATATATATACTTTAAATTTTTTGATCAATTTTCCGAATAATGTTTAACGCCATCAATTTCACGCAGACGTTGAGCTGCTTGTTCTGGTGTCAAATCGCGTTGCGCCTCATTCAGTAATTCGAATCCGACCATGAATTTGCGCACAGTGGCAGAGCGCAATAGAGGCGGGTAGTAAAGTGCGTGAAGTGTCCAATGATACGTGTCAGCGCCGATGGCTTCGCCAGTAGGAGCACCATGAAAACCCATTGAGTATGGAAAGGAGCACTGGAATAAGTTATCATATTTGGTTGTTAATTCCTTCATAACTTTTGCCAAATTCTCTCGCTGTGTTGAAGTAACATCGCTTATGCGTTTGTTGTCATTTCTTGATATGAGTAGAGTCTCAAAGGGCCAAGCAGCCCAGAAAGGCACCACAACTAACCAATCGGGATTCTCGACAACAATACGTTCCTTACGTTCTAGCTCTCGTTTCACGTAATCTGACAGCATTGGGCGGCCATTCTTGGTGTAGTAATTGCGCAATCGTTCGTCTTTAATTTGTGGCTCCGTAGGCAGGAATGAGCAGCACCATATTTGGCAGTGAGGATGTGGATTCGAACAACCCATAGCAGCACCCTTGTTCTCAAACACCTGTACCCAGAGGAATTTTTTACTTAATTCATTGAACTGTTTGATCCATCTGTGATTAATAAGAATTCACTTATGGATTAATGGATATATATTTTACTAATGTGGAATAGAGCTCATACTCATCTATAACCGCAGTTATTTCGCCGACTGTCATCTGTGGCAGCGTTACATTCGATTTCGGATGAAAGCACATAACTCGACAAGTACCTCTTGCCTCCGACACTTGAAAGAGGGGATCATCTGACGGTGGTGGTACCGGATTATCCTCCATCAAAGCCGGAAAATCATTTGTGAAAACAAATGTTCCTGTATATACCGGATTCACCTGCATGCACACAAAATCATGCATTTATATGTAAAATGTAAATTTGTTTGTTTTCCAAGACATACGGTGCCATTTGGGCGCGCCACACCTGGACTAAGTGGGTTAGTGGGATCAAAATCGGGTATGTTGCTCTTCTGTGGAGCCTCTTGTTGTCCCGTCCATGGTCTCAGCATGCGATGTGGACTCACCAGCACCCAATGACCAGTCAATGGATTGAATCGTCGATGGGGATGCTCTATACGTAATTGAAATTTGAAAAGTACATACCCTCATACATTTGGTCGTATTCTGAATGCGTGTAAATGCAACAAAACTTACCAGATGCTACGAATTGCATTTTATTGCAATTGTGATAAAATCTGTTTATTTTACGCAAAATCAAAACGGACTGACTTACTAACCTACCGCGGTGAGTATTTAGTTCTGACTGAAATTCCACCACTTGACTACACATCAGCCGATCGCTCGCTCGCTTCTAGCGCAATGTCAAGTGCAATGAGTATAAATAAACAAAAATTGTTCTTTGTGTTATCAGCTTTAAAACGAATGTAATCAACTTACAATCTCACCTACGTACATATGTATATGTATGGGCATGGGCATACATATATACATATGTACGTACAACTATATGGAAATGTTTTTCATAAAGTGAAATAAAATCCGATTAAATAAGCTAACGGTAGTTTATTTATTACACCTAAATGTACTTAGCTTGTTAGAATAAATAACTTATGGCGCAAAGACAAAAATTAAATGTTTTCAAGCTACATATGATATCTGCCGATGCGCCAAAAAAGGTTCCCCACTTTAGTAGTGATTCCAACTTTCTCTGTGCATGAAACCATAAAAAAGTTTTATTGTATTGTATTTGGTATAGACTTTCGAAATATTTTTTTTCAAAATTTTACAACACATAAAATATTTCTTTATGAAGAAAACACCTTTCTAAAAGTAGCGAAAACAGAAGTTTCCTATTCTAAAACTAAATGAAAAAAAAATTATTATCTGGAATTCCTCTTTTAATTTGAGGAAGATCTTTTTAAGGGTTTTTGACTTCTGACTTTTTGGACTTTTCATTTGTTGGGCATGCATATGAACATATGTATGTATGTGTGCATAGGAATACATAGGTATACATATGAAATTTATAGCCTACTGATAACGGCCCGACCCACTGCTGCTAATAAAAACACCAAAAATTTTACACCCAATGCACCGTAATCATAATACCTTTGACGGAAGCCTTTCTTAAAGCAACTACATAAATATCTAAGTATAACGCAACCGGCCAACATTGTGCATCCAACGCAAAACGCTTTACTAGTTCTTTTTAACCATGCTGTTTGATATAATCAACTTTCAAGTGGAATTAAGGTTATTTAATAAGGAAATTATCTTCACTTTGAATGGCAGCTACATATGTATATGCTATAGTGATCCGATCGAACAATATGTTCGGAGATTAGAGCTTAGCTTTAGCTTTACTCACGCCAAATTTAGTGAAGATTTCTTGTCAAATAATTTTGCTCAACCAATTTGTATAGCAGTTACATACATTTATTCCAGAGTGGTCCGATATCTGAGCAACTTTATTCTATTTACACTTATAATTTTTTTTTTAGTTCGAATCAATATGAAAAATTTTGGAGTTATGAATTTTCAAAATTATAAATTTTGAAAAAAAAAATGGCTTTAAACATTTGCGTATGTGAAAAAAGTACTACAGTGATCAAATTGAAAGTTGAATATTTAATTTATACTTCGCGTGTTTTTCGAATCGGTAAATTTTTTTTCTGTAAGTTGGTATCTATGCTGAATTTCACGTCAAAATATTCATTAGTATTTGAGATATGCGTCGTTTCGTGAGGCTCTAAAAGTGATTTCTTCGATTTTTACTATGTCTGGGCCATTTTTCCAACTAATATACCGACTGACTGGAAAACTCGTTGGCATAAGTGTATTGCAGCGGGAGGGGGTTACTTTGAAGAAGATGTTCACAATTTGATTCAGTATTTCATTATAAAAATAACTACGCGAGAGACATAGTTTCAAATATTTTTCAAAATTAAAATTTTCTATGGTCCATTCCGAAATTTATAAATTTTAACTAATAGCTTGTATGGGTGTATATAAAATGTTAGATCTGACTTATTCTTACAAATGGCCAATACTCGCATTATGTCAAAATGCAGCTATTCACATTGTTAACTCACATGTTGGCCGATATATGCGGTATAAAGTCACCCGGAAGTTCGAAAATCTTTAAGTTAGGTATATGAAAACTAAGGGAATTACTGTCACGATTCAACCCATTTTTGATGGACGGACATAATATTATAAGAGAGGGGTTATCCCTTAATTTCAGTTATACATATATATCACACATTGTCCGACATTTTCGACGAAAAGTCAACTATAGGTACTAAGGTCCAAATATTCGGTACTTATGGGCTTGAACAGTTTTTATTGGAGTTAAATAATTTTTGGTCATAAGGTGGCACACACTAAAGGTATTTCTCGCACCTATATAGGCTATGTTGCTTTTGTTCATTTATTCATTTCATTTATTATTGAAAATTGACTAAATTAAAGAAACACATAAAAGCATTATATGGAATAAGCACACTCAACATATAGAAGTAATAAAGGAGTTCATATAAATGGAAATTTTATAAACATGTTATAATCTTATATAGCGAAGCAAAGGGGTCTGGTTGTGAACGAGGGAAAAACGAAATATCTCCTGCCATGAATCAAACAGTCTTCGGACTCGCGGCTTGGCTTCCACGTCACAGTTGACAGTCATAACTTAGAAGTCATAGATAAGTTCGTCCATCTTGGAACTAGTTTTAACACCAACAACATTGTCAGCCTCGAAATCCAATTTAGAATAACCCTTACCAACAGGTTTTGCTTGGGGCTGAGTAAGCAATTGAATTATTATCTCAACTAACAAAAACCAAACTCTATAAGTCACTCATTATTCCCGTCTTGCTCTATGATGCAAAGGAGGACGATGACTACATCTGATGAGTCGACATTACGAATTTTCGAGAGAAAGGTTCCACGGAAAAGTCATGGTCCTTTGCGCATTGGCCACTGCGAATGTCACATTCGATAGAACGATGAGCTTTATGAGATATACGACGACATATGTATGTATGTAGATCATGCCGTTCGAATTAACGAAAACACTTAAGCTCTGAAAGCATTCAACGCAATACCCACGGGGGAAGCAAACGGAACCTCCATTCCGTTGAAAAAAAATAGGTGGAGGATGGGACGGAAGGATTTCCAGTTTCCAGGCTGTTTTTTTTTTTTTTTTAATTTTCCTAACATCATACCTGACTAGCGGTACTGTAAGAAACAACAATATTTTCAATAAATATTATTTATTTTTATTATTTATTTGTTATCAGATTTACTTTATTTTTGCGATTTATCAGTCATTCTGTTTTCTTCATCATCTTTTTTTTATTATTATAAATTATAAAATCTAATACAAACAAACAAAGCAATTTAACAATCACTGCCGCTACATACGATATACCATACATTGTATTCATATATATACCATATATTAATGTATATATGTTGTTTGTGTAATTTAGTCGCATGTACCTATGTACCTATGTATATCTGTATATATATTTTAATTTATTTCTGTCTATTCAACTTATCGCGTCACTTGTATTGCCATTCATTATATGCGGCCTATATATGTAAGTATATGCGTGTGTGTGTGAGTTCACGTGTTTAATTAAATATGTGTTTGTATGTATGGTCTGTGTGTATACATATACATAATTATATATATTTAGTTGATATATTTTACACATTTTTTTATTTATTTTAATATATGTATAGTTATAATAATAAATAACAATGGGTTTAAGCCTACATATGGTTGTTAGAGTAAAGTTACATATGTACTTCAGAATGCAAGTGAGAATTTGTCAATTTATTAACACTCCAAACCTTCACTGTGTATTATCATTTATCAGCTTACATATTCGTATATATTTATTTATGTATGAATTTATACTGCATACAAATACATTTACATACGTGTAAGTCGACACTCTAAATATATGTGTACATAACATTTTTGTTTCCTGTCTATATACGTTTGGTATATAGCTGTATTGTTGTTGTTGCTGTTATTTCACTTTCCTAGTTTCACTTCTATACTTTTTACCTAAATATATTTTTTAAGCTAATACTTGTTAATCAATGTAACATACAAACATTTTGGTTATTCCGTTTGAATCATACAAATAAGTAACTGTTCATATTATTACCGCATTCTTAAATGTAAAAAACCAAAAACAATATATTTTTTTACAAATTATTTCAAAATACTAATGAGTTCAGCTGTACACAAACAATTGCATGCTTTCAGGGACAGCAGTGCGTATGAGTAACATTTTGCTGGAAAAGCGCTGTAGTAGATTGTTTGTGAAAATTAGCTTAGATTCCGGCTTAATTACTTATATTATATTACCTGAATAAAATGAAATTTACAGAAACTTAAAAGTAAATATTTTCGCTAGAAACTGTTACGGGCCTTTTAAACGCCAAAATGTGGCGAATTAACATTTGTAGATCCGCTCATTTATCGAAAAAATATTTTCGGTAAGCTAGTACAAAGGTACGTCATGCACCTGCTTTATGATTAAAAGCTATTGCAGCTTTTGGGTTCTTAGGCTTAACTTGTCACAATAAGTTTGGGCTATATTGACCGATCGCTTTACGAACTTAATTTTGCATGAAGCGTTTAATTTAAAATTATTAGGTGTTAATTAATCAATATAAAGAGGTGCGTGTCGTAGTAACCTCACTTGACAGGTAGAGTATTAAATACCAAAAACTATTAAAAACCCAATCCGTGTACATGCATTATGTTACACTATTAACCGAAAATACATAAATAAATTTATTATTATATTAATAAGCTTAGATTGACTAAAAGCCTGTCATTTCATAACTCACATTTGCACGTAGTTGCACCACTCTATTCCGCTACTGTTCGCTTCCATGCATAAAATATTTAGATGAAATTTGGTCATATTTATTTTTCGGGTAATTGGTTGGAATGAAAATATCAATAAATGCAAATTTTCTTGTGCAATATCATAACTGGGCGTGCTTACGTAGGTATAGTCGCGTGTTGCATGTTTTTCGGAGGTAAATTTGCGTGGATGTCGCAACCACAACATTTTATATATATATGTATGTATATTTGTATTTTTTCATTTTAAATTATTAGGAGAAAATTCAAGTTTTTTAAATTTGATACTTTTCCTAAGTACATACATACATTGCAACAATAAGATATCGTAATAAAATATAGAGTATTGTTTTATACATCTTTTGTAATTACTGTTCCATTGTGTATGAATCCATCGTGTACATTAATTAATAATAACTTGCAAAGAGAATTTTGGAAAAATTTAAATTACTTTGTGATTTCAACGACAATTTCGGGTGCACAAATCTTTAGATACTTGTTTAATGCAATAATTTATGTTTTAATAATTGTTATTAAATTTTGTTTTTAAAGTCAACTTTTTTATTTTTTTTTTTTCGTTTGATAAAGGTTTTAGTTTAAATCTATGTGTCGAGATGAATTCAAGAAATGTCAGAACTTTTGCGTGTTGGTGAGTATTGCGGAATTGATGGGTTATTCTGGCGAGTGAAAGCACAGCATTATTAATATAATTATAATTAGTATTTAATTAAAAAAAAAAATTTTCGAAGCTCTATGTATACCATTATCTTCTTCTTATTACACTTCTTGAAACAAGTGTATGAAATAAATATGTATGTATATGGAGTAAATATAAATTACAGGCTGTCATATTGGTTTTTATAGGAATATCATGTGGGGTTGTACAGAGTAAAGGGTGAGTCAAAAAAAGAGAAAACAAGTAATTAAAGCATTTTTACTCTAAAAAATTTTCTGCGACTTGAATTAAAAAAAGTTCATTTTGATTTTTTTGTATTCAATGCAATATTTCTTTGAGACTGTAATATCAATGTTTCAAAATGATTTCCTTTAAAGTGTTTTTGAATATTCGTATGTTATTGGGATTTGCAGATTTCAATTACAAATTGGCAGTTTATCTATCTATAATCCGTATCTCTTTGTTGAAGAAAAGCTGAACACATACTTATGAAATTTTCTATTTAATACAGTGTAGCAGAAAATGTAATGCTAACAGCCACTGAGTTGAATTTTTACTGCAGAGAATGTAATGTTAAGTACTCCTGCTAACAACTTAACAGAAATGAAATTGATTCACAGTCAAATATGTCAATGTAGCCTATATACTGGTATATTCCGTGTTACGAATTTTTCATTAAAAAATTTCATATTGAAATTTGAATCAAAATTAAATATTGGAAATGTTTTCTTTTTTTAATAAGAAATTAATTTTAGTTTCAAAAATTAATTTTTTTTAATTCAAAAATTGGAGTAACAAATAAAAAAATATATTTCAAGTAAAAAACTAAATTATAAATTTATTTTATTATGAAGAATTAGAAATTTTTAATTTAAAAATTTGGAATAAAAGATAAAAAAAAAAATTTTTTCAAATCATAAAGCAGAGTAAATACATAGGGTAAAAAGGAAGGATTTACTACTGAAAAACTACAATTAAATGTAAGTAAGATAAAAAGTGTTCAAATATGTTAAAATTTAATTAAAAATAAGCTTTCCTTTTACAAAGACTTTTTATATTAAATTTAGTAAATTATTATTTTTTAATTAATTTTTTAATTAACTTAAATTTTTCATAACTTTAAAAAATATTAATAGTATACTTGGCATCAATATTTATTTTTCATTTCTTCAATCCGCTATTTGGAATCAGAAATTATTTCGAAATATTATTTTCGGGATTAAAAAATAATAAAAAATTATTTAACTATAAATTCAATTACCTTTTAATGCATTATGGTCTTGTGCAAAAATATTAAAAAACGGGATAAAATTAACTATTTTTGGCAAACAAAAAATGCTTCAAAGGCTATATTCATACTAAAATTTTTTCACAAAAAAATAGGTTAGCTTTGAATGTTATGAATTTACTTTCCTTTCTCATGTAAAAGTGATATGCAAATACTTTACTCTCATGCAATTAAAAAATAAGAAATACATATACATATGTACACATGTATGTATATCTGCTGATCACGTTGCCTCAAGCTGAATATAGGATTAATGGGATGAGAACAATCGCTTGCTGTAAGTGATGCCGTGTATGTATGTTTTTATGTTTCGTTTTTGTGTGCTTTAATTTGTATTTACTTTGCTTAGTTTTAGTAAAATGTTTGCATTTCAAAATGTCTTATTTTGCATTTGATATGTCCGAGTTAAGCATTTTATTTAAGTCTAAGTGTAGACAAAAAGTCTTTCAAAAATTCTTAAAAAACCAACACAAAAAAATCTCTATTGTATTTAGCATCAAAAAACGATATACAAACACGCATTTGTTGCTGTTGTAAAATATTTACCATTCTAATAGCTGTTATAAGTTGTTACGGTGTCTTTTTTGTATAATAAATATTGTAAAAAAGTTAAATACGGTGAACACTGGCAATATTACCTTTTTACCCTTCATGCATACAAAGAGAACGCAACACGGCGTCGGATACGAGAGATCAAATAATGAGCCATATATGCGCGTGAGTAGCTTAGTTAAGGTGTGTGTGGTGTGTGTGTGTGTGGAGTTTGTAGTGAACGATGCAAGTAAGTGCAGTAAGCCCGCCATTTTGTGTTTGCGTGAATTTGAGCTATTCGACCGAATGACTGAGCGTGTGTAAATCGGCGTGTGACGTGTAAATCGCGTCGAGAGAATCGTCCAGCACAGTGTTGTTTACCTTCTGACCCCATTTGTTGCTGTTGTAATTGCAGTGTCAAAGCCAATAATTAATATTATATTATATAGTTTCAGTATGGTTAGCTTTAAATTTAATTTTTTGTCACGGATTCTCTGTCATTATATTTATAATATGTGTTTTGTATATCACTATAATAAGTGCCTTCATTAAAGTTGCTTGTTATAGTATTTTACTTTTGGTTTGTAGCATTAAGTTATGAGTTTTTCCTTTACTAAATTAAATATCTTGAATTTAGTTTTTAAAAATTTGGGACTAAGTATTACATTATTACAGCACCACATTTGTTATATATATATGTATATATTTAAGTTTTTAATTTTTCCTTTTTTGTTGTTGTAACTTTACATGAAGAATTCAACGAATCAAATTTGGTTAAATATTCATATAGATTTGCTTGATTTTGGAACTACTTGGTATTGTTTTTGTTTTTTTTTTTTTTGTTTTGCCTATTTATGTATTTTTTATATAAGTTATTAAGCCATAGATTTTCACCGTTAGACGGCAATCATTTTCTAAAACTTTTTTGTAATGCTTTGCTATTTTATTTGTGTTTATTATTATTGCCAACACTGTTTCTAGTATATTTAAGTGTATTTGTTCGTCTTTTTAATAAACCATCGTCACCTTGTCAGCCTAATTGAATCAATTTGGATGTGTTTTCTAACTCGCGTGACAACTTTCAGTGTTTCCTTACATTTCTTTATAGTTTATTTTATTCTAAATATACATATGTACTTTACATTATAGTATTATATTCATACCCATATATGGCCACTAGCTGTATTTTCCTGCTCACTAATACACAACTTAAACCATACTCTTGTTTCTAACGGACTTTTCAACAAAGAAACCCATTGGATTTGTATACTGCTTTATAACACAAAATAATACTTGGATTCACTCGGAACATCAGCAGCCGAAACAGACAATATACATGTACAATCTATCAAGTAAATGAATTCAACCCACCAGTTCGAATGTCGCTTTTTGAACTTTATACCTTTACCTTTAGGAATAAACTCACAGATTTTAGAGCAACATGGATACATTAACCCAATATTCAAATTGATTTTTTCAAATGATTTCAGCATTAAAGGTTAATATTATTAAGAAAAAAAATTGAGCTACAAAAACAATCCATCTTTGAAAATTTACTTTAAATCTGGATATCATAATTTATTTATAGGTTTTTTATTATTTGAGTGACATATTACTCTCTTAATATTAGTATTTCAGCTCAGAACACTGACAACTAAAAGATTATTTTGCAAAAACCTCAATGTAAGTACTCATCTCCAAAAGGCCTTTATAACATAAGTAGTCGATAATTCTTAAAAAAAAGCCGAAGTTCTGCCGAGGTCTACTAACAATTGGTTTTATTATACTCAAGAAACAATGCTGAGGACCTTTTGAGAATTTCTGCAGTAAAACTGTGATTTTTTTGTTAAGATCCTTTGGGATAAAGTGATCAATTCTATTGTCCCATTGCTGAAACTGCCGCTGATGCACCTCATGATTATTATCTCTTTCGTTTTGCTTTTTTTGTACATTACATATACATACATACATATGAGTTTTATTTTTTTGTTTCGTTATCTTATTGTTCAACTTGTTATTATTAATATTAGAATAATCAAGTGTTAGTATATTATATATTTTAAACTGTCATAAATATTTGATGTTGGTTTTGTTTTATTTTGGTAGGCTGTTTGTGTATTGTTGTTACTTCTTTTCATTGCTTTTGCTTGCTTTTATACCAGAATTTTCGAATCGTTATGTATGCAAATGCATTCTTTCGTGTGTCGTATAACTGTTATTTTTGCTACATACACGCTCATCGTGAGTATCTCTGAACTATTTTCTGAACCCTTTCGTATATCACTAAGTGTATTTATGTGTGTGTTCGTTTGTTTACGTTTAGGTGTTTCTGTGCCTTTGACTAAATATGCATTCCATAAATTTAGTTAATTTATTATTGCTAATTTGAATTAAATATTAAAATACTTAACCACTCCGTTTATCAACACCTCATCGCTGTTAATCCAAGAGTTTAACAATCTCCATCGCCCCAGACCTCATTCAAACAAAAACAATTTACACATACCATTCCTTAACATCCTTGGAATCTCGTTTCTTCGGCTTAGGCTGCACTAGCCCGGCCATTTGTGGGCGACCATCGGCGCCGGTACTGGCTATGCCGGAACTTATACAACCATAGCCGACTACGCCACCACTATTAACACCAGCTGCGCCGAGCATGCTGCCACTACCGCTGCCACCAGTGCCGCCACCTCCACCACCACCGCTAGCATTATGCCCATTGCTCTGATGGGGTGTCCCGTGGTGGCGCTGCTGATGATAGGAACCGTTGGTACTGCTGTTGCCCAACAATGCCGCATTGGGATTATGTCCATAGGCAGCGGCTTTCTCTCCTTCCGTTTTATAGTTGCGATCACCGGTCGATTTCAGCCACAAGACCAACAATATCACCAGTATTACAGCTATCAGTATGCCGGCGACAATGCCGATTATCATAGCGGTGCGCTCCTCTTCGATGGAGTTGACGCGACCACCCTTGCCCTTGGAGCGGTAGTTATTGCCGTATGTGGGCGGTTGTTGTGGTGGCATTTGATAGTATGGCGGTGTTTCATGTGGTGACGGTATGTGCGGTGGTGGTCGTTCCTCCGGCAGTGATGTATGCTCACCATTAAAGATCATATTTGATTTTTCATCTTCATCGCCATGATGTCGTTCGCCGCCTTCACCACCGCTAAACACCTGAACGATATCATATGGTGTGGTTTGATGTTCCGTCGCTGTGGAATGGATTTCAGGGGGTGGCGTTGCTTGGCTGGTAGTTGTTGTCAGTGTTGATGTAGATGCTCGTTGCGTAGAGGTCGTGTAGATCGAAGTGGGTGTTGATGTCTGCCGTTGCTGCGTGACAATGCTCGTAGTGGCGCTATAAGGTACGGTAGTTTCTCGCGGCGCATAAGTTTGACTCTCAGTTCGTGTCATCACACTGCTGGATAGAGTAGTAGTTGAACGCTGCTGTTCTGTGGTTGTGCTGGACGTATCAATTCGTCGGTTAACGCCATCTGTTGTCGACGATATGATTTCATGATTCGATTCTGTAATGAGGTGAATATTAATTTGAACAATTACTTTTTTAAACAATATATAGAAGATATTTGGTATAACCCCCAAATTATTGCAAATTTTCTATGCATTTAGATTTCCCAGACTTTTACGCAATCTTGAATCCTAGCTGTTCTTAATTTGTCTCTCAAAATGTGTATTTTTCCTCCATAGTAAGAAATCTTACATTATTCCTCTCCGTAAAACCTCAAGTTATCCACCTAGACCAGGTTAAATTATAATTTCATCACAATTGACATTTCATCCTTCTTTCATTGTCAAAGATGTTCAGGCGTTTACGAGGAATACTCTTCAATTAATGTTCCTCTGATCAAAATTTATTTATTTATATTTCTACTGCGCTGTCGAATCGAACCCATAAAGTTAAATGTTTAGCAGTTTGAAATGTTTATCTGGCTGTTTTTACCTTGGAAAAAAATTGAACAACGAGTTTGCTTGGAACTTTGTGTTTCCAATGGAATCACAACTAGACAAGTGTTGGAGATATTGTAAAAAAAATTCTGGGAGTATACTATACTTTATCACAAACAGATGTATTTGAACCGCACCAAGCATTCAGCGAAGGTCGCGAAGTCATCGAAAACTTGCCTTAGTCCATCCACCTGTGTTTATAACGATAACATCGAATAAGTTAAAGAAACTATGTTTTACTATCATCCTGTCGGCAATACATAAATAGGTGCGGATCACAGCATCTCAATACATTTTGGTTAATGTTTTGGGTAAGAAGCGTTTCTTTGCTATACTGGTACCAAAAGCCTGAATTTTATGCAAATATTACGTCGAATAGAGTCGCAAAAATAATGCTTAAAAACGCAGACCCTACATTCATAAAACACCTCATCACTGGTGGCTAGATGTGGGCTTATGAACATGGCATCGAAACTGTACAACAACCTTTCGGATGGTGTGCCAAAAATGAGCCGAAACCGAAAAAACTAATCGCTGAAGGCACCAAAGGCACTACAGGTTATCCCAGCGTAGGCTTGTAAAAAGTGTATGGTGAATTGAGTAAGCAATGTATGACTGTATTGACACGAAAGGACCGTGTTTTGAAAGCAATAATAAAGATTTGTAATAAAATACCTGGTACGAAGGGCTTTAACAGCTGGTCGGCAGTCATCTAGTGACTGACGCCCATACTAAATTTATGAAGGGAACACTTCTCCAGTCTGCCGAATGGCAGTGAAAGCATAACACCAGGAGGTGGCGAACCCGATTCCCCAATCGATGACGATGGAGCTGACGTTTCATTGCCTGACCATGAAGAAGTTGGCTTCAGGCCTGGAGCCCGTGAAAGAAGGATCGACACACACCACCTCGTCTTCGATTTCAAAACTGACTTTGACAGCATGAAAAGGAGCTTCCTTTATGCAGCTATTTCTGAATTTGGTATCCCCTCTAATACGACTGGGAAAACTGACTTTGAGCAACACCAAAAGTTCTATCAGGATAGGGCAGAACCTCCACGAGCCGTTCCATACCAAACGAGGCTTCAGCTTCAGAGCTTAATCGAGCAGGAAGGAAGCAAAAGAAATGGAACTGGTAGTAAAGTAGGGCAAGACGTAATATCTCCCGTAATGAAACAAACGATCTTCGCACTTGCGAGATGGCTTCCACGTCACTGTTGACAGTTATAACTTCGAAATCGTAGATAAATTCGTTTATCTTGAAACCAGTATTAACACCAACAACAATGTCAACTTCGAAGTCCAACGTAGAATAACTCTTCCTAACAGGTAAGCGGTGTCTGTCCAATCCGTTTCAGTGTTATTCAGATAGTATGTCTTGTTTGAACTCTGCATTGATATTAAATTTTCTTAGATAAAAAAATGTTGAAATACCACAGACTTTTATTTGTATACTAGTTTCAGCGTAATTTGATTTATTGTTATTGCTTCGCTTATTATTTAATTGCCAAAAAAAAGCAGTTCAACAAGTATGTAGACATACATATACATATACATATATGAGTATTTGATAAGAGCTGGACAACATTTGTCCATATAAACATATGTACAATAGATATGTAAGTATGTAGGTAACTATAGCAAGTGCGTAAACGAATAATTTTCTTATACATAAACATAGTACATACATAACTGTAAGAATCAACTATGAATACATAATAGACATACGAGTACATACTTAGGTACATAGTAGTAGAGATTGATAAATTTGTAAATTAATTAGGGGATATGTGTTTTAAAGAATAACATGTGCATTTCTAAGTCACTTATACTTATACATATATGTACATACGCAATTACATACACATGCATACAAGTAATTTTGCATGCATGCTCTGCCCCACCTGCGCGCTCTCTTACAAATCCATAACTACAAATATACATTTACATATGTATGTGTCCTGTAATTTCACCTATATTTACTCATTTCACACCTACTACCCACAAATACAAACTATATAACGCTTACAATCAATTATTTATAAATTTCTATGCATGTATGTACATATGTATTATATTTGTATATACACCTCCAAATATTTATGTTCGGAATGGTTCCGTTAAATTTAAGTTCATTATTATAATTTGTTTGTGATCATATGATTTGTAGGTGGCTTATCTGACATTTTACAAATGCGACGAATTTACTATATTACAGTTAGCCGTCAATTCAACACATCGTTGAGGTTATTTATTTTGAACGTTGAACCAATTTTAATGTTGTCGTTAGAGATTTTAGCCTTCTTGAACTTAGACATAAACGACGATGACATTTTGCCATTGTAACGTAAACGTAATTACATAACAGTTAACGCGTAGTAGTTGTAGTGAGTGGCCAGCAAAATGGTGGTGATGTTGTCTTTTGTTGTAATTTTGCAAGTGTTGTTGATCGTGATCGTGGTGGGCATGGTCGTGTTGTGAGTAAACTGAACTTTTTGATAGAATTTTTTCTGATATTCTTTTATTAAACATTTTTTTTATTTATAATATTTCATTTTTTGTTTTCTTTGTTTTTCATTTTGGCCATTTCGTTTGTTTCGAATACAACTTGTTGTTGTGATCACGTTCGCCACATATTCCACTCATTCTACGATTGCTTTGTTTGCAAGTGGCAAATCCATTGCACGATCAGAGTCAGAAATATGAAGAGTTCATTTTCTGAAAGAGATAATTCCAACTCAGAATCATGAAATCAAGATTTCAAGTTGTGGAACAGCGATTAACAAGAAACGAGTAACGAGCTTCCATGGGCGAACGGCAGTGGTTGTGGTGAATGTACGAATATGGCTGATTGATTGGTTGATTGAAATGTTGTTGATTGTTTATATATTTATATATTTTGGTAATTGTTTGGTTCTTTGTCTGGTTTAGCGAAATTGAATGCTTGGAGTTGCGATTTGTATGTCTGACATTATGAAATAATAATGTTTGCTACAATCAAATGATACGCAAATCTATCGCTTGATGAGCTGACAGGGCAAAGCCATGCTATTTACATATATACACACGCTTGTACATACACACAAGTGTCTAATATGCATGTTGGACTACAGCTTAGACTAGTCTAAATTTCTCCTAGGTACTGTAATCAGCTATGTATCTATCTTTGGCAAACTGTGTTCAATACATGCAGATATTATTTGTATGTCTAGTACAAAATATTTTTAAATCAATAAGTGTCAATTACGTAGAATATTTCCATATGTGTTTCTAATCTATATAGAGGATTTTGGTAGCAGAAGTTACTATTTTATATAGACTAGGATAGGAGGCAATAGAAATGCTTGGAAAAGTAGGAGGAACAAGGTGCACATAATTAATGAAGGAACTTTGTAGCATACCTATAAATCTAGTCAATATTTATGTACATTTATATGTAAGTATGGCGAGACATTTTACAAATACATACTTGTATGTAATGTAATAACCGAATTGAAGGGTAAAAATTAAAAATTGAAGATATGTTTTTAGATATTCTTTTGCTTAACTTGAAAATAGATCACACTCATTTCATATTAGAATTAAGCAGAATTTATTCTTTAAAGAACTGACAATATATCAGCTAGTCTTTAGAGCCCAGTCTGAATGTCTGGTTGATTTCTTTTTTTGAGAGACTTTATATCCTCTAATGTAAGGAGTAATACGGTTTATCAAGTATTGAACGCCCTTAGAAAACAACAAAAACCGTTAACTTTGCTGCAGCGAAGCTATATACCCTTCACAGATGCATTTCATATAGCATATATAAGAATTATACACAACTAAACCTCGAAACGTAACCTACCAACGGTGTGTTAGTTCTTTCTAGCCACGAAATTTCATTCAAACAACCTTAAAAAATCTTTATCTTGATCTTTAACAGTCAATTTAAGTGGCTATATGCTATAGTAGTCCGAACTGAACAATTTGTTAGGAGATTATATTATTTCCTTGGACTATAATCCAGGCCAAATTTCCTGAAGTTATATTGTCAAATAAAAAGAGTTTTCGATACTAAAACTTGATTTTAATCAGTTAATTTGTATGTATGAATAGATTCTTAGTAAGAAAAAGACGCAGATCAATAGCTCAAAAATTGAGGGACTAGTGACGGTTGTCCGAGATTTCGTTCTTCGAAAATCTGTAAAAACTTCATGAAACCTCTCAATTTATTACTATTGAAGTAGAATTCAACATTTCATAAACTTATATCCTGGAATGGCTAATGCCTTAAGTCTAAAACAAGGCTCGTTCTCGTTACGAAACTCCGAGTCTCTTAAAAGTGATTGTTCATTAAATGTTATGAGCTTGTTATAATGGATTTGTCTCCATGACTTTATCTTACAAATTCACATTATCATTTAATATCTCCCAAAATCATGTATTGTAATTCATTAAGTACCAAAATCCTGCAAAAAAACTAAATATCAAACTAGAACCCCGATTCTCCTCTAAACTTCAATAAGTAAATATTTATACAAATAATTTCAAAAACCTATGCCCATACTATATTCAATTTCCCCCATTACATTTTCTATTTTCATTTGCGCCTCCCTTCCTACTGCCTTATCAGCTTAATTATTGTGAGTGATATGCCAATGAAATGACCATACTGACTACCAACTAAATGGCAATTTAACTTTTAAATAAATTCTCTACTACTTTACTTATACAACAAACACTGACACTTACCTGATCCTTTCGCTGTGCTGGTGGAAGTGAACTGCTCCGTAGTCTCGCCGTAATCACCAGATCCATGCAGGCAGTCCTCATCGTCACAAGCACGCTCCGTACCGTTAGTTTTGTCTGTATTAGCAACTTGTGCTGTTGTGGTTTGTTTTGTGGGCGGCACATACACAGGCGTGATCAAGTCATCTCCGCTGCCCGATTCGAATGGTGGTGTACACTCATCTTCATCGTCACCGCGACAACCAGAACCGGCGCCGGAGAAGATCAAATCATCAATGGCGCCCGGATAGCCACTTGCTGGGGTCTGCTCGTAGGTGTCATGAAATGCATAATAATTTAGAAAAACATTTTCATAGACAGCAAATGCTTCAATTTTAATGACATCCATTACAGCGCATGAAGATGTATGTTTAAATGTGTGTATGTATGTATTAAAAGTCAAGACAAGCAATGCAATTTTATATGAAGTAAAGGAGTATATGTTATATGTAGAATTCGGGTATGATTATTACGAGTATCATGCAGAATATACTGTTATGTATGCATATGTAGATATTTGTATGTAAATCATGAAGAGATGTAAAGGATTTTGAAATGTGCTCGAATTAGTTAGTGCGTAATATAATTAGTGAATAAAAACTGGGTGGTTCCAATATAAATTACATGAAAGTGTGCTTTAGCGCAAAATATTATACATATGTATGTTAAGTAATTAAATTAAATAACTTAAATAAAAACACATTGCCTGTAGCAATAACTAAGGCCAAATTAGTCTTTATTCGTCCTTTTATACTATATACCGTTAATGTTTACTTCTTAATGATATATTTATTTTAATAGATGTATTATCATTCTTAGTAATTAATAAAAAAGTTCATTAAATATTTAGGAAGTATTTGTTTTAGTTTTTGACGTGAAGGCAGATAATTATATTTTGAAAATTTTTAGATAATCGGTTTTCAATAATTTAAAACTTTTAAAACCTGTACCCTTATACATATGTACATGGATTTACGGGTTTCAAAAAAATCAAATTTTTTTATTACCTTATTAAATTCTACAACATCTCAAGAATATTGTCCTAAATTTTCATGTTGATCCGAGTAAGAGTTTTAGAGATATAGCCTTGAGAACATGTGATCTCGAGACTAAACATCTTTAAACGCGTTTTTCTCGAAACATTGCTTTTGAAGTCGATTGTTAAGATTTCTCTAGAACTACTTAACCTATCTTCATGAAAGTTTACACAGGTCTTTGAGATACAATTCTTAGATTTGAACGAAGGATTTTTTTTTCTATTATAAAATTAAAATTATTATTAAAAAAAAAGTCCCGAAAATTTCACTGAAATTTTCATTTTTTTGTAACAAATATCTGCCAAAAATACGATTTCCAGTTTTTTTCATCCAAGTCTTAAGTTAAGGTTTTAACTAAAACACGTATTTTTTCTCTTTAGATGATCCTGTAAGGTGTTATCCAGCCAACGCGGACAGATCGGATCACTATAGTATAAGCTGCCACACAAACTAACCCATCAAAATCAAGATAAAGATCTTCATAAAACAATATATTTTTCCTTTTTTCCAATGTCAACAAATAAGTAGAATTAAATGAAAAAAACAAAAACAAAATAAAATATCATAAAGACACTTATACATGTATATATAAATGTAAGTATAATGTGTAAAATTTTCTTATTGTTGTAAGTGCAGTAAAAGTAGCAAATAATCAAATAAGCATATTGAATACCAACCCACGCTCACGTATTGTTAATATTCATGTATAATGGTTTGTATACATTAGGGTGTTCATTATTTACAAAGTTTATTAATTTTATTGTTTTTTTGCAAACTCGCCTTTTGCCTTTAAAAAACTTATCCAATGCAAGAAAGCTCTTTATTTCCCCATGAATATAACATAGGATTTTTTTGCATAAAGCAAGTATAATATAGAACTTTGGAGAAATCATATTGTAATACAAAATTTTCCGCAACGCAAAAAACAGCTCATTCATTTTTTTCATAAGAACATTCCTTTAAAAGTTAAACGCTTTATTCTTACAAGTGAATTATAAATTTCGTGTTGCGCATACGACATGGTGTACTGTAAAGTACACGTAAAAAAGAGTTTTTTTATGTTGGATAATTTTTTAGGGTAAAATGAAACTTCAAGGAAAGTCTGCAAAACACTCAACTTGAGAAACAACGGACACCCTAATATGCATGTACATAAATATTAATAGCGATTTAATTAATCATAAGCAAGATTGCTATTCTCTTTAAATAAAATAATATTTGGTTAAAGAATGCGAATGCAATATTATAAAACTTTACATCGAAACAATCCACAATGTTATTAGTTAGTATGAAAAGTTTACAAATATACAATATAGTATATGATAATAATTTATGAGCCATATTTGTACGCATGTTGATTTATTTGTCGGAAGTATTTCTTTACTTAGCACTTGAACAAAATAATTTAGTTTAAATATACACATAATACCGTTTGGTTCTGGGTACCTGTGAGGGTTATTTTTAGATCTTTAAATCACATTAATCATCCCAGTAGGAATTATTAAAGTATTTTATAATAAACTTGATCATTTTTAAAAACTTGATCTATAACGCTATAAATTTCTATACATCGAAGAGTAAAGAATAATATTGTGAGGGCCTATTTATATCGCTAAAATGTTAATGCTTAGTTAGATGATCTGGTTGTAATATATGAGTATACTGTGTTATATAACATATTCACAGGGTTGCATGGGCTTACGGTTTTCAAAAAATCGATTTTTTTTATTGTTTTATTAAATTCGACAACACCTCTAGAATATGCTGCTAAATTTTTAAGTTGATCCGACTAATAGTTTCGGAGAAACAGCATTGAGAGCATGTGAGCTCGAGGCTAGCTAGGCGAAGTGCGCCATCTATAAACGCTTTTATCCCGAAACTGTGTTTTTGAAAACGTTTGGCAAGATTTCTCGAGAACTACTCAAACGATCTTCATGAAATTTTACACAGATCTTTGAGATACAATTGTTTAAAGACTTAGGCGAAGGATTTTTTTTCGATTACAACTATTTGAAAAAAAATGTCTCGAAATCTCAATTTTTTTTTGTAAAAATATATGCCAAAAATCCAATTTTCATTTTTTTTATTCGTCCAAGATCTAAGTTAAGATTTTAAAATCCGTATTTTTACACTTTAGATGAACCTGTAAGGAGTTATCCTGCCAACGCGTGCGCATTTTTTCCGAAGGTCACCGGAAATGGCGTCGCAATGGCCGAGTTTAAAACATTTTTTTCAAAAATTTCAGAATATCTTTATTAATAGTGTATGTTTGTAACAATAAAAAAAAATCTAATAAAATATTTATTTTTATATGAGAAAAAAAATTTTGAAAAAGGCTGTTTTTACCCGAGGAAACCCACGTAGCTCCTTAAGATCGGAAACCTTTTGGTTTACGAGATATTGAGTTGCAAACCCGGTCCGCGGTCCTGTGCTATCAACTCACTTTGCTCAGATAGCTTCAAATGCGTTTTCTCAGCCTTTTAAAGCTTAACCTTGCCTGAGCTAGAACTAATTCTAAATATATTTACTCGGTTAGTTTTGATACTGATTGTTTCTATCTGTTTCTTATTTTTTTCCTCCCCATAAAACTCACCACTTTTAAAAAAATAGGTCGCAAATGTTAAAAAAAAGGTAAGAATATTCCTAATTTTATTTTAACGTATAATTCCAAAAGTGTTTTTTTCAGTCACACATTTGTTGTAATGTTAATGAAAATTTCCATGTATTTGTGCACGTTTCAATGTGTGTGTGTGTGTGTTAGCGATTGTGAAGTGTTTTGTTCACCTAATGGCTCATAAATTATTTATTCATATGACCAAGAGAGAAAGATCGACTGATTGATATATATAATTTTTTGTTGTTGCAAGACTTATTTACGATGAGAATACTTGAGATTTGAAGAGTTTGCAAGTTTGATTGTTTAAAATAAATTCCCTAACCTGCTGCATTCTTTGCAGATCATTTCTATCTAATACTCCAGTTACCAATTGAACATCTCCTCGTATGGTTATATGTGGGTCACGTTCAACAGCCAGATCCAGTATGCGTAGCTTATTCACCGACAAACCGGCAATAACACCAGCAAATGGACGTTCAATTCGTGTTCTACCGCCACGGCTAAATTTTCCGCCCACTTGAATGCTAGACATGGTATTAAACACGGTCGATTGATGCCCTGATGAAAAATATATAGGAGTAAATGAAAAACCACATAAATGTACTTTATCTTCCTGATTTACCTTGTGGTGTCAGTGTTTGCACATTATAGTCATCGAGCTGGAGTGTAGCGTTGCCACCTTTACGACTAAAACGCACCACATGGTAGGTGTTGTCGTTCACTTTGGTGCCAATTTCACCTAACGGCAAATCGCGCGTACCAATATTATACACCATAAATATATTGCCTTCGACTATTTCGAGCTCCATATAGTCCTGTGTGGTCGCGCTCTCCACACGCAATATCACAGCATCGGATTTGGTTGTGATGAAGCCCAAAGCGACATTATCTTCTTCGGTATCTGCTTGCATATTTTCCGGAAAAGCATATTGAATGATGCCCTTGTTGTTGCCGAACTCATAGGCGATTGATTCTGAAATAAAAGTAAAAATGTAAATAAAAATATTTGGTAACTTTTATTGCAATTAAATTTCAATAAACGCTTTTATTCACCATCGTAGCACGTCGGGCCGGTATACGAAGTCATGTCACATTCACACACGTAGGCATTCCATTGTTGCACGCAAACGCCACGATTGGCACATGCATTCTGACTGCATTTGGTCGGACCTTCACAACCAGACACCACCAGCGAGCTGGGCACAACCGCATCGCTGGTCAGTGTCGGCGATGTATCACCCAGATCCAAAGAAGCAAGACAACCCTCAAAACCAGAACGCGATGAAATGGACGCCGGCAATTTCGCGTACATGTCTTTGAACACGCCACCAATATAAAGTATGCCCGAAAGCTCCAAATGCATGCTATTGCCAGTTAGAGTAACAATCTCGAATGAATCATCCACGGTAAGTGTGTGCGTTTTGGGTCCCGGTCGACGTATGCTCACTTGATGCCAGCGATTGTCATTCATGTGTATGCGTGACTTGTCGCGCATTGTTATCGGCCCGTCACCAATGTCAAAAGTATAGTGTATATGACCGTTAACCAACTCCAAAGCAATGAAATCATTACGTCGCCCACCATTATAGAGTAACAAACCATTTGGTTCGACTGTTTTGAAGCGGAAATCGACCGAGACGCTTGAATACGCCTTCAGCATCGGCAAACCTACATAAGAGTGCTTCGAGCGGAAGGTGGCAGCATGGTAGGGATTACCGGGCGGTGAATTCACAAAACGCGCTGTCAACTTGAAGGTAGCGCTTGGCAGTGCCGATAACTCGGGACCCAAATTTTTAACAATATCAATATATCTGAAATAACGGTATAAATGGGAAACATATATGTATTTGCATCTATCCACAGAATTAAAATTTAACGCACCTCTGTCCATTGAAAATGAATCCCTGTAATTGGCCAATGAAATTCGGCATTGTCGACGTCATTTGGATTTCCTCCTCGGCATGAAACATTCCACCCAAGTGGATGGAACGTATCTCGATGGTGCTGTGACGACCGAGTATAGTCTCCGCTGTCGGAATATACATATGTACGCTAGATAAAATACTAAATCACTCATGCAACACACACCTAATTCAACTACGGCATAATTACGATTATTCGTTAGTCAATTAATTATACTAATACATATGTACGAGTAAATAATATATGGCAAATACAACATACAGTACATACATTCGTATGTGTATTGCAAATACATACTTTTGAAGTGGACGTTCTAAGTCCGCTCCTCAAAATACAACATTTTTACAATGTCTTTAAATTACAGGAAGCATGTACATATGTCTGTATGTATGGTATGTAAGTATAATAGTATATATGTTTGTATTATATATTGTATTACTAAGTATTGTAGCTTTAACAAATATTTCACTTAGTGAAATGCATAAAAGTAAGTTGCATGGTAGATGATAGACTCATAAGTAAATATGTATAAGAGTATACAGCTGTAGACATATACATATATGTACGTATCTACCATATGCAGGTGTATTAGCCATTGTTATGACTATACAATTTAACGTACATATGTATATATTAATATGTAAATATATTTATTATTTAAAGAAGTTTCAAGCAATTCTGGTGAGTCTTTGAGTTCTTGTTCAGATATATATGTATGTATATAGTTTTGCAGTTTGAATTACTAAATTTGTGCAGTTTACAATTGTTGGAAAATCAAATAAAAATAAGTAAGGAAGAGCTAAGCTCGGGTATAGCCGAACATTTCATACTCTTGCAACTTGTAAGGATTAAAGCCAGGGAAGTAACTTCAAGTACATAAGGCTTGTTAGTTAAATGGGGTCTAGAGCGAGTTTCCACGCGAATTTCTAAGCGCAAATGCACACCGCACCACAGCTTGTGTGGACGGACGGTCGGACAGACAGACAACTACCCGGATTTGAATTCGTCTTGTCATCCTAATCATTTATATGTATATAACCCTATATCTATCTCGCTTAGTTTTAGGTGATGCGTACAACCGTAGGTGATCAAAACTATTATACTATGTAGCAACATGTTGCAAGAGTATAAGGATAGTGTCTAAATAAGAAGAATAACAGAAGAACGCATATTCATAAAAAAAATCACTTGGCAATTAATAAATAAGTAAATATCTGACCCATTGATATTTCCCATAAAAATTCACAAACATGTATCCTTACCATCTGATCAAATATGACTCGGACTGGGCCATTTAAACTGCGCGCGCAAACCAAATCGATTAAAAAAATTTTTTTGTCTTTTGTATGTTCGTGTCAGGTCGTGTCCATATGTCAATTAGTGTGTGCTTGGCCGCTGTTTTCTTACGAAAGGAGGAGTTTGCTTTGGATTTAGTGTTCCCAAAAGAATCACGGCTAGGTAATCATTGAAAGTATTTCAGAAGTATTTTGCAGATTTTACTTTATCACAAACACAAGCATTTAGGTGGCACAAAGCATTCAGTGAAGGTCGTGACGTCATTGAAAATTTGCCGCTTGCGAGTCGTCAATTCCACCCTGTTACTGACGATAACTCGAAAAAGTTAAAGAAATAGTGCTTGGTAATGTCTTGAAAAGAGAGAAAGCAGAAGATCTCAACACCTTTTATGGGTTGACGGAAAACATTTTGGCTAATGTAAAAAGCTTGTCAAGCTTGAGGGTGCCGAAAGTCTGGACTGCTGCGCAAAAACAAAATATCAAATACATACATTTATCATTACTGGCTAGAAGACGTTGGTTTACAAATTATCAAAAAAATCGCTGAAGGCTCGGAAAGCCATCGTAGACAAGGCTTTTAGCAAGTAAATGGATAATTTTAGTAAGCGTTGGCAAGCTAGTATTGGCTTAAATGGAACCTATTTTGAAGGCCATAATAAAGATATGTATTAAAATAAGTGAAAACGTTGTTTGTTTTTTCTCAGTCCATGTCAAAGTTTGAATTCAGATGATAGTTTCGTCGAAGTTAATAGATTATGTCTTCACCGATATGTACGGTATAAAGTCATAGCATAATGAAATTTAAGATTACGGTATATTGGATTCTGGGGAATATCTTATATCAAGTTTTATTCAAATCGGCGAGTTTTCGAGCTATGGAATTTAGTTTGAAATTAATTCATTTAGTGTTTTGAATAAAACCATTATATGGGTGGTGGGTGTGGTTAGGGTCTGATTTATACCACTGAAAATATACTTATATATAAAAATATTATCTAATCATATTTTCGTCTGCCGCCAAGTGATTTTGTAGAATAAGTTTTTTAAATTATTTGAGTTAAAAAAAATTAGTAATTAAATTGAAGAAGAAAAGAAATAGCTTGAATAAAATGAAAAAACTACGTATGTATGTATACATATATCTGTATCGTGATTGACATAAAGAGTGCGCCAAGTTGGGAACGTACAATAATACTTTTGTATTTCAGCAGTTAAGTCTAAAGGTGCAATGAATTGAAAACGAATATAAAAACGTAAACGTTTAATAAATCTAACCTAACTTTTCATAAATCTGTGTAATAGAACGCAAACATACAAAATTCCGCTGGTTTGCCAGTATTTCATATTAACTTTAATTTGTAGATATACAAAATATATCTTTCGGTCTAAAGTTCTAAAAAGAAATAATTAAATTAGGATATAATGCGCATAAGATACTAATAAATGAAATAAGAGAAAACGAAAGTATGTATGTGCAGAATGTAAGATTATAGTTGGTACGTCATAAATTTGTTTGACATTTCACTTTTCTATTTATGATAACTTCATATGTAAGGTGGAACAACAAAAGCGATTTCACAAAATGAGTTGAAGTTGATGAGGTGGCACGGAATGAAACAGCTAATGCACATATACAATAACTATATATGTACGCGTATAATTATATATGTATATAAATGGAGTGGGTGTGTAAATTTCGTTATGTAATGGGTATTCACAAGACTTTGCAAAACACCTTAGTTTTTATCGATTTTTGTATATCGAACTATTATATACTGAACGTAGGACAACAATTAAAGTAATATTCTAGATAGTGAGGCACTCTAAGGTACATATTATATAGTTTGAAATATCAGAATTCCCAATATGTTCTGTAATGGTATTGGTAATAGTTATAGACAATTTTATGCGTTTGTGAATACCCTTCTATAACTCAATTATGAAGAGGATGATTGAGAACGTTCAGCGATTTAGATATCGGTGATGCTGATGGCAATGGCTTAATGCTCTAGAATTGGAGACATCAGGCAGCAATTTTTAGACTTGCGATTGTGGAAAATCACTCATGCAAATTAAAAGTTATAATTTGTGATAAGAAAAGTATAAATTACAAATATACATACATACATAAAAAAATATTTTTTCTGTGTATTAGTTATGGAACATGCGAAATATGCGTGTTGCCGTTAGAGCGGCAATTTGGCGCCATGCATGCATACATACGCACACACGCACACACACAACCAGGTGCAGCTGCAGCTAGGGTGGCGGTGTTGGAGAGCTAGGATTGGCGCGTGTATACGGTGGTTGCGTAGTAACAGTGCGACGGGTTTACGAAATTGACAAACTATTTAAGTATGTAAGTATGTAGTAAGTATGCAGAAGTCCGCTACACGCGATTCGGACATTTTTGGTGCTTGTGCGACAATATATAAATAACTAAAATTTCGTTGGTGAAGACAAACACACGTACATTATTGTGTAGTATTGCAAATGCATCGCTACGATTTGTGAGATTAGTTTTAGGTTATGCTTTTTTTGTTTTGTTTTTCTGCAGTACACGAATATATAGAATTAGAATAAAACACTAGTAGAATATTAGTAATTGGTGCAGATTACAGCCCCGGCGCTTTATAAACATTTTTTTGCCGCAATTGTTAGTGCCTCTTCAGCAGCAGCCACAACAACAGTGGCAACAAAAAAATGCGCACCTGTTCTTGCGTGTCGATTTTTTAATTTCTCTAATTCCTGCTCTAAGAAAAAAAAATATAACAATCTCTGAATTTTGAAAAAAACTTTGTCAAAAATAAAACATTTTTAATTATTAATTTATCATATATAAAACACTATACAAACCTATACAAATTATTTTTGCACTTTAACCTTTCTTGTAGCTTGCCTTCTGTTATCGTGATAGTATTTTGCAGTAAAATTTACTCAATTTCGCACTGCAAAAACATTATATTCCCGAAGTTACAGAAAACACGAAAAATGTTACCGTTACCTTTCGAAATGTACGCGCTGTGAGAATATGTATGTATGTATAATTAAATACTTATTTAATATCGTTACAGTTACATTTTATGTAATTATGTACATTAAAAATGACCAAAGTGAAATTTTGCATTGTAATCCATCAATCCATTAAAAAATATATGTCAGATTTAATGAAACATATTTCCACTGCAAGCAACCAATTTTTTGCTGATATTCGCAGACATTTTACACAAAGATTTCCCTATGATGAAGTTTTCATTTTCTTATTTTCTTAAAGCATGCACTTTCAGTACTATTACATTTTTGCTAAAGTGTCTTTAGTAAATTCTAACTTTTCTTGCTGTAATTTAATCTATTTTTTTCGCTCCAGGGAGAGGTTAAGTAAAAATCAAAGAAAATTTTCAATTTCATTTTCTCTTAAAAGAAGGCAATTTGGTATTGAGGCAAATGAAAACACGACATCAAGATTTTAAAAAGTTTCAAATTTACAAGAACAGAGGTTGAAATGTATGCGTTCACAGGGCACCCAAGTTTGTATATTTGTATAATACTTATATTCAACCAGTTGAACTTCGAAATCAGTTTTTATAACCTTAACACTAATAAAATCGGTTTTGGAGGTTATGTTTGCAAAATATATATCGAAATTACAAAATATTTATATTTCTGCTTCTCACAACTTTTACATAAGCTGTTTGGCAAACAATCGAAGAATACGTCCGCTATCGCCGCTCATTTTGGAATATTTTTCTGATCTTAAGCGGTTACATGGGTTTACGGGTTTAAAAAAATTCTTATTGAATTCTACAATACCTCTAAAATATTGTCCTAAATTTTCAAGTTGATCCGAATAATAGTTTCGAAGATACAGCCTTGAGAACATGTGAGCTCGCTAGCTAGGCTAAGTGCGCCGTCTTTAAACACGCTGTTCTCGAAGATGTGTTTTTGAAGCCGGTTGGCAAGATTTCTCGAGAACTACTCAATATTGCGATACAATTCTTAAAGACTTGGACGAAGGATTTTGTTCAATTACAATTATTTGAAAAAAAAATTTTGCGAAAGTTTCACTAATAATTTAATTTTTTTTGTAAAAATGTCTGCCAAAAATCCAATTATCAGTATACATTTTTTTTCCAAAAATGTCAGAATTTCTTTGTTAATAGTGTATGTTTGTAAGAATAAAAAGTTCTAATAAAATATTTCATATTTCATATGAGAAAAAAATTGTTGAAAAAGGGCTGTTTTTTACACGAGGAAACCCATGTAACACCTTAACACACTTAACAAAGAACCAAATTGAAGTCAATCTAACAATTTCTTCCGAGATTGCACCATTCGCTTAGCCAATATTTTATCTTTTAAAATGAAAAAGTTTTATATATAAACACTTGATTCCGATCGTTCAGATTGAAATAAAAGCTGGGTGCAAAATTAGAGTTCAATATCCCAAAAACTGAGGGTCTATACAGGCAGACGAACGGATGTTGTATGTATGTATTTTATAGGGTCTCTGAAGTTTCCTTTTGTATGTTCCAAATAACGTGGCAACCTGCTATACACTGTTCAGGGTATAAAAATTTAGCACGTGAAAACAACATCTGCTGAAATTTAATAGTTATATAGTTTTAAATAACCTATAATATACAATTTGCCAATTCTTTTCTTTTCCATTATTTTCTCACTTCGAAGTTCTGTTACTGGCCTACCTCTTAACATCCCTCACAACATTTTGTAAGTGCCGATTAACCGATCTTGGCAGACTTTCGGAGTTTACAACGTACTTTATATATTTAAGAATGTTTAGTATTCAAAAAATATTCATATAATTTCTTAGAATTTTTCGAAAAGCTTTCTGGTGCCCCATGATCGTTTATAAAACGAAACAAATTTAGGTACAAGTAACGTTTAAGGTACGGTAAGTAAATATAAAATTGTAACAAATGAATTTCATAAAAGCAGAATGAATTTATAAGATGTATGTATGCATGTATGTACTATGTATAAGTGATTGTATGTATTAATGTGAGTTGTCATATTTATAAATACGATTTTCGAGGTTCGCTGGTGAAGTGATGATCATATATTATTTTACAGGATAAAATAAACGTCGATAAAAGGAAATATGTTTTATATGAAAGTATGCAAACAATGATACATACAATATACCAATAACAATTTAAATACGATAAAATGAATCGAGGAAATGAACTGTAAATTATATAGTATTTAATTGACAACAAAAATATTTTATACGAACATTTAAATGAAAATAACAACACCTTTTGTATAAAAAAAGGATTTTTTTATTCAGCCTTTGGAGTTTATAGCATGGCAAACTAGTTTTACCTAATTTAGGGTACTTTCTGTTCCTCTCAACATTGAGTTATGGGAGATTGACTCCACTTATGATTATACGGAAGATGTAAAAAGGCCACGAGTAAAATTCTTGCTATTTTTGTCTACCAATACGTTAATTTGACATTTATTTGGATTCTGTTTTTGTTTATTAATGCATCACGCATTTGACAGGTGTTATTGTTGATTAAGTGATGGTGGTGATTTGGTGATTGGTGATTGCAAAGTAGGTAGGTATTTGTTAACATTTTCTTGAACAAAAAGTACAAGTATTTTTACGTTTGTTTTAACGAGTATTTACAGTTAACAAAAAAAAAACAAAAAACAGATTCAAATGAAATACCGAGTACGCCTGACAGAGACGAGACCACTGCACTGAAACTCATACACATACATAATATATACATATGTATTATATATACATATCGCAGATAGTTGTGTTTGTTCTTCCGTGGCCCATTGACGCACTCGATGAACAAAATACAAAATTGTTGGGTAATACAAAAGTAAAAAGCAAATCACAAAATTATAACAAAAAGCAACCAAACTTAAACCATAGAAATTTACAATTGTTGTTCTTGCTAAGAAGTTCGGTTGTTTGTCCCCTACGCTTATTATTGCTTGATTTACTTATTAACTATTTTCAATATTTCTTTTTAATGTCTAATTATTATTATATTTTTTTTAATTTTTGGTAGAATGAAAAAAACGACACGGCACGACACGTAGTAGGGCAAATAGAAGTGCTGGTGATACATACATAACATACCCCTGACAGGGGGAACCCCGTCAACTTGTAGCCGTAGATTGGAGGCACGTCGCGAGAAGCGTATTGTGTGCCAGTTGTTGTCATTCAACACCGATTGACCGGCAAGTAAATTCTATAGAATCACAAAGATTTAAAAGTAAACATGGCACAGCATAGCATTTAAATGCAAAGCAGTAAAGAAATCCTCATATTTACCTTCTCTCGATCACTTAAACGCACACTGGCACGCACACGTCCCGCCACCAGCGCGATCTCCAAGCGATCTGGCGAATTCGACTCGGCACTTGTTAATAGTATTAAGCCGGTGGGTCGCGATGTTTTGAAACGTATTATAAGCTCTTCGGTTTGAGTTTTGGTGCCTTGACCATTGCCCAGCCATATAGTCATATGTTGGCTGCCGTTGAAGGCCAATGTGGCCAACTCGCGTCCACATGTCGGTCCGGCGTATAGTGTAGCAGTGCAGTCGCAAATGGGTCGATTCCAGCCCTCTATGCAGGTGCCACCATTCAAGCAGGGATTGCCGGAACAAACGTTGGCCTGTACATGGCATGATGGCTTCACCGATGCTGCGGGTAAGTGTCAAATATGTAATTACATGCATTTAATAGATTTTTCAAATTATGTTAATTTTTTATCAGAGTGCTCTTAAATTTTATTTAGGGGATATTAGAGATCTTAATTTCAACTGACTAATTCCAAATGGTATCGAAAAATCAGGGGATCAATTAACGGTTTTCGAAAAAATCATTAAGTTTTTCAAAAATATGATTTATGACAGGCTAAAAAACATTACCTTTATATATGCGCTTTAAAGAACATGGTTATGTAAAGAAATGATATGCATATTTCACGTCGACCAGTATTTGAGTTATCTAAAGATCGTGTTATCTCAAACATTAGACACAGATAGTAGAGAGAAATATCTAAAATCTTTGGACTATGCCCAATTCTACCCAAACTAAAAAATATTCTGTGAGATCTTAAAAATAAATTCATTGAATATTTATCAAAATGCTTCTAAAACCGACTAAAAACGAAGTAAAAAAATGGAGAAATAAAAGGAAAATGTTTAATCTAATTATTTTTTTCATTGTCACAACAATTATCTTCATTCCAATTTTTTGTTGTCTTTGACATAATTTTCTTCTTTCTTCCTATCACATGCTAAACTGAATAATAATTATCAAAGCTTTTTGCTTTTTTACATCATGATACCAAAAAGTTGTCGCTATCAGCCATTTGCATAAATAATTGTGTCCGTTTATTTTTAATGGACAAAACATTTCATACTTTCACGTACATTTCAAATCATTTACATCGAACATGTACTACATACATACATACCTCGATATACGTATGCACATACATACCTGAGTCCTGTAAGCGTGCGAATGCTGCAATATCGATTGCCTTGCCGCTTAAAACCAAGTCACGCAAGCAACCGACAAAACCTTGCCGCAACGTTGCCGTCCAGATAGCCGGTGGCCATGCGATATTATTGTACGCTGGACCCGTACCACCGACATACATATGCCCATCCAGTTCCAGTATGGTACCATCGCCCGGTGTACGGAACTCATTCCAAACGCCGTCGACGCTTAACTTTGCATCTCGTCCGTTGCGCCGCAATATTAAATCATGCCAATCACCATCGTCAACTCGACGTCGTGAGGCACGCACCTTCGCCGCACCCGAACCCAAGTCCAAGTGTATGTAAATGTGTCCATTCAATAACTCAATGGCAAACAGTACGGCCTGGAAAATATAACAATTTAATTATGCCTTTTAATTGTGGCGGTAAACAAGCATTAGTGAGTTAAAATGAGTTAAAGAACAAAAGTAATTGAATTACTGGTATGGCGCATGCACTTGCATGAGGGTTAGCCTCAATTCATCATTACACGCCGCTTTTATGCAGCCAGCAGATTCTACTGAAGGTGGTTAATATGAGCAACTCATAAACAACAAGAAAATTATACAAGAAAAATTCCCTTAACCCACTTTAAATATAAGTTTAAATATTAGTTTATTGTTTATTAGTTTTATTGGTGATGTAACCCCACTATTCACATTTTCGACTAGCGCCATGTGTATGGTAATCAAAGTCTATTGATTTTAATTCATATGGCACCCATTTTTCTTGTCTTATTTTTAAACATTTGAAAAGGCTGCTTGAGTGCCTTCCAAAAATTCTGCTAGCACTTCTTGTGTTTGACAATATTATTCAGGCACAACATTCAACATATTTAAGTAAATCTAAAAAAAAACGCATTTTTGTTTACGCTTTTAATAAATGAATGAGAAAAACGCCCAGGGCAGTAGCTTTCCAACGCATGTTCGGAATATTGAAACGATGGAATAATAGTCAAGTTACTCCATCTTTTGAAAATTCGCTCAAATATAACAGACAAATATCACAAAAGAAAGCAAAATTATGGAGTATTAACTAACAAGTAAAAAGAGAATATATACCCGACACCCATAAGTCGGCACTGCTTCCATTTAGAGTATTAATAATCTCTTAATACCGCAGTATTTTCTCATTGATAAAAATATACTTACATTCTTCGAGCGCGGTTGTTTCGAGCCTGTGGCCAAAATAATCAATCCATTTGGTTCCTTGGTGCGAAATTTAAAGGATATAGAGCTTTGTTTGCCAGTCTCCCAAGGTGGTAAAACCTACAAAAATCGTGGTTTACATAAGCACAAGCCAAGTTTTAGACATATGTATGTATGACACAATATAAAGATAAAATACAAATAATCAAAATTTGTCTATAATTATAAAATGAACTCATACCAAATGCGATTCCCTTGTAGTAAACGTAACTGGGTCCTGTGGATCGCCAATGGGACACTGATATTCGACATTACCTGCGACTTGAATCAGTTTTGAGCCACTTTTAGCCAAATCAATGAGGTTTAATAATAATGTATCGGCAGAGAACTCAACCTTTTGAAACATTATTTATTTAGTATTTATTGAAAAAATTATAATAATATATAGGGTACTAACCTTACGAAGACAGCCTACAAAATTATTATGCACACGAGCACCGAGTAGCGCGCGTGGATTGACGGCGCCACCAACATAAACACGAGACGAAGACAGCATTGTAAATTTGCCGGCAATATGCGAGTGATCGGTGTAAACATCATCAACAACGGTCACAAGCTAGATTATAAAAGGTTTCGAAATTATGCGAAAACTGAGTTTACAAATTCTGGAGCAAATTGACTTACTCTGCAGAAGCTTGTTATCGAAGAGATTTCTTGAATTCGTCGATGTACCGTTACTTTGTGCCATTGATGATCATCAAAACGTACCTTGGATGGTTTGATATGCATTTCCTGTTTACCGTTAGCTAAACCCATTGTAAGTGAAACGCCGCCATCACGTAGCGCCAAATTCAGGTAATCAGTACCGTGCCCTGATTATGTGGGAGAAACAAGATTGGCAAATGCACTTGCGTATATACTTCCTTTTTAAAGTATGTAAATACAAACCTGTATAGAATAATAAACCATTGGGTTGACGAGTGCGAAAGTATAGCGTAATGGCATCCTGAGCACTTACAATGGGCTCGGCACTAGTTTGACCAAGATCATACGACAGGAACTGTTGACCGCGAAATGTGGCTTCAGATGGCGCTTTTTCTGCAGCGAAATGAGGTAAGTATTTTATTTTTGGATTTTCTATTTTGCAGCAAATCTGAGTAGAATTTACCTTTTTCACAATATTGTCCATCATATTCAAGATTTCGACACTCACATATTGGACCCGAATCGGTTGAGATGCAAATACCGCCATGTTGGCAAGGATCACTTCGTTCACAAGCATCTGTGGTATTACCGCCGCGTACACCCTGGGTAACAGAGAAATTCAGAAACAGATTTGTATAATATATATAGTAATTTCTTCTTAACTACTTACCCTAGGTACCTTCTCCTTTGGCATTTCACCGTTATCGCAAGGGCCGTCGCCACACTGTCGATTAAAAAAACAAAAGCTTATGCAAATAGTGTTGTTAAAAGAATTCAGTATAACTGAACAGTGTCCGTAGAAGCCAAAGACCTAAGTAGTCTAATTTTTATACAGATGGCCTTGGGTTAAAATCCAGTTTTGGATACTTGGGTGGACATACATTCCAGAAAATTTATGGCACGAAAAATTTGCATATAGATCCACCTTTAGAATTGGTATGGACCTCCTTCAGCAGATTTTTTAATACGCATACCACAAAGAGAAGGAGAAACTCTATCGGGCTTATAAGAGAGTGATGAACGCTGGTTATATAATAAGTGAAAACGTGAGTAACAATCTTTTGATTGTGAATAAGGTAGTTTCAGAAGAATAATAATAAACATTTTACAACAACTTTTTCTCCTTTAAGGGAAATTTCGTGTAAGGAAAGATCATCTAAACTTTCTTTTTATTTTATTGTAATTTTCTGGAAGCAAAAAACATGAAGGTGAAAATTTATTAGGAAATATAGAGCTTAGATTGACTTAAGCTAAGTCAGGTGCTTTAACTTTCGGTGAAAAATCTGAGCATATCCTCCAGCTGCATTTCACCATCGTCAAGTCTCGAATAATTTTATCACTACAACAAAAATTATCACTTTTATCTTTTATCTTTAAGTCGGGTTATGTTACAATTAAAATAGTTAAAGAAAAAAATATGGCCAGAATCTGTTAATTACCTTTATATCTCGTGGCTGCTTCATTTCCTGACGGCGTGTCGCCCCACCTGGCTGGTCGGCGTATACCAAATTGCGAATGGCACCCCGGAATCTCGGCTCGAAGATCACGCTTGGCAAGGCTAATAATGCCAACTTTGTGCTGTACCTACACACCATAAAAAATGTGTTGATATGCACAAACACATACGCATTAGAAGATATTCCGTGTAAATTTACACTTAACTAATTAATTTTGGTCTTTTCGCATTTATGTGTACTTATTATCAAATAAATACACAGCCATGCGTGCATATGTGTCACTCACTTACATGTCGCTCTCACCAAACTTTCCATAAGCAGATTTACGCGAATACATTTTCTTTAAAGCAAAGTCTTCTGAGAATAATAATCATATTCTTAAAATACATATTTTAACATTTTTTGCAATTTAATTGTACGGCGGATTTTTCGGCAGAGTAATGAGGACACGATTATATCATCGAAATAATGAGGCAATTTAGTTGTTCTTGTTATAGCAGTATTATCATCAAAGTCATCTAACGATATGCCCAGGAAACGTGATGTTTAGACATGGTCGGCCCATAGGGAGAAAGACGTTTGATGTGTGGTATTCGTGGGGCATGCAAACTGGTGATTAAAGTCATGAGGAACTCATTGCACATAGATTATATATTTAGTATGTCGGGGTCGACGCTGGATAAGTTAGAGTTTAACCTGCTACAGTATCCAGGGAGAAGTTATGCAAAGGCGAATTAATTAAGCCACGTCACGAATAAAATGAAAAATATCCCGTTGAATCAGAGAATATTTTTTGAAAACTATGAATGAATATGTATGTGAAGCATTAACTAAACCAAATAACGGAAATTATTATATTCAAATATTGAATACGTTGACATAATTTCAGAAATTTTCATATACATAGACTTCTTTAATTTAATAAAAGTGTGTAATTATCAAAATGCTTTTCATGAGGAAAAGTTGTAATAATATATCTGCTGTTTTACTTTCTCTCATTCTTTCATATTATTTAGTAACCTAAGAATAAAGGTCTCACCCACCCTACATATGCATGATAAAATATTTACGAAATGTTCGTCTTCAAAATAGATATCTAGATAGATCTGTTCTAGTACAATAAGTTATTTCAAAATGTTTTGATGATACACAAAAAGTACCAGTAAGAGTTGAATCCTACATCAAAAGGAATCTCGACATGTGAAGGAGCGATTTTTGAGGAAAAATCAGATTCAGCAATCGGCTTGAAATTTCTACACGATTTTCTTAGATATATTTATTAGAAAATCGTAAAGGGAAAAATATTTTTATAATAATTTCGATTTTTCAAGACACTTTGAAATGCAGAGTTTCCACAAAAAAAAGATTTTTTTGAGAAGCCGCCATAGAAATCGTCTATTTTTTTATTGTCCCTGATATCTTAGCAAATTTCGTTGCTTTCAGGTGTCCAGATTCCGATCTTATTCATGAAAATATTGAATGTGCTCTCGTACGTAGAAATATCTAGAGTGCAGTCCACACATTACTTTATTTTACCTAATGAAAATCTTCCGCTTCATAAGTAATTTGTATGGACTACTCAGAAACAATGATGCCGCCAAATACCCAAATATCGGTACTCATAGATTTAATACATGATCAAGTTAGCAATAAAACAATTTGCCAAGGCATTGGACATGGAAGGATGTTGTTTTGGTGACATTTGTAAAAAAATTTCAAACTTAGTATGGCAAAGTTCAAAGGTGGATTACTTTATGGTTCTCCAATACGGCAAATAATGACAGATATGGATTATATTGAGGTTATAACTGGTCTTATCTAATTATCTAAACTACTGATTAGCAATAATAATAGTAATTTAAATTGATGTTACGATGGCAATTGAAAAAATTATCTATCCTACTGATAATTTGAAGTTGAAGCAGTAAAGTAAAGTTTAGGAGGTATGAAGGTATTTATAACATTTGTTTACTGATTAATATAGATAATTTTTTCAATTGCCATCATAACATCAATTTAAATTATTATCACCAGAGTAGTAATAACTCTAGCCTCTATCTTTTCAAAAATAAGCAAGCACTAAATACCAAACTATGAAGAAATTGTGCAAAATGTGCTGAAAACTGGTCATATCTCTAGGGACACATTTGAGTATCAAGTTGAACTGTCTCCATAATAATTTGGATACATTTTCGAATAATTTTTGGAAATTACAGTAGGAACAGCAAAAGCGGTTCAACTAGAATTTAAAAGGAATGGAGGAAAGGTTTCAATGTAGATGGGATTGTCACACGATGACAAGTTAACAATCTGTTAACCTCGATGTGTTACTTTCCAAAACATTACAATGATTTTAATTATTTACTTTCATATTTTTTTGATTTTTGTAAAGAAAATGAAAAGAAATACTCAAAAACGAGAGCAAATCTTAGGAAACTATTATTAGTTTCATGAACTGTGAACACAAATGTGTCCAAAATCGTTCTAATATGGAAAAATGGAATGACTTAAAAAAAACTCACAAAAAAGCGCGCTTTTCTGACTAAGCGTGTCAGAAAATCTATAAAAAAATTCGTGGACGCCTTCGAGTCCCCCATTGATCTCCACAAATCGAGTAAAAGTCTGTTCTGATTTAAATGATTTCCATCATATAGTATCACAACACAATTAATGTCAAAGCAAATGCCAAATAATCGAGCTAATTTTAAGAGTAACAATTCTAAAGCTAATCTTGTAAAACCTTTAGAGCTGCAAAATAATTCTTAAGTCCTTAAAGTATACATATGTAATTCACGAATTCTTCACGATTTCTACAAAATTAGACTCAATGGCAATAGTTTGGTGAGAGGACAAAGCATTTGGTATTTCTCGGTAGATAACCAACCAATTTGGCATGCCGCCTACATAGACGTCAGAGTTGGTGGCAAATTTTCCAAATTGAAATTCCTTGCCCTTGGTCGTACTACTCTGCGACACGCCATCCACAATCAGCGATGTTTGTTCATCATTGCGCAACACCTACAAGCATAACGACAGTACTCAAATATATTTACGTAACAACAAATGCAAACATACTGCAGTACATCTAACCTCACACGGTAGACGAAAGCACCAAGCATACACCCACTTACCTGTACTTTATGCCAATGGCCATCATGTAATTCCCTGCCGACAGTTATGATATGCGCTCCACCGCCCAAATTATAACGCAAACGCAATGCACCCTCCACCAGTTTCAGCTCGAAGAAGTCATATGTACCGCCATCATCGGTGTAAAGCACCAAGCCGTTGGGCTGCTCAGTCTTAAACTCCAGCTCCAGCGAGCCATTGAGTCCCGTATACCATTTGCGAAATTGGGCGAAAGAATTTTGTGAGCCATCCAGCTGGAAAGCGTGGCATGGCGATAGAAGCGCCGAACACAACAGCACCAAACCGGTAAGGGCATACGCCGAGGCGGGCACATTTGTCGGCAACAGCGTTTTCAACTTTCGGCGCTGTTTCAGCCGTCCACAACTCGAATAGGGCGAATATGACGGCACATCGTCGCCAGCTTCTGGGCAGCCCACAAGCTGTGCCACTGCAGTTGATGGGCTCGTTGTTATTGTTGTTGTGCTTGTTGTTTTTGCTTTGATGCTGTTTCTGAATTTGTAGTTTGCATTGATATTGCCATTGTTCCTTTGCTGCCGCAATGTTTGCCGAAGTGGCAGTTTTTGTTGTATAGTTTGCAGTTGGTGCCTGCTATTGTTGTTGTTGCAACAGCTACTGTAGTCGTTGCTATGCCGATTTATGAGACGACCACTAATGCAGCAGCCGCAGCCACAACTACTGCTACCGTGACATGTTGTGGTACCATTAGAGAGGTAACTAACGGCAGTCATTGCAAATGCGCTGAAATTGTTGTTCCTCCTTCGCACTGTGCTGCCTGGCAGCAGCTCACAAGGTTCGCCTAAGGACATTCTGCTGCTGACTTCAAGCGTGACACTGCACTAGTGTTGCATATTTTTCGGCTTTGCGTTGCGTGTATACTAGATGATTGTGTAAGTGTGTGTGTGTGTATATAAGTTTTTTGATATGTTCAAAGTATTACGCATAAACGCGAATTCAACGCTGCAGTTTGCATGTGCAGATGGCATACAACAAACCAGCTGCCTCTACGCCAAAAAGCACACTACACTATTATTTAAATTATATCCCCACTCCTATACAATCGTGCTTTTTACTTAGTTTTTTTCTTTTATTAACTGTAAATGCATTTCGCCTTCAAGTTTTCACTCCCGATGTCCTTGTTAAGTTTTTTTAGCTGTGTGTGTTTGTGTATGTTTCTACACGCACATTAGTGTAGGTGTGTTTGTTTTTCCCACCGGATGTGGTTGTGAGTTTCTATTTTTTACACTTCGGCAGCACTTGCTATTGAGTCTAGCATATCGCTGTCGTTAATTTGTATATATGTATCTTGAAATCCTTGAAGTTCCTTTACATTTGACAAAATCTCTCGTACGTAATTTGTGTAGCTGTTTGTTTGTTTGTATGTATGCGTTCTGACGTTGTTCAGGCACGTGTGTGTCAGTATGTATGTGTGCTGTTTACGAGGATATGTGAGTTTGTGCCGTCGCGTATTACTATAACTGCTTCTCATGTGCATTTAAATCGCGTGTAAGTTTCATTGAATTGCATTTACGCTCTCAACCCTCTCACTCTCTCTCTCTCTTTTAACTTCCTTTGATTATGCTTTATTTTAGTCTTTAGTATTTGTTTTTGTTTGCTTATGCACCAATGCGTGTGTTTGTTTTTACAGTTTGTTTTATGGCGTCTTTTCTTTTGCTGCGAAAGCTTTCCGGGAGCTTTTCTCACGGATTTTTATGTACACAGAGCGTTTTTATCGTGATTTCGACGAACTCTACCTCTCTTTCTTGCTATGTGTCGGAATTTTTCATTGATTTCGTCACTGTATTGGTTGTTTATATGAACGCGCATAGGTGAACTGAAGCAGGCAGCGCTATTGAGTATGCTATTAAGTATGCTAAGTTTCTTACATGTTTTAACTAAGTAATTTTCGACATAGAAGCGGACGGTTGGTCGGTGTTACGTAGTTGATTGGTTAATTATTTTAAGGTTGCTTAGCTAATGGATTGTTTTTGCTTTATACTAGATTTTTACGCTTAACGTAACATCTCTTCACACTACACTTTACACTCATTGTTTTATGTTATTTTATTTGATTTGAAAAGCCAAAAAGCATTAATGACCACATTTGTTATATATTCTCTGCAAGTAGAAAATGCATTTTTCACATTTTAATGCCAATATACATATATACTTTTGTTGAAGGTTATGTTATATTTAATACTTATATTTAATTTTTATTTAATCAATTAATATTTTAAATATAACAATTATTTTAGATATTTCTACATTTTTATTTTTATAATTTTTTTTATTTACTTTATTATATTAATTAATTATTATTTTTTTTTTGATTACATTATAATATATATATTTTTTATTATTAACTCTTCAATATAATTTCTCATTAAACACATTCACATTAATTTGATAGCATAGCCTCCAAATGCTCGTAGCAGCTGCCAGAGCTCCTACGTCGGTTGCTGCTGCTGCTGTAAAACCAGTGGCTACGGCTATGACCACTCAAGTGCTACTAATGTTTGTTGTTTTTAGGTTACAACAATGTGATGGCAAAGGCTTTGAGGGTCGCGGAGATGCGTAGAAAGCTCAACTGTCTACCCTTACCGCTCAATGCCACATTTCGTTCGCAATCATTTTGGCCCCTCAATCTAAGTACATGTACATACTAAAATTGGTGAAAAAATTTACCAAAGCAAATTTTCACTACAATTTTTAGCATTTCTATATGCCTGTTTAGCAATACGAAAAGTTAACAGCATACAATTCGATTAGAGGAAAATAATACATTTTGTCATACAAATCATTAAATAACGTTTAACTCGAAATATAAATTTTCCATTGATTTTTGCCCATAAAACACACGCACATACGTACGCACGTCATGAAGTACCACTTTTCAGGTCTCTAAGTGCTGGTTGCTCATGTACGGCTGATGGAAAATTAATATTTAGTGCACCCAACATTTAAATTCTTTGGTTTTCACTTTAAGCCAATTTTCAATTTCGAATTCTTTTTTATAAATTTATTTAAAAATATTAACACATTCGTTATTTCCGTTATATATTTATTTCTCCCTTTAACTTACACTAAGTATATATTTTTGCTTATTCTGCAACTGAAGGATTTTCTATTAAATAATTTTTCACAATTTTTACATTTCACTCTGCCAATTTTTGTTCTATTATCGATCCACACTGCAATCGCGACGAAACTAGACTGCAATTTTCAGCACTGTGTATTCCTGCGTAGAGTTTTCAACGGGATGTTAACATTCACACACGCACACACACAAACACGCACACATATCATGCTCTCCAAGTTTTGGCTATAGGACATAATGTGGAAAGCTCATTTCGTTCTATTCACAAAATAAAGGAAAATACGAAAATTGGTCGTCGTCGTGTAGTGTTGGCGTTGTTGTTAGTATTAGTATTGGTGTTGGTCGCGGCAGCAGCATACCGTTATATCGTAGAGTAGTCGACAGTTGAGCTTTACTTTGACGTCTTTATGAGGCGTTGCGGTAGCGACCATATGTAGGCACACAGATGTACTCCCACATATTTGCACACACACACACACACATGTACTCATTCATGCTCGTAGTAATTTTTGCCTACAATCATCAACTTGATTTATACATACATATGTATGTATGCACATGCTTACACCTACACCCGACAGTTTTCGGCGGTTGACACTCGCAAGTTGAGAAAAGAGTCCAGTGCATGGCCAACAAGCAGAGAGGTTCATAACCTGCATGTATATGCAATTGCATGTGTATGTATATAGTATGTAATAGGGTGTTCATTTATTTGACTAAAATAATATTTTTTTTAGTACTTGGTACTTGGTTATTTCGTGAGGCTTCTCTTATTGTATATACTACTGAGGTAGTAGGTGCATTTCCGATCTTTTGACCTATTCTCTAAATTATAAAAACAAAAAACTAAATTATTTGGGTTGATAGATATTTTTGTTGGAAAATACGTCAACATTCAAATTTCCATGAGGGGCTTTCCAGCACTTGTTTTGCTACGCTTATTCTCAGATTGTTAAATGGTGAGTCTATGTGCTGTTATCAACATAATCAAACGGTAGCACTAGTAAGAGGACTGTTTTAAGAGAATTTAACTACCTAGAATGTTGTGTTTAGATTAATAGGAAAATACTATTATATGTCAGACTTAGATCTGATGCGAAATTGTGGTCAGCTTAATCGGATAATATTATAAAAAATATATAGATCATAATATACAAATAATTTAAGGCGTTATATCCATTTACAAATTTCAAAAAATAGATTTCTTTTCCATATATGGTGTGCATATTGAATGCACATGTTCTCCATAAATAAGTTCATCGGGCAAATGGTTTCGTAGGTAAAATTTTTTAATTTGGTCTAAATGGCTTTGTTTAACACTTTTCTAGAAACGATGTTTGCAGACTGTACGTGACTGTATGCATTTTTGTAATAATATTTTCTTCTTTTTTTGGTTTTTCGTTTTGCGATAATTTTAATCAGAAAAGTCCTAATCACCGCTAGACACTTTTTCTTTGAGACCTACTCAACCTGATGGGAATACAAAACATTTTATTTACCTAAGGGGTTAGGTGAGTTCGAAAATTTCAAAAAATCCTTTAGAATAATGTCATAAATTTTCAAGTTGATCTGAGTAATAGTTTCGGAGATACAGAGAACTTGTGCGCTCTAAGCTAGCTACCTGTAGGCTAAGTGCGCCGTTCTTAAACGCGTTTTTCTCGATACTGTGTTTTTGAAGTCGATTAACCCGATATCACGAAAGTTTATAGACCGATTTTGTTCGAGTAGTGTACACATCTTTAAAATAACATTATCTAGTTATTGACTGAAGGATTTTTTTTTACCAATTAATGGCTAAAATTTTACAAAAAAAAATTTTTTTGTTCTGAGAACAAATAAAAATTTTAATTTTTTTTACTTCCTTCGTTCAAAAATGAGGTTTATATATGTACTAATGGAATATGTTTAGTTTCTTAATTTTAGATGAACCAATAATAAGTTATGCTGTCCACGGTGAGAGCACTTTTTTTCTGAAACACCCAGGGAGGTGAGGTCTGAATGGCTGAATTTGAAAAATTTTTATATCAAAGTTTCAGGAAACATTGTTCAAATATTAAACTGTCGATTAAAATTAATTTAAAAAAAATCATGAAACAAGGCGTTTTTCCAACCTGTCCCTTAAACAAACGCAGTTGATCCCTGGCTAGCAAACAATATATTTGACGAAATTAAAACACTACTCCAACCATATTTTGTATGACCTTTTCGAACTGCGGCCGCCGAGCTTTCATTATCTTTGAAATATTGTTCAATAATGTAGACACGTTGTTCTATCATGTAACGCTCCATTTTTGCTAAGCTTAAAGTGTCAGCTGTCGATTTGTTTTTTTTTACTATACAAAAGGTGGCAAATTTAAATCTTGCATTAATTTTGTATTTAATCCAATCTAGCTTTAATTTTCGGACACCCTTCATAATAGACATATGTACATATGTACAATGTTTATGGACGTGTAGATGTTTCATTAAAGCATTTGCTAAATAAACATACATACTTGTATAGTACATATTTACCACGACATAAACTATTTGGAATGAGAAGCTTGCAGAAGTTATAAACAAAAACACCCACTTAACAGTACTTCAAACGTGACTTACCAGAAACTTATTTTAATGAAAATGAATTAATAAATAATACAAACAAATGTTAATTGCCTTATAATAAAGATTATGTTTAATTGATAACATTTTAATGACAATCCTATCGAGGCCATAAATATAGAACCACAGCTATGAGTTTCCCTCACAACGGTTAATAAAAAGAAATTCTTTAATAACATGAGCGTCAAAAAATCAACACTTCGTTGACTCCAAAACTCCATTTTTACTGTTTCAATTGCTGTGAAACGAAGATTTGTATGAATTTAGCCGCCTCGAACGTTTTATTATTTAAGAAAAATTGCATGCAATCGTAACATGGCTTTCATTATTTATCACTATTTTTTGCACAATTTTCAATAATTTAAGCGATTTTGCACTCTGCACTCAGCTCTCACTTTGATTGAAAACTTTGCCCATTACACAAATGCTTATCATTGTAATGCGCATGTCAGTCTTCACAAAGCTCTGCTAATAACACAACTTTAGGTTGTTATGGCTCGTAAACGGCCAAGATACGATATAACTGTTTATTTCAAAAAATAAAGTTGTGTTTAAAAAAATTAATAATACAATTTTTTGTGTAATTCCAATTTAATGTAGTCTAAGGAATCCAATACTACGTATATTAGCATAGATATTTGCGTGGCTGTTTTGGTACATTCTTATATTATTTTTGAGCTATTAGTTTTCAAAACTTCAATATCGTATTAAATGGCGCCTCCAAACTAGTATGCTTACCTTACGATTTTTCATTTTATAACTCTGTTTTATTTAATAAATAAATGCCGAGTTAGCCAATAAGCCCTAAATCAGTTTTTTTCTTTGATTTGCCGGCGATACATTCTTACCAATAATATTCTTATAGTACCAGTACCTCATAATACCAATTACTCTACACATTCCGAAGAGCGGTAATCTAAAATGATACCACCACAACTTCAGCCTGCTAAAAAAACTTTCGCGATATCGCATTTCCGGATTTCTACCATATATTAAGACAAAAAAACATCCGGAAATTGTAATTCAATTCCCCGGGTAAATAATATTTCAAACAAAATGTATTTTGCTAAATTTAGAGGACTGTCCTTCATTACTATGACAAATATGAGCGCGACCTGTCAGCAAGTTTGTTTACAGCAGCTGGTACACTCAGGCGATACACTAAGTAGTGCGTTGCGATTTTTAAAATGGATAAAAATACCGAACAAAGAGTTTGTCTAAAATTTTGTGTTCTTAACCAAATATCGTCTTGCTGGTCCGATGGAATAATTTTGGTTGTTATTTTAGGTTCTTAGTCGACTCGTCCCGATATAACTGAATTGCTTTCAAAGAAGTATGGTTGTGACCGAATTTAAAATCAAACAAGTAAGGAAGGGCTAAGTTCGGGTGTCACCGAACATTTTATACTCTCGCATGATAAAGTGATAATCGAGATTTCATTATCCGTCATTTACATATTTTTTTTATTTTGCTGTAAAATTAATTAGATTAGTAGTTCCTGAGATATGGGTTTTAGTCCATAAGTGGGCGACGCCACGCCCATTTTCAATTTTTAAAAAAAGCCTGGGTGCAGCTTCCTTCTGCCATTTCTTCCGTAAATTTAGTGTTTCTGACGTTTTTGTTAGTCGGTTAACGCACTTTTAGTGATTTTCAACATAACCTTTGTATGGGAGGTGGGCGTGGTTATTATCCGATTTCTTCCATTTTTGAACTGTATATGGAAATGCCTGATGGAAATGACTCTATAGAGGTTGGTTGACATAGCTATAGTAGTTTCCGAGATATGTACAAAAAACTTAGTAGGGGCGGGGCCACTCCCACTTTTCCAAACAAATTACGTCCAAATATGCCCCTCCCTAATGCGATCCTTTGTGCCAAATTTCACTTTAATATCTTTATTTATGGCTTAGTTATGACACTTTATAGGTTTCGGTTTTCGCCATTTTGTGGACGTGGCAGTGTCCCGATTTTACCCATCTTCGAACTTAACCTTCTTATGGAGCCAAGAAATACGTGTACCAAGTTTCATCAATTTTTACTCAAGTTACAGCTTGCACGGACGTACAGACAGACATCCGGATTTCAACTCTACTCGTCGCCCTGATCACTTTGGTATATATAACACTATATCTGACTCTTTTAATTTTAGGACTTACAAACAACCGTTATGTGAACAAAACTATAATACTCTCCTTAGCAACTATGTTGCGAGAGTATAAAAACGCAATGAATACCATTGATCAACACCGTATTAACCAGATTTGACACCGTGTGTGTTTTTTTTGTTCACCAAACTGAAAACAAAATACGCTGAAGAAGCCGAAGGCGACCCCAAAAAGTGCTTGTGAAAAGTGTAAAGTAAATCCAAAGTATTCACCAAAAATTACTTTTTATAAAAGCTGAATACCATTGTTGCAAATCAACATTAACTCATTATTTATTTTTATGTATAATTGGGTGTCTTCAGTAATGTTTTATTTAAGTTCTAATCCGTGTTAAGTGAAAGGCAAACATTTTGTATCTATAAATAATCTTTTACATTTTATTAATTTGATGTACATACATATGTACATATTTGGTATATGTGTTATAGTATGCATGAGCATTTAGTTAAATAAAATAAACAAAATATGTCATACACTTTTTTGTTTCTGCAATTAGTCAACAATTTGTGCTCTTAATACCGGCACATAATCATCGTATTGCGCTTGGTAAAAGTTTCCAGCGACCGGGTCACCCAAATTATATTTTGCAATGAAATCTTTTGCCTTCACCTTTACACGACCTTCACGAGACCTACACACACAAAAATATAAAATTAAAATATATTTAAATTATTACATCATATGACGAACTCAAGTATGTGTAACAATTCGAAAATTTTAATATTTGACTTACGTTTTTGATATGAATTTTTCACTCTCAATCTTTCCAGGCTGTTTGAAGACAAATGTAACATAACGGTGTAAGCCAGTACCCTCTGGTGGACCAGAGCCAATATATTCGGCAACAGTTTGACCTTCCGCTACTTTATTGCCTGGAATATTAATAACCAACCAGTGTAAAATTTCCCGACTAGTTGGCTCAGCACGTGAGGGTGCATCGGGGTCTACCATAAACAAAGTATACAGAGCATCATCTTCCGCCTCCCAATTGAGTGTGGGTTGATCCTTCACCTGCGTGGGTGTCAGTTCTTTACCAAGTTCTACTGTAACACCACTTGGATAAGTAACCTGGATTATTTATTATATTTATAATTATTTTGACTTATTTCGTATAGAAATAAAATTTGGAAGTCACCTGCAGTAAACCTTTAGGCTTGTGGTCAATAATTTCCGGAATAATACCACTTGATTCCATTTTGCGTCTACCTCCACTGTTTGCTTGAAAATGACTGAATACAATTATAGCAAAATCCAACTTTTATATCTCCTGCTTTATGCTTATCTGCCGGTCCGATTTGTGTAAGTCACTCTAACTTGCATTACTGATAGCAATATCAGCATAAATCGTGAATCAGTTTTTTCGATGATTTGCAGATTTGATAAAGAACGGCAGTCAAGATATTCAACTAATATTCAATACCTAATAATACCATATAATATGTAGCTCATCATCTTCTGCTCCCCAAACGGATGTAGGCAGGATCACTCACCTGAGTTCAACTTTCACACCCTCTGCGTAAATGATTTGAAAAACTATTTTTGTAAAACACTTAATTCTCACATTAGCTTTCCTTTAACGATTATTTGTCACGCTTTAGAGCTCGTAACAATAATCCGGAATATAGCTGATTAAATCCATTATTTGTGCATTGCTGCGGCGTAAAGGATCGGCAGGCCGATTGCCTTGTATGTTGCCAACAAAGTTTCTTTATCTTTTCCCCACGTGCTACCGGCTGGCGATTTGAGGATTTTATTGGGGCTATGTACTTTGGCATTTATCACGGTCGTATGAGGATTTAAGGAGCACAGGTTCTTCTTCTTTTTTACTGGCGTAGACACCGCTTACGCGATTATAACCGAGTTAACAATAGCGCGCCAATCACCTGGTCTTTCCATAGCTTGTGCCACACCTAAAATCTTAGGGTTATTGGCAGTCGGTATTTTAAAGTCATCGACTGCATTATTAAGGTTGAGTCTGTACTCATTTCTCCAGCTTATGAATATGGTCGATGTGGATTTAGTGAGGAAGAATGTTAGGTATCTTGCAGCCGAGAAGCGAGAAAGGTTAGAGAGATAACCGGTTACTTTTGAGCACATGTCATCGATTCAATTGTCTATCTAATCTAAACTATTTAGGCGTTTATAACGCTAAGTGCTGTGGGGGAGCTGTGCACCTTGCCAAAGCCATGCTGCTGGTCTGCTAGACTCCAATGATGAGTTAAAGTCAACTGCCTTCTGTATTGGGTTTCCCAGGTTTCAGTAGTGGGAGGCCACTCGTCCGACTCTCCCCATGTCGGGTATTTGAAGAGTGCAATGAAGAAAGAGCAACAGGTTGAGGACCGTGATTAAGTAGCTTACTCCCGTCGAGCCTAGGAGATTTAACATTCCATCTGGACCAATGGATTTAGAAGATTCTACTTTATTGATGACACTCGTAATATACTCATTGAAAGTAAGTAGTGCAAAGTATGCCGAAGGGTGCAATGTAAATTACCGGCTAAAATAGTAGCAAGGACTCCTCTTAGTTAGCGGGTTTCCCAGGTTTCAGTAGTGGGAGACCACTCGTCCGACTCTCCCCATGTCGGGAATTTGAAGAGTGAAGTAAAGAGAGAGCAACCGGTTGAGGACCCGAACTTAGGTACTTTAGCATTCCATCTGGGCCAATGGATTTAGTTTTGTGTCAGTTTTTTTATGACCTTTTAAATTTTTTCCTTATCTTGATGTTTTTTCGCTTAGTTGTAACATTTTGGCAAAAACGTAGTTTAACATAACTCGCGAACCACTCTTATCTATTTTTCCAATCCATTAGACGGTTGTAGCAGCTTTTACACACTATATTTGGTACCCAATTTTCGTTCACTATAACATAAGAAAAAATTTAAAAGGTCATAAAAAAAACTGACACATACGAACGCTAAACCCTTTGATGGTTTTACTATACTGACCTAGTACCATCACTCTGACTTGGAATTTCTCACCCCCCAGATTAGCTGTCGTACTGTGTAATTTATGATTCAATAAAAAAATTACAATCGAAAGACAAAAAACTAATATCTATTTAAATCCAATCCTGCGTGAACTTTGGAACACCCTTTGTTTTAAAAAGCTTTTCCCATCCATATCATCTGGTTAACTTTTTCAAGACTCTCCTGTATGTAGACATATTTTAGTAACAGTAACTTTACTGTTAACTACCTTAACAGTATTAGTTGATAATTCATTTTACTATTAACATTTCGTCAACATTTTGCTAATCATAAAGTGAGTCGTATGCAATGTCAAAAAGTACTACATATGAATGTTTATATGTATATATGCATAGATGCATTGAACTGATTAATAATGCACTGTGGTTCAGTAATAAAAAAATATACATATGTACATACAATACAGTATATATTTTATTGGTACTGGAAAATTTTTTCTAGTTTGATATATTTACATAACTATGTACATATGAGTAAGCATACAATTGTGTTATAATACATACACACATATATGGAAACGATAAAAATAAATTTATATTATCGCACTAATTGAATTATCATTTATGTTATTAATTCAATATATTTAGTAAACAAGTAAGGAAGCGCCAAGTTCGGGTGTTTCCGAACATATTATACCCTTGCAACTTGGAAGAATGAAGGTGAGGGGAGTACCTATGAGGCTTGTTAGTCATATGGGATCTGGGGCGAGTTTTCACTAAACCCAAAGATGCACCGTTATAAAAATACACGCTCTCTCAATTTTTATAAGATAACTCATATATTGGCCGGTATATGGGGTATAAAGTTACCCGATAGTTCCAAAATATCAAAATTTAGCATATGGAGGGTAAGTGAAATATCAAGAAAAGATTCTCTCTGAATTTCATTATACATTTATATCTCACACATTGACCGATATTTTCCGTAAAAAGTCAACTAGAGCACCAGTTTCACATATTCAATACTTAAAGACTTCAACAGTTTTGGTTCGATTTGGGAAGTTTCGAGTCAGAAGGTGGCACTCCTCAAAGGCACCATTCGTCCAAAGTTTTATCCATTATGTTAATTGACTCTTGATTTGCATACTGAGAAGTTAAAATTTGAAATGGAATTTAAAATTGTGTTATATGAGAAGTAGGCGTCGATTTTCGGGTATGGAGATATGGGATTTAGCCTAAAAGTGGGCGGGGCCGCGCCCATCATCCAATTTTTACCCCGGCTACTTTAAAGGTAAAATAGCTCTGGCGTAGTTAGTTATTGATTTGTTGTGCTTTTAGTAGTTTTTAACAGTACCGTTATAGGGGAGGGCTGTTTATATCTAATTCTATACATTTTCACACTGTCGATAGAAGCTTTTATAACATTTTCGCCAAGCGAATTTGGTTGTTATAGCTTTAGTGGTTTAAAAGATATGCGGCCACTCCCATTTTTCCAAAATTGCTACAACAATCCAATGTACCAAAAAACAGTTTTACTTGTAATCTTAATTTAGTGCTTAGTGCTTAGTTATGGCATATTATAGGTTTTCGATTAAAAGGGTTTTGTGAGGGTATCAGTGAACCGGTTTTGCCAAAGAAGATGTGTAGCGAGTTTTATTAAGACTTATTTTAGAATTTTTACTGAAGTTATCACACGCGCGGATGAACAAACAGTCATTCGGAAACCAACTTGCGTCGCCATTCTGATCGTTTGTAGTCATACGAGGTGTGACAAAAAAGTAGTGAGGCTGATTTTATTGCCGCGCTTGTGGTAAACCTGTGACCCTGAAATTTCCTTTTTCCGGCATCCCTCCCCTCTCCATTGTTATATGTACCATCGCTCTAGCTTGTTTATTTCGCCTGCTGCGTCAAGTTGAGTAGACGTGTATTGGTAGTGCTCGTCACGAAATTGGAAAAACGAAATCAAGAGCAACGCGTCGCGATAAAATTTTGCGCCAGATTGGGCTAAACAGCTTCGGAAACGTACGCTTAAATTGTAAGAGTGTATGGTGATAGTGCTCTTAGTCAGGCCCAAAGCTCAATGATTGTCTCCACGCGCCCCCCGCCCGAAAAAAGCTGGCATGAGCAAGTCGAAGGTGAAAACGATGATTATTGCCTTTTTTGATAGCCGTGGAATCGTCCACAAAGAATTCGTTCCACCGGGGAAAACTGTGAATCAAGTCTACTATTGCCAAGTACTCGAAAGATTGCGAAAACGAGTCAACAGGGTACGCCCAGACATCGCTAACTGGATCCTTCATCACGACAACGGGCCGTGCCACACCGCCCTCAGCGTGTTCAGTATTTGCAACAGCCGCCTTATTCGCCCGACATGTCACCCTGTGACTTTTTTGTTTCCTAAAATAAAATCGGTGGTCAAAGGAACCCATTTTGAGTCGATTACGGCCATCCAGGCGGCCATGACGAGGGTACTCGCGGACATCCCAGTCGCAGCGTTCCAGAAATGTTATGAAGCATGGAAAACTCGCTGAAATCGCTGTATAGCTGCCCAAGGCGACTACTTTGAAGGGGATGGCAGAGTTGTAGAATAATTTCCAAATATACGGTTTTTATGGAATCAGTCTCATTACTTAATTGTCACACCTCGTATATGTATACAATGCCTATATACATATAGTTTTTTTTTTAATTCGTTAAGAAAGGCACTGGAAAAGTGTGATATTAATTGTTTAATGATTGCAATAACTAATTTGAGCTCATACTGTTATTACTATTTTTTATCCGCAACGCTCATCAGTAAACCAGTGAGAAAAACAACCCTACTGTGATCGGTAAATCATCGGCTTGCTGTCGACATTCTTCATTCTATTTTGCTGCTTATCATTGAGCGACTGGACATTATTTCTACTCCATATAATTGCCCAGGATTGCATAATGTTCCAAGTGCGACCAAATCTGTATAGCCGATTTCTAAAGCCGTTAGTAAATTGTACTATAACACAACGCAATAATCACATAGAAACAAAAGTAAAACTTAGTAACGGTATCACCATCAATTATGTTCAAACGGGCAAAGGGGACAAAAATGTGTTGCTAATGCCTGGTGCACTTGGCACTGGCTGGTCACATTTCAAACCACAAATAGAAAAACTACCTGAGTTGCTACCAAATCATACAATAATTGCATGGGACCCGCCCGGTTACGGAAAGTCGCTACCGCCAGAACGACACTTTGATCTCAACTTTTTGCAAAACGATGCACGTTGTGCTGTAGACCTGATGCGCACTATAGGAAGACCCAAATTTTCTATACTAGGATGGAGTAATGGTGGCACAACTGCCATCATTGTGGCTGGTCGTTTTGTCGAATGTGTCGAAAAACTAGTTATATGGGGTGCCTGTGCTTATTTGGATGCTGAACACATAAAAACATTGCGAGGCAAATACACAATAATATTTTAAAACAATAAAGTTATTTTACAGCATGTAATGGATTTTACAGTTTTGCGCGATGTGCAGAAATGGTCACAACGGAATCGTGAAATAATGGAGAAAGTATACGGTGTAGAGGGATTTCCAAAGTTGTGGTCTGCGTGGGTTGATGCTGCGGATGCAATTTATAAAAAGCGTAAAGGAGACTATTGTTGCACAGAAGTAACCCAAATAAAAGCCCCAACTTTTATATTGCATGGCAAGAAGGATCCAATTATTGCTGCCGAGCACATACCATATCTAAGGGAATGTATAAAAGATTCCAAGTAAGAAATTGTGTATATTTCTGCGATAACTAGTTGTTTGATTATACATATATTCTTCATATTTCCAAAATATTTCAACTTTTTGTGATTAAAAATTAATCCATACATTTGAAATTTTTAGATATTATGAATTCCCCGAAGGCAAACATAATATTCATCTACGTTATGCAGACGAGTTCAATAAATTGGTAGCGCATTTCTTAACGCAAAAGCCCTAACATCGTACTTCAAAAGAATTTTATATGTGTATACATATGTATAACCGCTGACCTTTGGTAATATCGCAGTCTACGGAACCGATTGTGGTATTGTTTTATTTAAATGTTAACTCGTCTTAAGTAAAAGGTCAAACTTTTTATTTGATACATTTATTATCGCATGCGTATGTACATATGTATGTATATAAATAAAATAAAGAAAATACATAAAATATCTGTTATATTATATGTTTTTGCAATTAGTCAACAATTTGTGCTCTTAATACCGGCACATAATCATCGAATTGCGCTTGGTAAAAGTTTCCAGCGACCGGGTCACCCAAATTATATTTTGCAATGAAGTTTTCCCTTCACCTTTACACGACCTTCACGAGACCTACACACACAAAAATATAAAATTAAAATATATTTAAATTATTACATAATATTACGAACTCAAGTATGTGTAACAATTCGAAAATTTTAATATTTGACTTACGTTTTAGGTATGAATTGTGTACTTTCAATCTTGCCCGGTTGCTTGAAGACTAAGAAAACATAACGGTGTAAGCCAGTACCCTCTGGTGGACCAGAGCCAATATATTCCGCAACAGTTTGACCTTCCGCTACTTTATTGCCTGGAATATTAATAACCAACCAGTGTAAAATTTCTCGAAGGGTTGGCTCGGCACGAGATGGTACATCGGGGTTTACCATAAACAAAGTATACAGAGCATCATCCTCCACCTCCTAACTGAGTGTGGGTTGATCCTTTACCTGAGTGGGAGCCAGTTCTTTACCAAGTTCTACTGTAACACCACTTGGATAAGTAACCTGGATTATTTATTATATTTATAATTATTTTGACTTATTTCGTATACAAATAAACTTTGGAAGTCACCTGCAGTAACCCTTTAGGCTTGTTGTCAATAATTTCCGGAATAATACCACTTGATTCCATTTTGCGTCTACCTCCACTGTTTGCTTGAAAATGACTGAATACAATTATAGCAAAATCCAACTTTTATATCTCCTGCTTTATGCTTATCTGCCGGTCCGATTTGTGTAAGTCACTCTAACTTGCATTACTGATAGCAATATCAGCATAAATCGTGAATCAGTTTTTTCGATGATTTGCAGGTTTGATAAAGAACGGCGTTCAAGATATTCAACTAATATCCAATACCTAATAATACCATATAATTTATAGCACATCATCTTCTGCTCCCCAAACGGATGTAGGCAGGATCACTCACCTGAGTTCAACTTTCACACCCTTTGCGTAAATGATTTGAAAAACTATTTTTGTAAAACTCTTAATTCTCACATTAGCTTTCCTTTAACGATCATTTGTAACGCTTTAGAGCTCGTAACAATAATCCGGAATATAGCTGATTAAATCCATTATTTGTGCATTGCTGCGGCGTAAAGGATCGGCAGGCCGATTGCCTTGTATGTTGCCAACAAAGTTTCTTTATCTTTTCCCCATGTGCTACCGGCTGGCGATTTGAGGATTTTATTGGGGCTATGTACTTTGGCATTTATCACGGTCGTATGAGGATTGAAGGAGCATTTTAACGTCATCAACTGCATTATTAAGGTCTACTCTGTACCCATTCATCCAGTTTGTAAATATGGTCGATGTGGATTTAGTGGGGTTGAGAGTTAGACCCAGTTTACTATTGAGCACATGCCATCGGTTCCATTGCCCGACGTCATTATCGTGCAATCATCAACGTACGAGGTGATAGAAATTCCCTCTGATGGTTGATGGAATTTCGAAATGTAGAGATTAAACAGCAGCGGGGAAAGGAAACCACACCGCGTAACACCCGGTTTTTTCAATTTGGAATTTTTTCCTTGAAACAGTGTGGATGATTGCCGACCGTTCAGGTAGTTCAAGGCCCACCTCTTCAACCCTGGAGGGAGCGTGGATTGTTAGATGTCCTCAAATAGCGTTGTGTGGTTGACGGTGTCAAAAGCTTTTGGCAGGTCCAACCCCACGAAAATCGTCAGCTTGCAGGGTTGTTCGGGGTCATAAACTATCTCGTTTATGACTGTGGGGGTGCTGTACACTTAGTCGATGCCATGCTGGTGGTCTGCTAGACTCAAATGATGAGTGAAAGTCGAGATGTGATATTGATGTGGCCGTTACTCGTATGTGGTTTCAACGAGACGATGCCACGTGTCATAAAGTCGGTGAAGCGCTTCATTTACACCATGAGACATTTCCAGGTCGTGTACTCTCTCGTTTTGGTAATCAGATTTGGTACTCTCACTTACTTACCCTAGATCATGTGATTTAACATTACTTGTAAATCATTTCTTTCTCCGGGGCGTATGTAAGTTAAAAAACTTTTACTTAGTTTTTATAAAAAAAATGTTTTTCGGGAGCTATGCTCCTTTATTGAATTCTGTGTAAGAACTGAATTTTAAAATTAATTACGCTTCACTCTAAACCTAAGTTTACCTCTGCAACGAGTATGGAGTTTGCTGACGCTGCGCTTCCCACAGGTTGCCCCTACACATGTCGCACTCTCAACGATTTAACTGAAACGAGAAAAAAAACTATTATCTGTTTAATTCCAATCCTGCGAGAGCTCTGGAACACCCTTTATTTTAAAAAGCTTTTCCCCTCCATATGGTTTGGTTACTTTTTCAAAACTCTCCTATAAATAGACTTATTTTAGTAACAGTAACTGTACTGTTAACTACCTTAACAGTATTTGTTGTTTATTCATTTTACTATTAACATTTCGTCATCATTTTGCAAATCATAATGTGAGTCGTATACAATGTCAAATAATACTACATATAAATGTTTATATATATACATAGATGCATTTAATTGATTTATAATACACAGAGGTTTAGTAATAACAAAAATATACATACAAATGTACAATACAGTATGTGTTTTATATTTAACAAGTAAGGAAGGGCTAAGTTCGGGTGTCACCGAACATTTTATACTCTCGCATGGTAAAGTGATAATCAAGATTTTATAATACGTCATTTACATATTTTTCAAATACCGTATTTTTGTAAAGTTTTATTCCGCTATCATCATTGGTTCCTAATGTTTATACTCGTATTATACAAAGAAGGCATCAGATGGAATTCAAAATAGCTTTATATTGGAAGAAGGCGTGGTTGTGAACCGATTTCAGCCATATTTCGTACATGTCATGAGGGTGTTAAGAAAACATTATATACCGAATTTCATTAAAATCGGTCTAGTAGCTCCTGAGATATGGTTCTTGGTCCATAAGTGGGCGGCGCCACGCCCATTTTCAATTTTTAAAAAAAGCCTGGGTGCAGCTTCCTTCTGCCACTTCTTCCGTAAAATTTAGTGTTTTTGACGTTTTTTGTTAGTCGGTTAACGCACTTTTAGTGATTTTGAACATAACCTTGGTATGGGAGGTGGGCGTGGTTATTATCCGATTTCTTCCATTTTTGAACTGTATATGGAAATATCTGAAGAAAACGACTCTGTAGAGTTTGGTTGACATAGCTATAATAGTTTCCGAGATATGTACAAACAACTTAGTAGGGGGCGGGGCCACGCCCACTTTTCCAAAAAAATTATTTCCAAATGTGTCCCTCCCTAATGCGATCCTTTGTGCCAAATTTCACTTTAATATCTTTATTTATGGCTTAGTTATGACACTTTATAGGTTTTCGGTTTCCGCCATTTTGTGGGCGTGGCAGTGGCCGATTTTGCCCATCTTCGAACTTAACCTTCTTATGGAGCCAAGGAATACGTGTACCAAGTTTCATCATGATATCTCAATTTTTACTCAAGTTACAGCTTGCACGGACGGACGGACAGACGGACGGACGGACAGACAGACATCCGGATTTCGACTCTACTCGTCGCCCTGATCACTTTGGTATATATAACCCTATATCTGACTCTTTTAGTTTTAGGACTTACAAACAACCGTTATGTGAATAAAACTATAATACTCTCGTTAGCAACATTGTTGCGAGAGTATAAAAAGGTACTGGGAAATTGTTTCTAGTTTGATATAACAACATATGTACATATGAGTAAGCATACAATTGTGTTATGATACATATGTACATACATATGTATATGGAAACGTTAAAAATAAATTTATATTATCGCACTAATTGAATTATCATTTATGATATCAACAGAATATATTTAGTAAACAAGTAAGGAAGAGATTCGGGTGTATCCGAACTCATTACACCCTTGCAACTTGCAAGAATTAAAATGAGGGAAGTACCTATGTGTAAGGCTTGTTAGTTATTTGATATCTGGGGCGAATTTCCACCTGATTTTAATCATTCTAAACCTAAATATGCACCATTATAAGAAAAACACGCTTTCTCAATTTTATTAGAATAACTCATATATTCGCCGACATATGCGGTATAAAGTAACCCGAAAGTTCGAAAATCTTAAAATTAAGTATATGTAGGCTAAGTGAATTATCAAGAAAAGATTCTCTCTGAATTTCAATTATACATATATCTCACATTTTGACCGATATATTTGGCAAATATAAGCACTAGGTTCACATATTCAGCACTTAAAGATTTCAAATTTTCGATTTGGAAAATTTCTAGTCATAAGGTGGCATTCCTCAAAGGCACCATTCGTCCAAAGTTTTATACTGACACATTAATTGACTCTTGATTTGTATACTGAGGAGTGAGAATTTCAAATCGTGTTATATGAGAAGTAGGCGAGGCTGTAGTCCAATTTCACCAATTTTCATGATGTATCATAAGAATTTCAGAAGAATGTCGCGTACCAAATTTGATTGAAATCGGTTTAGCGGGCATTGAGAAAGGAATCTCACCTAAAAGTGTGCTCTGCCACACCCACCATCCATTTTGCACCCCTCCTTCTTTAAAGCCTTATTATACCAGCTCGGAGGTAAAATTTAATGGCTCAGGCGTAGTTAGTTAGTGATTTATTGCGCTTTTGGTAGTTTTTAACAGTACCGTTATATGGGAGGGAGGGACGTGTTATCATCTAATTTGATATTAATTGTTTTATGATTACATTAATTAATTTCAGCTCATACTGTTATTACTATTTCTTATCCCCTACGCTTATCAGTAAACCCGCGAGTGAAAACAGCACTAATGCGATCGGTAAATCATCGGCTTCAATCAGAATCAGCTGTTTCTTTTGTTATTGTTCCTATTAAATTTTTTTCTGCTTATCATTGAGCCACTGGACATAATTTCTACTCCATATAATTAACTAGGATTGCATAATGCTCCGAGTGCGACCAACTCTGTATAGCCGAATTCTAAAGCCGTTGATAAATTGTACTATAACGCAACGCAATAATCACATAGAAACGAAGGTAAAACTTAGCGACGGCATCACCATTAATTATGTACAAACGGGCAAAGGTGACAAAAACGTATTGCTTATGCCTGGTGCACTTGGCACTGGCTGGTCACACTTAAAACCACAAATAGAAAAACTACCTGAGTTGCTACCAAATCATACAATAATTGCATGGGATCCGCCCGGTTACGGAAAGTCGCTACCACCGGAACGACACTTCGATCTCGACTTTTTCCAAAAAGATGCACGTTGTGCTGTAGACCTGATGCGGGCTTTAGGAAGACCCAAATTTTCTATACTAGGATGGAGTGATGGAGGCATAACTGGCATCATTGTGGCGGCTCGTTTTGTTGAATCTGTCGAAAAATTAGTTATATGGGGTGCCGGTGCTTATTTGAATGGTGAAGAGGAAGAAGCCATGCGAGGCAAATACACAATAATATTATAACACAATTAATTTATTTTACAGCATGTAATGGATTTTACAGATATGCGCGATGTGCAGAAATGGTCACAACGGAATCGTGAAACAATGGAGAAAGTTTATGGTGTAGAGGGATTTCCAAAGTTGTGGTCTGCATGGGTTGATGCTGTGGTTGCAATTTATAAAGAGCGTAAAGGAGACTTTTGTTGCACAGAAGTAACGCAAATTAAAGCGCCAACTTTTATATTGCATGGCAAGAAGGATCCAATGATTGCTGCCGAGCACATACCATATCTAAGAGAACGTATAAAAGATTGCAAGTAAGAAAACTTGACTTTTCTAAAGCATTGAACGTATATATTTCTTCGATAACTAGTTAGTTGACTACATCTTCTTCATATTTAAATAATATTTCAACTATTTGTGATTAAAAATTAATGCATACATTTGAAATTTTTAGATATTATGAATTCCCCGAAGGCAAACATAATATTCATCTACGTTATGCAGACGAGTTCAATAAATTGGTGGGGCATTTCTTAACGCAAAAGCCCTAACATCGTACTGAAACAAAACAATTTTATATACAGGGTTTGTCCGGAAAGTAATAGGACAGTCGAAATAGTCTCCTTCGGCATCGATGCAGCGCTGCCTGTGCGATTTCTAAGCATTGAAGCGTTATTCAAAAATCGGGGTTCGGTTTCACACATCTTCAAATTTTCTTGGCTCTCTTCCACTCACAGCAATTTTGGTCGTCAGTGAGCACTTTTTGGACCATCTTCGCTCACACCTTGCGCATATTCAAGTGCTCCGTCACAATGTTATGAACCACAGATTTTGATAAATTTAACATCTGGGCAATTAAATTATATAAATACTTAGTCGACGCTCTGAGTTCAAAATTGAGCCACATTGCCGGTGTTTGTCGGAGTCGCAGGTCTCCCAGCCCGGCCTTTATTAGCGACGTATTCCCGGCCCTCTAAAAAGGTCTGATGCCAGCGAAACACACCACTTCTTGCTAAAGCAACATATGGCTGAGCCTGCTTGATCATATCAAACGTCTCTGTCGCAGATTTACCGAATTTCACACAGAATTAAATCGAGTACCTCTGCTCAAGTAAACGCTGCATTTTCGGCTTGCACCTCTCACAGAAACACGTCGCGTGAAAATGTTTGTCCTGACTCTCCAGGTGCTCGCAGACAACTAAGCTAAGAACTCTTCTACCGAATCCAGTTGGCACGGCGAAAGAAAATCAGTCCTATTATTTTCAAGACAAACCCGTATATATATATATCCCCGCTGACCTTTGGTAATCCCGCAGTCAACGGAACCGATTGTGGTAATCTGTTATTTAAATTTTAATTCGTCTTAAGGGAAAGGTCAAACTTTTTCACTATTTATATATTTATTGACACATGCGTATGTACGTATAAATAAAATACATAAAATATCTGCTATAATTATTTGTTTTTGCAATTAGTTAACAAGTTGTGCTCTTAATACCGGCACATAATTATCATATTGCGCCTGATAAAAGTTTCCAGCGATCGGATCACCCAAATTATGTTTTGCAATGGAATCTCTTGTCGTCACCTTTACACGACCTTCACGAGATCTGCACACACATATAGAATTAAAAAAATATTTTAAAATATTGCAGAATATGACAAACTCACGTAAAAGTTTGAAAATTTTAATATTTGACTTACGTTTTTGGTATAAATTTTGCACTTTCAATCTTGCCCGGCTGCTTGAAGACTAAGAAGACATAACGGTGTAAGCCACTGCCCTCTGGTGGACCAGAGCCAATATATTCCGCAACAGTTTGACCTTGCGCTACTTTATTGCCTGGAATATTAATAACCAACCAGTGTAAAATTTCTCGAAGGGTTGGTTCGGCACGTGAGGGTGCATCTGGATCCACCATAATCAAAGTATACAAAGCATCATCTTCCGCCCGCCAACTGACAGTGGGTTGATCCTTTACCTGAGTGGGGGTCAGTTCCTTGCCAAGTTCTACTTTAACACCACTTGGATAATTAACCTGGATTATTTATTATATTTATAATATATTATATTTTGAGCTATTTCGTATACAAATAAACTTTGAAAGTCACCTGCAGTAAACCTTTAGGCTTAATGTCAATAATGTCAGGAACTATGCCACTTGAATCCATTTTGCGTCTACCTCCACTGTTTGCTTGAATATGACTGAACAGTATAGCATTTTTAAGTTTTTCACTACTATTTTAATCAGTGCATGAATATATTTTGATTTGATTTCGGTAAGCCACTACAAATTCTGCAAGTACTGATAACAGTATCTACTAGTAGTGTTTTAACTCTCTTATCTCTATAGATATATAATAAATGTGTGGGTGTAAAAAAATTGAAATTATAAATATATATACATACATACATATATTATATTATTAAATGACACCAATCAATATCTTTAGGTTTGTATTACAAATGGTATATATGGTATATAAAAATGTGTGTCATGCTGCTTGTCCTAACTCCTAAAAGTGCAAGTGTTTGTTATTACAAATTATTTGGGGTGCAAATAGGCTGTTGTAGTTACTCTGGGTATCCAGATATACATAGTTCAGCTACCATACCATACCAAACAACGTGAGCAAATTTGAGTGAGGTGTGGTAACCAACCTTGAGGGAACCTTGATGGATTCTCTTCAAAGTAACCGTTTTAAGAGCTCAACAAGGGTGCAGTGCAAGAGGGCAAGTATCTTTGAGTAAGCAGCCCGCTATATAAACGATGAATAACGAAACTAACTTCCCAGCTGGAATCTTCTGGTTGGGTTGCGGACCCGCCACGTAAAAATATAATTAAAAAGAATGGACGCTTACATCAAACTCAATATGCACCTGAAATGCTGGGACCCTTAATAATAAGAGAAATGCTGCTATCCATGTGATGAATGTACTTTAAAAATGCAAAGCCGATATCATCGCACTCCAGGAAACGGAATGGACAAGACATGGCTGCACGATATATGCAACAGCTGCCATGAGACGATGCACAATTTGGTGTAGGATACGTGTTTGGTCGAAGGCTTCGTCACCTTGTCTCTAGGCTTATCCGGATGAGCGGAAGGACAGCGATAGTCTGCATCAAATCTAAATTTCATTTTATAAGTCTTATTTGCGCACGCCTAACAGAATAAAAGGATGACGAAACCAAGAAGCAATTAGACTTCACGACAACACTTCCAACAATGGAGAGAGGCTGGTTTATTTCGCCGAGGCACGTAATATAGCAGTTTGTAGCACCAGATTTCAGCATCTAAATATCCATAAATTTATCTGGATGTCACCTGATTAAAAGACTAGTGACCAAATTGATCATTTTGGTCTTTTCATAGACGGAAGGCAATCTTCCAGTGTTCTAGACGTATGCTCCATGCGAGGTGCTAACAAGGAATCACTATCATGTTGCAGCTAAGATACGTACACTTCGAAAAGCCACAATCACAACAGACAAGCAAGTGCTCGACCCTCCATCCTGCTTAACCAAAGCAACTTCCATCGTTAGGACGTATGTATACAAACTGTGGACGCCGCCTTCCGTCCTCTTTATACCTCTGTAGAAAATGGGGTGGGTTTCTACCGTCCTTTCAGTCAAAAATTTTGCCTTCAGAACCATCCTGCAGCCGATTGGGAAGAAGGCTGTGAAAAAAGGATGTCGCAAGAAGAGGAAGCAAAAAAACAGGAGACCGGAGGACATGAGTAGGAAGAACTTAAGATGCTGGCTCACTGGAATTCGAAATTCGAAAATTTTATAAGAAATCTCTTCCCAAGGGCCAACTTCTGTAAAGACAGATTACACATATCCAGTGTACATTTGAAATTCCTAAAGTACATTCCTAGACACTGCTAAGAAGGACCCGCACCAACAATGTACCCTGACAACGTATTAGTCCCGTTAATCGACTAAGACGAAGTGAAAGCGGGGTGTGTTTGTTGGGTTTAACTCCGGTGAACAATACGCCAACCAAACTACTGGCGAAACTGTGTACAGTCACCTATTACTTTATCTCTTGCCCTTTCTCAAGGACGAAAATTATTAATGTCCGGTTTAGATAATGAACATTTATTCTTTTTACCCATAGTACCAATATTTAGATACCTCAAGTTCAGTCCCTCGGATTCTTATACCGCAATAACGTTTTCGTCTTTATTCGTAAATTTATGTCTTGAATAATTTATTATAAAAGAATATAGTATAATGTATGTATGTATACCATAGCCACAACAACGTTTGGCCGAATCTACGTTATATATTCATATATGTGCAATGTACTACAATAAACAAAACATATTTTATAATTATTTGTTTTTGCAATTAGTTAATCATTTGTGATTTTAATATCGGCACATAATCATCGTATTGCGCCTGATAAAAGTTTCCAGCGATCGGATCACCTAAATTAAATTTTGCAATGGAATCTCTTGTCTTCGTTCTAACGCGACCTTCACGAGACCTTCATACAAACATATCGTTGGCTTAATATAGAAAAGGCGTATCTACATTTTTTTCGAAATCGCGTTTTTAATGTATTCTGGTAGACCACTGTCAAATACTCCTCCCCTTAAAAAATTAGTGGGCTATGATCGTAAATAACGGATTTATAGTCATATAAAAAAAAGCCCTAACTCATTCGAAGTTTTTTTTGAAAGAAAAAAGCCCTAAGTCATTTAAAGTTGAATTTAAAATAGACATACAATCAAAGCCACAACAGAAATTGCACTACATTTTGTATCTATTCTTATTCTTATTGTTTTGCTTTTGTATTTACTTTAAAAGAAAACAGGATTTCCCCGAGTTTGTCTAGCATAAGCATTTTTTCTGTGCTACGTTCCGTTCGTCGGTACGTTTTTGTTTTTTGTGTCAGTTCAATTAACGTTTTTGTGTTGGAAACAGTTTTTTGATTGAAAGTTTTAATAACATGAATTGTGCAAAAGAAAATTCTGATTAAGATGGTGTTCCAAAAAGGAAAAATACTGCTAACAAATCCGAATGGAAACAAAATGTAAATAAAAGAAAAAGATGGGAGGGGTGGAATATTTGGGTATATCAAAAAAAGGACTTTGTCAAAAACCTTCTAGGCAATTAGGAGAGCCATGTTCATCACGATTTTGTGTAAAAAGTGCGGTGAGAAAGTGTTCGACGTTTAATGAGTCCACGCGAAAAGAAATTTTTAGTTTGTTTTGGGAGATGTCCTGGGAGCAAAAGAGGCAGTATGTTGCAGGTCTTACAAGCTTTATGAAACAAAAAGGAAAACCTCTGAAAATTCGAGACGGAATCAGTCCATATCATATTTCTTGAGTCATAATTCAAAACGATTACAACTGTGCGTGAAATGTTTTATTCAACCCTAGGAGTAAAGGAAAAGATGGTTCGAAATTGGATTAGCAGCGCCGGTAAACACGGTACTCAATGCAGTCCCGATAAAGCTTTACTTTTGCGCAAAAATGCTAAGCGGTCATCAGTTATAGGTCAGCGCAAGAAAAACCGACGTGACTTTCTAAAAAAATGGCTAGAGGAGTTGCCAAAAATGGAGTCACATTATTGTCGAAAAGATAGCAAAAAGTTTTACTTCGAATCGGATTTTTCCTCATATCAGGAGATTTACAAGCTTTATGTCAACGAGTGTGAATCCGAAAAGAAAATGGACGCCTAAAATTGTCGTACCCAATATTTACGCAATTAATAAAGGAATTAAATTATTCTATTTTTAAGCCAAGAAAAAGATCAGTGCAATTTATGCGTATCACATAAAGTTAATAATGTTTCCGATGAGCTATACGAAAAACATAGAGAAGAAATCGGAAAAATGCGTGCAGAAAAGCAAAACGATATCAAAAATGCTGAATCCGGACTATGTGCAGTATTCTGTATGGATGTGCAGGCAGTTAAATTAGTGCCTCAACTAAAACGCGAGTGCTGCATATTATAAAATGAAGCTTCAACTACATAACTTTACTGTCTATAATATTGTAACGCATGAATCAGATAATTATGTGTGGAACGAAACAGTTGGAAATTTAGTCTCTTCCGTTTTTGCTACATGTATTATTAAGCACTTAAGGTATTTCCATGCTCGATCGCCTGAAACCCATCACATTATTATTTACTCGGATGGTTGCTTTCACCAAAATCGTAATACTGTTTTGTCTAACGCCTTGTTGAATTTTTCAAAGGAAAGCGAAATAACAATTGAACAGAAGTTTTTAATAAGTGGTCATACGCAAATGGAATGTGATGCATCGCATTCCCTTATAGAGAGAAAAATAAATAAAAAACAAATAAACTTGCCGTCTCAATTTGTTCAACTCATTAAGGAATCTAGAAAAGTTCCAGCACCTCTACAAGCGCACCATTTGCGTTATGATTATTTTTTAAATTTCGAAAATATTTCAAAGATATACACATCAATACGACCAGGTGAATATTGCACACTGAAACAACTCTTTAGATATATATACTTAAGCTTTTCTTAAATTGCAGGCAGGGCATTGGAGATCATACAGTAAGCATGCTTCGAGCCTTGGCGTATGACTCGTCAGGATCAATTTATTTTAAAACAAATGTAACGGATGAATATCAGTTACTCCCACAGAGATCGAGGTTTCCGATTGAAAATGTGTCCCCGATTGTCTTTATAAAGAGAAAATAGCCATATCTAAAAAAAAGTGGGACCATTTGCAAGATCTAAAAAAAAAATTTCTTCAAGCAGATTGCCACAGTTTTATGATAATTTACCTTATAAAACCTAATTTGTTTACAGTATAATAACATCTGCCTTGAAATATATATTTTAGTTTTTAATTATATATTTATTTTACTTCAAACATGAATTATTATATAAGTTTGTCCTAATTTTCACTTACGACAAAAAGCCCTAACTTAAATTTATTTTCAAGAAAAATAATAACATAAAGCCCTATCTCAAATAACTTCAAAGAAATTAAAAATAATAACAAAATTATACCACAATTGAATTTGTTACCTGTTTTGAATAAAAATTGCAATAGAAATGTTTTTTGCATCTTAAGTTTTTAAGGTTTTATTCAGTTTTTTCCTTCTCCTGAAAAGTAACGAAAAGTGTAGATACGACTTTTCTATATTAAGCCATCGATATGTATAAAATTTAAAAAATATTTTAATATTTATTATTTAATATTTGACTTACGTTTTCCGAATGAATTTTGTACTTTCAATCTTGCCCGCCTGCTTGAAGACTAAGAAAACATAACGGTGCAAGCCAGTACCGTCTGGTGGACCAGAACCAATATATTCCGCAACAGTTTGACCTTCCGCTACTTTATTGCCTGGAATGTTAATAACCAGCCAGTGTAAAAATTCCCGATTACTTGGCTCAGCACGTGATGGTGCATCGGGGTCTACCATAAACAAAGTATACAGAGCGTCATCTTCCGCCTCCCAACTGACTGTGGGTTGATCCTTCACCTGAGTGGGAGTCAATTCCTTACCAGATTCTACTTTAGCACCACTTGGATAATTAACCTGTACCAATTTCCATTAAGGAATTATACTTTCTTTGGTTTATTAGTAATAATCGTTTGTAGTCACCTGCACTAGACCTTTAGGACTGGTGTCAATGATGTCCGGAATTATACCACTTGAAATCATTTTGCGTCCACCTCCACTGCTCACTTGAATATGATTGAACATCAATATAACAAAACTCTCATAACTACTACTTAAATCAGTATGAGTATATTTTTAACCGATATTGGTAAGCCACTCCAAATTCCACTAATCTGATAACAGTATATATGTACTATTAACTACTACTAGTATGACATTAACTCTCTATGGATATATATATTTGTATGTATATTTGGTGGTCAAAAATTGCTAATACACATATGTTAATGTATGATATTTTGATATTTATTCTATGAATAAATAAATAAGGAAGGGCTAAGTTTGAAGCCCGTGTAATACCTATTAAGATATATGGGAGATACGGGTAGTATTGAACTTATTTTGCTATCTTTTTGGCGTCACCACATATGGTAGAAGATGCTTTCTGAGTTTCATTAAGAAACCTCATAAACCACCACCAATATATAAAGTCAAACGGATGTTTGAAGATTTTATCCATTACTGTTACTGTTACGCACTCTCTCAACTTCTTTAAGACAACTCATATACAGGGTTTGTGCGGAAAGTAATAGGACTGAGTCGATTTAAAAAAAATTATTGAACCAATCGTTACAATTCTTTAAAAACTTTTAAATTAAGCTTCTTCTGCTGCCAGCGCGATTTCCAAGCATTGAAGGCGTCACGGAAGGCATTCTCCGGAATAGCCTAGAGAGCTGAGGTGCATACTGCTCTGATCCCATCTTGGTCATCTCAAAATGCTTACCGTTTATCGGCCCTTCAGGCAAGGAAACCAAAAAGTCTCCCAGCACGGTCTTCATCAGCCTCCGGCCCTCCAAAAAGACTTGAAGGTACCGAAACACACTGCTTCTTGCTAAAGCAACATCAGGGTAAGCCTGGATCATATCAAAAGCCTCTGTCTCATATTTCCTGAGTTTCACACAGAATGGCCGATATTTTCAGTCAAAAGTCAACTATAGATACTGGGGTCCACATATTCGGTACCTATGTAGGTGCTGGAACAGTTTTTGTTGGATTTTAACAATTTTTAGTCATAAGATGGCATATACTAATAGTATTATTCGTGCAAAGTTTTATCCCGTTATACTAATTGCTTCTCGATTTGTGTTGTGAAAGAATCAAGTGGAATTTAAAATTGTGCTATTTGGGAAGTAGGCATGTTGGTTGTTCGATTCGATTCGTTTGTCGAGCGGATCCCGAGATATGTGATTTCACCTAAAAGCGGCTGGTGCCACGCCCATCGTCCAATTTTCAACCCGGATCCTGTAAAGCTTTCTCATATTATCTCCGAGATAAAATTCAATGTCTCTGAAGCATTTAGTTATTGATTTATCGCAATTCTAGTGGGCGGGGTTACATCCAATTTGATCCATTTTTACATTGTCGGTAGGAGCTCTTGTAATATTAGCTTTGGGCGAATTTAGTTATTGTAGCTTTAGTGGTTTAGGAAATACATAGGTACATTAAACTTATTAGATGGCGGGGCCACATCCACTTTTTCAAATTTTTTGCCCACAGGTGCACCTTGCTATGCAAACCATTGTCCAAACAACAGTTTTATACAAGTATATCTAATTAAATATTATATAGTTATAGTTCTTAATTGAGTGCTTCTTCTTCTTTATTGGCGTAGACTTTTCGCAACGTGGCGCCAATTGGAAATGTCAAGCGCAGCCAGGTCCTTCTCCACCTGATCTTTCCAACGGAGTGGAGGTCTTCCTCTTCCTCAGCTGGTGTTGCGTCCAATACTTTCAGAGCTGGAGTGTTTTCGTCCATACGTACGACATGACCTAGCCAGCGCAGCCACTGTCTTTTGATTCTCTGAACTATGTCAATGCCGTGGCCAACGCGCAAAGGACCATAAATCTTTCGCAGAACCTTTCTCTAGAAAACTCCTAAGGCCAACTCATCAGATGCCATATAGCAGGACGGGAATACTGAGTGACCTATAGAGTTTGGTTTTTGTTCGTCGAGAGAGGACTTTACTTCTCAATTGCCTACTCAGTCCAAGGTAGCACCTGTTGCAAGAATTATTCAGAACTAATGGCACGGGTGTTGCGGCCAATGATATCAATATCATCGGCATAGGCCAGCAGCTGTACACTTTTATAGAAGATTGTACCTGCTCGATTAAGTCCTTCAGCTCGCTTTGGGAGTCGCCTCGTTTGGTATAGAACGGCTCAGAGAGGTCCTTCCCGTTTCTGACAGAACTTTTGGTATTGCACAATGTCAGTTAACACAGCCGTATTAGTTTTGCGGGAATACCAAATTCAGACATCGCGGCATAAGGCAGTTCCTTTTCCTGCTGTCAAAAGCAACTTTGAAATCGAGGTGGTGTGTGTCGATTCTCTTCTCACGGGCGCATTGTGAATGTCTGGTCAATTGATGATTTTCTTGGTCTAAAGCCACACTGTTAATGTCCAATCAGTTTGTTGACGGTGGGCTTTAATCTTTCACACAATACGCTCGATAGAACCTCATATGCCATATTTAGGAGACTTATCCTATGGTAATTGGCGCAGATTGTCCTGCCATATTTTACAAAGAAGCTGATACAAGCTCCTTATCAGTTCCTCGCCGCCGTGTTTGAATAGCTCGGCTGGCAATCCATCGGCCCCCGCCGCTTTGTTGTTCTTCAGACGGGCAATTGCTATTCGAACTTCGTCATGGTCGGGCAATGGAACATCTGCTCCATCGTCATCGATTGAGGAATCGGGTTCACCTTCTAGATTTCAAACAATAACCCTGTCGGCCAGCTTGTCAAGCTCTTTGAACTCACGCATTTTGGCCCCTCTCTTTTTCTGTCTGCTAATGCGTCTCGCTTCCCTCTTCAACTATTAATGGGATAAATACTCTCACTTGTTGTGGTAGGCAGCCTGTTTTCTCTCCGTTGCGACTCGGCACTCCTCATCGTACCAGCTGTTCTTTTGCATTGTCCGAAAACCAATCGCTTACAGCTGTAGGTAAGGAGCTTGAAATGCCTTGATTGAAGCTTCTCGACGTCGGACCTAGCTTGTGTTTGTTGACGTACGTTTTTTGCTGCACAGAGGCGGGTGCGAATCTTGGCTGCAATAAGATAGTGGTGCGAGTGGATGGGCGCAAATCAGCAATATGTTGAACAACTTCTCTTTGATGCAGACTGTGACCAGACGTTCATCCACCGGGGTGAATGACAGTACTCGGCGACGGACTCTCTCTCACCGCGAATCCCACACCAAATTTCCTCCTCCTTTATATGGCCTCAGTCCTTGTCCCGTCCATCGCATTTCTTGGACGGCGGTGATGTCAGCCTTCACTCGAAGAGGACGGCATCTTCCTTATTAAGGGACTGGACATTCCAGGAACATGCCCTTAAATCGTAGTCTTTAACACATTTGCTGGGGTCGTCATCAAAAGAGATGTCTCTCATCCGAGGCTGTTATCTTCTTATCCTTCGTAGTGTGTTTTACGTGGGCCACTCTCAAGTGAATGGCAATCAGAGAACTTTCCTCACTTGTGTCAACTTCTACACATGGCTCCATTCTCCTTGTTTTATGATTACAATAATTAATTTGAGCTCATACTATTATCAGTATCGGTTATCAGTAAACCCACGATTAAAAACAACACTTACATATGTGATCGATAAGTCATCGACTTGGTGTTGATATTCTTCAGTCAGAATCAGCTGTTCAGCTGTTTCTTTTGTTATTGTTCCTTTGGTTTAGTTTTTTTTTTTTGATTTTTCTTATCATTGAGCCACTGGACATAATTTCTACTCCATATAATTAACTAGGATTGCATAATGCTCCAAGTGCGACCAACTCTGTATAGCCGAATTCTAAAACCGCTGATAAATTGTAGTATAATGCAACGCAATAATCACATAGAAACGAAAGTAACACTTAGTGACGGCATCACCATTAACTATATACAAACGGGCAAAGGTGACAAAAACGTATTGCTAATGCCTGGTGCACTTGGCACTGCCTGGACAGATTTCAAACCACAAATAGAAAAACTACCTGAGCTGCTACCAAATCATACAATAATTGCATGGGATCCGCCTGGTTACGGAAAGTCGCTACCGCCGGAACGACACTTCGATCTCGACTTTTTCCAAAAAGATGCACGTTGTGCTGTAGACCTGATGCGGGCTTTAGGAAAACCCAAATTTTCTATACTAGGTTGGAGTGATGGAGGCATAACTGGGATCATTGTGGCGGGTCGTTTTGTTGAATCTGTCGAAAAGTTAGTTATATGGGGTGCCGGTGCTTATTTGAATGCTGAAGAGGAAAAAGCAATGCGAGGCAAATACACAATAATATTATAACACAATTAATTTATTTTACAGCATGTAATGGATTTTACAGATATGCGCGATGTGCAGAAATGGTCACAACGGCATCGTGAAACAATGGAGAAAGTATATGGTGTAGAGGGATTACCAAAGTTGTGGTCTGCATGGGTTGATGCTGTGGTTGCAATTTATAAAGAGCGTAAAGGAGACTTTTGTTGCACAGAAGTAACGCAAATTAAAGCGCCAACTTTTATATTGCATGGCAAGAAGGATCCAATGATTGCTGCCGAGCACATACCATATCTAAGAGAACGTATAAAAGATTCCAAGTAAGAAATTGTGTATTTTTCTGCGATAACTAGTTGTTTGATTATACATATATTCTTCATATTTCCAAAATATTTCAACTTTTTGCGATTAAAAATTAATCCATACATTTGAAATTTTTAGATATTATGAATTCCCCGAAGGCAAACATAATATTCATCTACGTTATGCAGACGAGTTCAATAAATTGGTAGCGCATTTCTTAACGCAAAAGCCCTAACATCGTACTTCAAAAGAATTTTATATGTGTATACATATGTATAAGCGCTGACCTTTGGTAATCTCGCAGTCTACGGAACCGATTGTGGTATTGTTTTATTTAAATGTTAACTCATCTTAAGTGAAAGGTCAAACTTTTTATTTGATATATTTGTTAACACATGCGTATGTACATATGTATATAAATAAAATAAAGAAAATACATAAAATATCTGTTATATTACATGTTTTTGCAATTAGTTAACAGTTTGTGCTCTTAATACCGGCACATAATCATCGTATTGCGCCTGATAAAAGTTTCCAGCGATCGGATCACCCAAATTATATTTTGCAATGGAATCTCTTGTCGTCACCTTTACACGACCTTCACGAGACCTGCGCACACATATATAAAATTAAAAAAAAAAAAACATTTTAAATTATTGTATAATATGACAAACTCAAGTATGTGAAAAGTTCGAAAATTTTTATATTTGACTTACGTTTTAGGTATGAATTGTGTACTTTCAATCTTGCCCGGTTGCTTGAAGACTAAGAAAACATAACGGTGTAAGCCACTGCCCTCTGGTGGACCAGAACCCCTATATTCCGCAACAGTTTGACCTTCCGCTACTTTATTGCCTGGAATATTAATAACCAACCAGTGTAAAATTTCCCGATAAATTGGTTCGGCACGTGATGGTGCATCGGGGTCTACCATAAACAAAGTATAAAGAGCATCATCTTCCGCTACCCAACTGACTGTGGGTTGATCCTTCACCTGAGTGGGGGTCAGTTCCTTACCAAGTTCTACTTTAACACCACTTGGATAATTAACCTGGATTATTTATTATATTTATAATTATTTTGACTTATTTCGTATACAAATAAACTTTGGGAGTCACCTGCAGTAAACCTTTAGGCTTATTGTCAATAATGTCCGGAACTATTCCACTTGAATCCATTTTACGTCCACCTCCACTGCTTACTTGAATATGACTGAACATCAGTATGACAAAATACAACTTTCATTACTACTATGTACTGAAATCAATGCATAAGTATATTTTTATCCGGTTTTGTTAAGCCACTCCAAATTCTGCTAGTACTGATAACAGTATACATATACTATTAACTACTACTAGTATGACATTAACTCTCTATGGGTATACACATACATATGTACGGTGGTCAAAAATTGCAATTATACATATTTTTATGTATTATATTTTATTTATTCTATGAATAAACAAATAAGGAAGGGCTAAGTTTGAAGCCGGTGTAATACCTATTTAGGTATATGGGAGATAGGAGAGGTATTGAACTGATTTTATGTCTTTTAGGCGTCACCACGTACAGAAGAAGATGCTCTCTGAGTTTCATTATGGTACCTCACACACCAATATATGAGAAGTAAAGTCAAACGGAAGTTTGAAGATTTTAACCATTACTGTTGCTGTTATTATTGGGAGAAAAAATTGCGCTATAAAGCCAACGGGAAGTTCGAAACTGTTTACATTAGATGCATTAATTTCTTGTTCCCACGATGTATTTTGCTTCAATTGTTTCTTTGTTTTTCGTAAAAGGAGGTCTGCATGAATTTGTGAACCATGTACCATTGGGTTTTAGGGAGCATAAGCAAACAGATGTTATATTTACTGACTTTAGCAAAGCTTTCAATAAAGTCACTGTCTTGTAATAATGTTTGTTTTTACTACACTTAGCACCATTGCTGAAATGAGCATACATAGTAGTAGCTGAGAAATCCGCTTATTCGATAACTCTGACCTACACATTTTGTTCGCATGGTATTTACATTGCTGAAATAGATACCGACTTTAGTCCAGTTCGTCGCAAACAATTGCGCTTGTTATCAAGTATTGACGAATAATTATGTAGCTATGTAATTATTTTTTCTTTAGTTCTATTCTAATTTTTCTGTTCTTAATTCTGGATTAACAGATTTCTTTTGTTTTTTGCTTAATCTACCAATTTTTCACCTGTATGAATTATGTATTATATTTTAAGTTTTAATGCTCAATATAATGCCATATGAACATACAATTTGTATGCATATCTGAAATTTTATAGTTTTCAACATTTTTTACACGGTTTTTCGAAGTAAATATAGTTTTTTATTTCATCTTACACGGGTTTGAGATGACATGGAACGTATACCCCATTTTACTATAGGAAATACTTTTTTTTTTGCACGGATTTCTGAGGAACGTATCTACCGTGTAAAAAAAGAGTTGGGTGTACTTATTTATTTATTCAATAATTTGTGTACCAATACCACGCAAATTGTCAAATATATCAATTTCCATTTAACAAGTGCATCTTTTGATATTATTTATAAAAAAGGAAAAGAAAACATACACGATCTCTAGGATAAATTGTTTGAAATCTACAAGGCGGCTAAGGATCAAAAGGCGTAGACACAAAACATAAGTAGATACATAATTCAACTATTTTTGAATAATATTTAATATTTATTTGTCATAACTATCAATTCAACACTTTTAACATAATTATAATATTTCTATATGTTCGAGATTTGTGTACTTGAATGATTTTATTATTCTACATGTATGTTTATACTTATACAACAGAGAAATGAGAAGTTACGTTAATTGTTTTCTAACAGTTTAGACAATTATTTGCAGGTTTACACAAATTAACTAATACGAGTAATACATGTATTTGAGTAGATGTGCCAGCACAAATTTGTATGCTCCACTTTCAGACCGAATTTAACACTTTGTTATATTAAAATTAATATAGTTATACGTTCTTATTTTTAACATAATTTTCTTTTAACAGTATTCTTTTGTGGAGCATATTCTGTTTGGCTTTTCTTCAATATTTTCAATTATATTCAAAATGGATAAACAAAATTATTTTAAAAAAATTGCAGTCCTCCATTTACAAAAATTGTTTGTAATATACATAGAAACGCCTTTGCATATAACGTTAATAATTGAGAAAATAATAATTTTAATTATAAAAGGTATAAAATTGAGGAATATACATAGATATAATAGCAATTGCGATTAAATAATAATATGCATATATTTATGTAGGTAATGATGAATATACATTATAGAACTAGTGTGGAATATAATGTGTACAATTTGATTGCGAATACCAATCGGAAAATTGATTATTCTTCTACCCGACTTTATCAATAAACTGTTTAACAGCGAGTTTCATAAAGCCCACTGCGACCAATGTAGCGTACCCATTTTACTACATCGTGGTCAGAGTAATTGAGCTTTGGCTCGAAGACTTTTAAATAACGTACTTTAAAGCCAGAGGGTGCGAATGGTACCTCAAAATTCATTGAAATTGGTGGGCGTGTCCACTTTTTCTTTGTATCTGTTTCTAGTAATTCGATTTCTGCTGAAAGTTGAGTTTCTTTCATTCCCGCCATACGTTTGATCTTCCAAACAATTGCATTATCCGAGGCTTTATATTTAGCTTTTCCCTTCAAACAAATCAACTGAACACCAGAAGTATTGAGTGGTGTGGGAATTTTTACTTCAATTTTTTGACCCAGTAGCGAGGGTTTGAAATTCGATTTGAGCACAACTTTTACTTCCATTTTAGTTCGGCCAACTTCACGTACAAGTGGAATTACTCGGAATGGCAACGAAATATCTTTTGTGGTACGATAGCGCATGAGCTCAAATTCTCCATCAGGTGGTATAAAACTAATGGAATGTTCCGTCTCGAATTTACTCAACTTAACACATTGATGAAACTGACAATCATCGATGACGACAACAGGTTTACCTGAACGTGAAGTTTCCGCTTCAGAGTTGCCACCGATACCACGTCCTTTGGATTCCATAACTATTTTATCGTTGATACCAAACTTACATTCAGGCATACCTGTTTTTATACGAATTAAAATATTTCTATAGGATTACCATAACTTTATTCTTAAGAAACGAAACATACCCGAAAGATACGACTTCATAACCACTTTTCCAGCTACATGGGCAGAGAGCACTTGCCCCTGGGGACTCATCAGCAGATTCACGTACTCCAACACGTCGAGGAAAAGTTCATTGCGACGGTATTTTATTCCTTCACGTCGCCAGCCGATTTGACCGGTCACTTGTGAGGTGATTTGCATTTGTTCCTCCTTAGTAGCCGATTTGATACCCTGTTGCGTGATGAACGTCTTCAGCGTGCCCGAGTCCGTGTTCTGCGGATAGCCAAAGTCGAGAATCTCGTCGAGCAGTTCATATATTAGAACAAAGTTGTTCTTAATATTTTCTTCGGAAATTTTACCAAAGTATGACTGCATAACTTCTATAATTTTCAATAGGAATTCAAATACCATTGCTGCATTCACATTTTGCTTTGTGACTGCAGCCAACCAGATATTAGCACGCTAAAAAGAGTATTTGTTGCAATGAAATAGTCATTATAAACTCATTTTATAACATATACCTTAATATGAAAAAAACTGGTGCGTGCGATATTTGTTACCGGGGAACGAACTTGCTGTCTTGCATGGATGACGTTGACACGAAAAGCATCAACTGCATTACGACCAATATCATCTCGATACACACGGCTAATTAATACCTCTCCCTTGTGGTTATATACAAATAATCCACCAATCATTTCTAATAAAGAACTTATTTATTTAGTACAATCAATTAACACAATACGCCCAACTAAATATAAGTTTATTAATTTTTCACTTTCAGCGATTATCGATCAACACCCTCTTTTTCAATACATTTGACGGCTGTCACCAAATTCGTATCACACCACATAGTCGCATTTGATAAATATTACTTTTTCTTTAAAATTATTTATTACTACATTAAGCTTAGATTAAGCATATTTCTTACCTTAAAAATTATGTATGACTAAAATGCTTCAATTTCATATAACTTCATAAATTATACTAATAAATGTGCGATATTCCCAAAATGATTTATATATCAATGTGACGTGAACGCTTCCATGCAACCGCAACCAACTTCCCTGTGCATGACTTTGCGGCTTGAATAACAAAAAAATATTTTTAGTGTGATATTGGCAAGTTGATTTGTGAATTGAGGTTTCTGTCTTTTAATTATTGCTAAGCAAAAATGCCTGTCGAAAACTTGGAAGAAGAAGGTTTGGAAAAGAACCCTAAACTCGAATTAGCTCAATATAAGTTTCTATTGTCTTTACCGGAGCATAAACAAGATGCTGCCTTAAAAGCAAAATTACTAGAAGCAGTTCGCGCTGACAACATGGCTCCTTGGTATGAACATATTTGTTTGGAACTTAATTGGCCAGTTGACAAAGATCTACTTGCTCGTATGCGTGAACAAAACCGTCTAGAATTAACTAAATTGGATGACGCTATAGAAGATGCCGAAAAGAATTTGGGTGAAATGGAGGTACGAGAAGCAAATTTGAAGAAATCTGAATATTTGTGCCGAATTGGTGACAAAACTGCTGCCGAAACTGCCTTCCGTAAAACATATGAAAAAACGGTTTCACTTGGACATCGTTTAGATATAATATTTCACCTTATCCGTCTTGGTCTATTTTACTTGGATCATGATTTAATTACACGCAACATTGATAAGGCAAAGTATCTTATTGAAGAAGGTGGCGATTGGGATCGCCGTAATCGGTTGAAAGTATATCAAGGAATATACTCTGTCGCAGTGCGTGATTTTAAAGCAGCTGCTAATTTCTTTTTGGATACCGTAAGCACATTCACCTCCTACGAACTGATGGATTATCCAACTTTTGTTCGCTACACTGTATATGTAGCAATGATTTCTTTACCACGTAATGAATTGCGTGACAAAGTTGTCAAAGGCGCTGAAATTCAGGAGGTACTTCATGGCCTACCGGATGTAAAAGAATATCTCTTTGCTCTATACAACTGTCATTATGCCGAATTCTTCAAACACTTGGCTGATGTAGAATTAGTATTACGTAGTGACTACCTAGCAAACCCGCACTATCGCTATTATGTACGCGAAATGCGCATCCTAGCATACACGCAACTGCTTGAGTCCTATCGTTCGTTAACATTGCAATACATGGCTGAGGCATTCGGAGTAGATGTTGACTATATAGACCAAGAACTGTCACGATTTATTGCTGCTGGACGACTGCATGCAAAGGTGGACCGTGTCGGCGGTATCGTCGAAACCAATCGCCCCGACAACAAAAACTGGCAATATCAGGCCACAATTAAACAAGGTGATCTGTTACTGAACCGTATTCAGAAACTGAGTCGCGTAATTAATATTTAAAGTTGAAATCTATTGTAACATTTATAGTAAACGTATTTGTATAATTGGAAATGAGAAATAAAAACAAATCGTTTCCCCAAAATGTATTTTATTAGAAAAAGTTTTTAAAAACGTGTAACTTAATATTGTATATTGTCATAAAATGGTATTAAATTATCAAAAAATAGGTAGATAAAAATTCTTTGGATTTGGCTGTTGTACATTGAGTGTAACAAATACGAGTATTTTTAAACTTCAGTGCAATCTTCCCAAATATTGCGAAAATTGTTGAAATGGAAGTGCCTGTTTGCTTTTATCTTAAAAAATAGTTTTGACCTTGGTATATCTTTTTCAGGAATCTCCAATTTCGTTTTTGCACTTCCACGTTGCACCGTTATAGCTGCTGTCACGACTATTTATTTCTTTTTCAAAATCATTTGGTATGGTAGTCGTCGTAGATTGTCGAAAACCACAGTCCAATGGTCTAGATGAGTCTACATGTTCATCTATTATAGGTTGATTGTGTATGTTTGGAGTTATACGTGAAGGTGAGATCGTGCCCCTGTCTTTTGTAAAATCCACAACACCAGGAGTATGGTGCTGCGTCTGTTGCTCTAAACATTCGTTATGAAAGCTCTGCAGACTAGCGCTACCGTGCCCACTCATAGCCGCTGCTGTAGCTGCTGCATTGAGTAAACTGGTACCATGAGTAGCTAGTGCTGTAAAATTGCTTAAGTTATTTAAATTGTTGGTGTTGTTCCCATTAGTGCTTTGACGCCTAATGTTTGTGCTAAGGTTTAGCAATGCATTCATCATTACTTTATTTCGTTGATAATCTTTGCGTAAATGCTGGCGTATTTCAGTATGACAATGTTCGTTGTTCGTTACAATTATCTCGCCAGTGTCAGTGGTGGTGACACGTGCCTTACAATTGAATTTTCGTGATAAATTACACTGCCAATACTTCTTATCCTTGCGCACGTATTGGATGCCAAATGTATGACCGTCATGTACCAGAAGAGGCTTTCCACGTTGACTCAGCATAAACTCCAATTTGCCATGAAACCAGTGCTCACCAGGAGCAACTATATCATAAATAAAAATTAGCAATTAAAGACGTTTAAAATTTAAAATTTGTATACTTATGTACTTTTCGTTTGTTATTTCACTAATTGAACGTGTATATGTATGCATGAAAATGTATTCTTGTTAAGCTAGCAAATATGATGATTTCGTTAAAATGATGTGAAATTTGATCATTCCATGGACAAACACATGGTTAACTCTCGAAAATGATTGTTTTATGTATGTATGTATATATGTATATGGGTTACACCATCATAAATGTCCAAATTATGAGTTTGGTTCACCTATTACAGTTAATTTGCTCGGAACTTGCGTATGTAAGTAGATATAACGGCTCCCGAAACATGCAATACGACGTGTGATGTGTGGACGAATTTACTCCATGTGGGTATTAAAATATTGCAATGTGAGTTTAAATACGGATATGTAAACACAACCATACCTCCAAACATATACCTGCGTAGACCGGGAACATACCACTAAACTTTTTTAAAATTTTTTTAGGATTTCAGTTTTTTTTTGAAGCACAAGTAAACTATAACACATTACCACATTATAACTATAGTTTTTAATTTGTTACTTTTAGTGAAAAGCGGCCGATTTAATTGTTTCTATACGTATTACGTAATAACGCGACTAAACTTAAATTAAAAAAAAATAAAAGAAAACACTAATTTCAATTATATAGGGGTTTCACATATGTAGTCTCATAAGGTTATAAGTTATAACGATCCGAAAACATAGCGTTCAGAGTTGTATTTGCGTAAACTTATTTTAGTATGCAATCCAACAACAAAAATTTATGATTTTATGATTTTACGATGCTTTATGACACGTTGTGAGTACCCCAATAGTATAAATTAAATTAATTTAAAACTTGTTTCTAAACAGAAAAATTCGATGTCTGCAGTTAACGCAACTAAAATTAACTTCAGTTGAAAAAAACTTTAAATGAGATGTAGGCCAAATTCGTTAATAGTAACATTTTCGAAGTACTTTTGCGGCTCTCAGAAGCATTTTGTATAAAATCGCGTATACTTTGCCTTAAAAATCTCTGGCTCGAAACCGGATTTATGCAAAGTTGTTCAGAATGATCCGTAGAATATTTCACGCATATTCAATTCTGGGCTCCTTTAAAATCATCCCAGACAAGACAACAGTAACATAACCTTTAAATTCATTAACTTTAAATTTTGTAAACTTCATAATTTAAACTTATTTAAACCGACTGTTATGAGTTAAATAACTATATCTAATAAAATATTATTGTAAACACAAAACCGATTTCAATAGATGCAATGAATAATTACTCCGTTTCTTAATGGGGTGAAAATTGCAGCTAACTCAATTTAACCTACACACATACATACATACATATGTATATCATAAAATATGAATTTAAAAATCTATAGACTTTTAAGTAAGAAATAGTTCTATAATTTAAGTATGTATGTTTATTAAGTATCAGTATTACTACCGTAATAGCCGTAATTTACAACGAATTCCTTTCCGACTTGACTGAATACTTTCACTTACCAATTTCGCATCTTTGGCTTTACACTGACATTGTTATTGTAGTGCCGAAAGATGGAGGAATATTGCCGGGTTGACATCCCTTGGCCAGATAAAAATTCCGGTTCCGGTTACTTAGACCCGACTGTCGTGGGAACGTGTTTTTTCATGTTATATCCTTTACTCACCGTTCTCTCTCATACTATTTACAACAATTGCAAACATTTTTTTACTTAAACTAACAAATTTTTAATTTATCCATTGGCTTGTATGTATGTAATAATTATAATAAAGGGAAGGAGTTGGACTGTGCGTTTCGAACGCAATCCGCTGAGTAATATTAGCGTTTTCTGCTAGCGCAATTTTTTAACAGTTACATATCTTCCATTTTAAAACTATGTCCTTCCCCTGGTGATATCGTTATGGAGTCGATGACATGCGCTTGATGTTGTGATTCAGTCGCTCCATCTGTTGAATGCGATGAGACGGCGGTGTTTGAATTTATTTCAGATGGTGATAGGGTGGTCCCATGGCTCAGCATATGTTGATGTTGTTCACTGAGATGCGCAGAATGAGATTGCGTCTCAGACGCACAGATCGCCTCGTCGCTGAGATTCGTTTGCCCTGGTGATTTGAGCGCACTACCACTGGGAACCGAGGCTGGTGTTGTTGTTATTGGGGAGCTAAGCGAATTAGCACCACCGCTACCATGCTGTGACTGATTACTCTGATTCGATGGACTTTGCAGATGCAGCGGTGGGGGCGGCGGCAGCGGCGGCGATTGCATCAGTGGTGTTATTTCCAAATGGGGTTCGTGTTGTTGGTGATGTTGATGATGCGACAAATGCGACATGTGTGGCAATTGTGAATGGTGATGATGGTGCATGGCATTCGATGCATTCGCGCTATGCAATATATTCTGTATAACGCTGTTCGAATGCAAATTTTGCGATCCGCCGGCACTGCCCACGCCACCGTTTCCTGAGCCACCAATTGTATGATGCTGGTGATGTTGATGATGATGTACGTTGCCGGCCATGCTGCCATTGTCAGGCGCCGAGTGATGTGACATTAGTAGACTAGTTGCCGATGGAGTAGAGTGCCCGTGTAGATGTGTGTTGCCCATCAAGCCCGCCGACATTGGTGGTGGTGACGATGAACCACCCACTGCATGCAATTGATGTTGCTGATGTTGCAGCTGTTGTTGCTGATGGTGCAGCTGCAATTGTTGCGCTGGGGAATTATGCATAGAATTATGCTGTTGATACATCGCCGTACCAATGGCACCGCTTCCTGTTGTATGATGTAGTCGTACGCCAGTGGTGGTACTCACATTTGCCGCTGAATTACTACCGCCTGGCAACAATACACCGGCCATATTAATGGAGTTCAAATTTATTGCGGACGTATTAGAGGTTGCTACAGAAGATGATTGTTGTGCATTGACATCGATGGGAAAACCTACTCCATTCCCACTACCGGTTGCATTACTGTTTCCTCCTCCATTGTTACCCAAGCCACTACCAGCACCACTTCCGCGCATATGTGGCGGATGATTATGAACACCAGTTGCGGATATGACGCGCCCTTGATGGGTTATGCAGCGCGCTCTGCACATGCTTATGCGATAGGACTTGCAGAGCCAATACGTTTTCATACCTTGTTGTGTGGCTACGGTGTTGTTGCGATTAAAGACGCAGCTACCGTGCAACAGTGACGTCGATGAGAGCATCACCACATTGCTGCTGTCTACAGCAAGTACATGCATACATATGTACCATTTGTTGCGGATCCCGAGGTAAAGTTACGAATATGGTCAATGTTGTTGCCGCCCAAGTTGTTTGCACACAAGCAGAGCGCATTCGGCGAATCGGCAAAGTCAATGGCCAAAGATAAAGTAAATACGTAATATGTTAATATCATTCGGATATATAATCATATTACATAAAAAAATATTTGTAGTAATATGAGGAAACTGAACGTGAAATTGTTTTTGCTTTACGGCATAAATATTGGATTAAGTCGTTTGTGCTTTTAAAGGATTCAAAGTGAATTATTTACAGAAAACAGCGTTTAAGCAGTCAAAATATCAAAAGTGTAAGTATTTACATATAAAATAAATCAGTAAATTTAGCTAAAGAAGATAGTGCGAGGTGTCTGAATGTGCGGTGCATATGTACATACATATGTATATAGGTAAACATATGTCGGTATGTATGTACAAAGTTAAAGTTGTAAGTATATGCATAATATGTACAGCGTTGTTTTGGGTATATAATATTTATTTTCAATATTTAATGTTCAAAAGTCTAGATATTGCATAGTTTTAACTGCGCTAAACTTTATTTAATTGAAGAAATTAAATGAACAATTATGATTCAAATACAATGAAAATGTTACCAAATTACAGGCAGAAGGTAGAAACTATAATGTAAAAGAGCTGAAAAACAAAGAAAAACGCTTGAGTCCGAAGCTATAAACCTCATCACAAATACAAAATATTCCTTACAGTTTACAGCTACGTATATGCTATAGTGACCCTATCTCTCTTCGCAGACTGCACCATTGCCTTAGATAATAACACATGCTAAATTTCGTGAAGATATTAAATCAAATCGATATCGGCCGTTCTAACGGTTCGCATCCAAACGAACACGTTAAAAACCTTCACGCACAATTTAGGTTACTTTATAAGGAAGAAATATATTTTATGAAGTTCTTAGTGATCTAGTGATCCAATCTGAACACTTTGTTTGGAGGTTTAACGTTGTCTTAGACATTGTCAAATTTCGTGAAGATATCTTGTTCAATAAAAAGGTATTCCATAGAAGAACTCGATTTTGATCGGTTAGCTTGTATGTTGTCCGATATCGTGGTTCGGATAAAAGAGCAGTTTCTTGGGGAGAAAAGTAGGAGTGCAACAATTTCGACAAAATATCCTCATCTCTTTAATTATTTTTCTATCCTCGGTAAAAGTGACATCCATCCTCAAATTTCTAAATTTCGGTCGATATACTATGAGCAGTGGCTTTTGAAATGTTTACCATCGAGTATTTTACCCGTCAGTCATTTGATCAAGACTACTATATATGAGATAATTAAGTCTAATAAAAGCTTGTGTTTCCCTGATTTACAGAAATTGTACGTTTCAGTCGATAACTATAACGGATTTTGCTGTTACACTAAATCCACGGAGAATTAGCTACAGCTGCAGAACTTAGTATTCAAATCATAAATAGTGGGTGCGAATATTCTCACAAACCCCCAGTAAGTTTATAAATTTTTGTATATGACTTAGATCATATAAAAATTTTAGAAATGCACTGCGACCATCTAGTATGCCTTCACCTATTATCATATAACTACATTTAACCCAATTGCACTTATGTTCTTTCTCACAGAATTCATTACCCCGACAGTCTGACTTCCTTTTGCGATTTCAGGGTAATCGAGGAGTATTGTATATGACTTAGCACAGAGAATATGAATGAAGAGTTTACTTCTACTTTAAGTGCAACGTTTTTTTAAGTTTTCATTCTATGTCATCTAAATTTAGTTACCTCTAAAGAATTCCAGAATAATAGTTATAAGTAAATGTGCTGAATGAAGTTAAAAGGTGTTTTACTTTATCCGCCACCAATAAAGCGAAATTTCTAAAAGCTTATTGCCTATAGCTGGCTCATTGTTTGCTATGTACAATAGGTTATACAGTATAATTAATGATATACAACATACATGTAAATTATATTATTACATAGATCACTTGATCATTTTTAGGAAGTCGCTCACCGATAAATTGATTAGACATTTATCTAAATAAGGTTGCAGTATGTATATAATGTATATGCATATGCCTGATGCGAAATAAAAACTTTTAAGGAAAGAATTCAGCTGATTCTCAAAAAATCGATATTGATATCCAAAGGATTTTTACAAAGCAGAATCGAAAGTTACGTATGTAAACAAAAAAGATTTATCTAAGTTGGAATTCTCAAAGATCCAACAGCTATATTAATAATCACAGCATATTTGTATACATTTCCGATATTAATAAGATACGGTTACGTAATTCGTAAGAAAATAAGGTTGTTTATAAGCTTGTGCCAATTTTGTGTTGTTTCGGCATTCTCTCATAAATTTCGTGATCAAAATTCGATAAGTTAAAAAACAAAAGAAATACCTACACGATTTTGTAAATTCTGCGTTTTTCGAGAATCAGTCAATTATGTATGTTGTTCATTGAAAATGTCCCAAAGGGTAGCTAAAAATTTAGGCTTAAAATAATCGGGATCATTACAGTATTGACTTTGAAACAGAAGTAACATAATTAAATTAAGGAAGATAACAAACTGTTTATTGATCTTTGAGGTTTTAAAAATAGTCCACTTTCATCATAGGTAGAAGAACCTCGATAGGAATTTGGTTACAGAATTATGGGATACAGCGGAGGTTAAGTTGACTAAAAACTGAATATTTGGCCTATTTCAATTAGTACGTTGATAAATATTACTATTTACACAAATAAATACTATTTTAATGTTAGTACAGTTACAATCGTATATAAGGCATGCAAATAAAACAAAGCTTAAAAAGCCAATGCAACATAAAAATAAAAGCAACAAATAAGATTGGATGAACCATAACTACATAACAATAAAATATGTTAGTTTAGAATTTTCTAGCAGTGTATGGCAATGTGAAAATATGGCGATAATAGTAGGAATGCGTACAAAAAAATTAATACTTTGGAACGAAAAAACAATAACATTCGATACATACTTGGTGGAATATCAACATGATTTGCGAAGTTCTTTGAATAGTCACTGGGAATATGCAAATCATTTGGATACTCTGGGCCACTACTGCCACCACCAGGCGTGTTGCCACCACAAGCACCGCCAACGCCGCTTGCACCGCCAGCACTGCTATTTTTGTATAAATTATAATCAAACCCAAAGGCAGCGGGATTGAAGGTGCCTCTAAAAGCCGCTGCTGCCGCCGCAGCTGATGAGTTAGTGGCCAAATGTGGAAGAGATGGTAGGAAATAATCGGATTCAGCATCCGCATCGGCACTGTCACTATGATCGGTATTGTGATCGGCTGAAGCTATCGAGCGACGGAATTGTTTACGCGAGTAAATTGAAAGGGCTTCATTATTTACATCTGCATGTCGTTTAAGACTTGAAGCCGCATGATAATTCGGATGCAACGGTAAATTACTCTCCGGTGAGCTTTTGAAATTTTGCTGATTAGCATTAGCTGTTGATTCCGCAAAGCTCATGGGTGATGGTGACGATGCGGGTGAATGAGATTTCACCGAAATGGGATTGGACACTTTCACACTTGATAGCCCATCAGAACCATTCGCATCATCATTTCCACTGACCGCACGGTTTAAACTTGTTTTTGCTGCGATCCCACTACTATTATTATCAGCGTCTACGCATGCGTTGCTCGCTTCATCGGCATTGTGTGTTTGACTGGCAGATTTATCCGTCGTTGTATTAGCTGCTGTTGAGGAAGCATTTGTGGCAAGACCCTTGATTTGTAGCAATTGACCAATTTTCATGAACGACTGTAATTCCGTGTGCTTGACATTCACCACACCCTGATACATGAATTCCAGTAGTTCGCACATAATGTTGAAGGTGACATCTTTTAGTATAACTAAAAAGAAATATGAAAGAAAAATATTTGCTTTAGAAGATGGCGAAAAAATATGGTATGAAATATGATAAGAAAAGGGGAGAAATGGGGTTGGGTTGTTTCCTTATGCCAAGGTGAAATTACTAATTTAAAAAAAAAAAGATTAAAAACGGTGACCTCGACTGCACCGAAGCTATAATACCTTTCACAGGTGCAATTCTTGTGGTAGCTATATGTATAACTATATGAGCCCCCGTTGACATTGCTCCGAACACTTCGGATACAATTTATACTTTTCATTTCAAATTGCAATCTCAGTGTAACTTTTTCAACACCTCCAACAAATTTCAAACAAAGAATTTTTACACTCTATTTAATATAAGTAGTATTAAATACTATCTATTAGGTGCACCATAGATGCATAGATAATAAGCATGAACGCATAAATGCTTCGGACTGTTGTCATAAGCCTTCGAAAGTACAGTTAAATATCGTGCGTTTGCATATGTACATTTTAGAAATCAAAAAGGCGAGCAACGATTACAGTATACATACATATGTACATACATTTTATGGATTAATTCAGATGCTTATACAAACGTTTACTGTTTCTCGTATGAGTATTCATGATTTCATAACTGTAAAAATGAAAGAGGTCAAATATACTGAGAAGATGTTATCAGCATATGAAATGTATAAATACTAAATCAATACATAAAATTTTTCGATAAGAGCTAAAATCTTAAAAACAACGCTCCGATGTACGAATGTATGTATGCATTTATATATGTAGATAGATAGTATATTTGTTGGTAGTACATGTATCCCACAACAACTGCAGCAGCCGTTTTCATTACGATGGAAATAACCGATGTCGCTGCTGTGATTGAGACAGCTAAGCCAACCAACCAGCGCCAACATCTACTTAAAAACAATATTATCTCTTGTTCTCAATAATCACGAAATAACCGCACACTTCTACCCTACTCGACCTCCAACCCAACTAACCAGCCATACATTCGAACGCTGATGATCCACTTGGCGCAGTCATATCTATGAGCGTATAAGCGCTTGTGAGTATGTATGAGTGTACGAAACGAAAATCCTCCGCCTTTAGTACCCAGTCTATAAGTAATATCAACCGACTACAAAACGGAGATATTTCTCTTTTAATATAGTATATGTATGTTTAGGCATATGAATATATGAACAGGTCAACTTTTTTATTTATTTGCTCGAAAATTGTTTTTTTTTTTTATGACTGTGTAAAAGTCCATGCATGACTCGAGCGTGTCTAAATTTTTTGAAGCATCTCTAGCACGATACAGACCAAATACTTACGAGTCACACACATGCTTGCTAGTATGTAGTATGTATGCAGATGTGAACAATAATATGCCTAATATTATAACGCCGGCAAGCTTCGTCCGCTCATGGGGAGGATCGCTGATCAGCCCAGCTTATTCTCTGATGACACAAATATTTTATAGAACATAATGTTAGTTCCGCATTTCATCTCAGACATCAGAGTGCTGATATTAAGTTGTGTTGTTCGCTTGTGTTAGTAAAGCGTAGCTTTTACTAATGTGCATATGTATGTATGTATAAAGAGAAGTGTATGCATCGACATACATACATATATACATATATAAATGTGATTATATATATTTACAATAAGAAAATAAGCGATTTGTGACACACATATGTATGTACATATGTTGTTATGTACCCAACTTATGTCTGTCAGCGATTGGGCAGTTGCGAAGCGTCTTCCAATAATCCATATTTGTTATGATAAACTTTGATTAAAGTTCATTGAAAATGCGATAAATCCTCGTAGATAATCGCATGTTGTACGGACTAATGATCCAAAGTTGGAATTTTTCATAAATGTTGGCTTTTTAAAATCATTGAATGTTAAGAATATGAACACATGTAGAGACAAATACCAAATAGGTTCTATTATTGCGAGCTTATACTTTGTACCCAATATATATACGTATGTATGTGCACCTATATGTCTCTATTTATGGTCATTATGCATTTGTATTATTCTTAATTTATTTATGCATACACACATACAAATGTATGTGAATATATCTGACATAAATTCAACAAAAACTTTGAAATATAAATATATTCGACTGATAGCATGAAACAGCGACAGAAAAATCTAATAACTAATACTAAAACTATAGATAAATGTTTTTAACTTGATAAGCGTTTTTGAATCATTAACAACATTTTTTAATTATATGGAATTTTGTTATTAGGCATTTCTTGATTGTAGCACTTTCCACAATTCTTATTTTTAACAAAAAAAGTGGTTTTGGTGGTATTATTATCAAAACTCTTATTCTTTTGATGATTTCTTGACCAATATGTGTATGAAGGTAGGTAAAAATTTCAAATCGATCGGTTCAAAAATTTTCATCACAGACTCTGAAAACAAAGTTTTCGAGAAAAAAGCTAATATTAAATCTTCAGAAAGTTTCCAGAGCATTTTAAATCAAAATTTTAGACTCAAGGAGTCTAGACGTTTAACTAAACTTTCAAAAGGACTACGATTTCTAATATTCAAAATGAAAAAAGTTTACCAGAACGCGGACGAACGAGTTAACCAAACGACTGCCATTAAAAATAAACCTGCATATCTTACCTACTACTATCTGGTTTTTACTCGGAATGTTTATACCAAATTTTTTCATATTTGTGGAATCCTTTGAGTTAAACATTTTGCTTGGCACAAATAACATTTCCGCCAAATAATTTATCACAGACTTCACATAGATTACCACGACTATAATTCAACGATTAACTTAGCCCACAATCAATGATTTTTATCTGTAGAAAAAGCGGCTTATGCATTTAAATTCATTATTGATGTTGTCTGAACCGGCTTGAATCCAGTTTTTCAAGATTTGAACTCCACGAAGAACATAAAAAATAATATTACAAATATACAAAAATTTAATTCTAATTAAAAAAGTATTACATAGTTATAGTTATCCTTAAAATTATAAATTTTAAGACTACTAAGACCGTAGAGGGCGTTACCTTATTTTTATGTAATTTCAGCATTCATAATAGGCACGACCAATAGAAAATCGTTCAGGTATTTTCTCCTGATTACGATAAAAATTTATCGAATCAGAAGAGGGCAATGCTTTGGTAATGATATAGCAAGGTGTACACATATGTTACATATCTGCATATGATTTATTGTAGTCATTTCCTTGTGGCAGAAGAAAAAAAATTATAATTTGTTATCTCGACCATTCAAGCAGATAAATTCGAGTTGTACAACACTGTAGAAAATTAAGTACCCAATCTGCTTTCATTTAAAAATTTGAAGCAAGTGTGTATGTGAAAACATTTACAAAAGTAAATACACTCAAATGTGTAAAGTGAATCTTACTACTTTTATATAGCCAAAGTAGCAACGACCTCATAAAATTTTGAGTGAAGCAAAAAAACAGATCGATAGTAGGGATCGATGCAGAGGCTTTATTATATTTTCTATCCTTTTGATATTATCACAGCAAACTTTTTAAGACATATATTGAACACATATTTAGGTTTCCTGACCAATCCATGTACACACCGTACTTCTCATAAGCCTCATACGTAAGAAAGGGATGAACGATCACACGTATACATGGTTTTCGGTTACATTTATCAATTCGACCTTAAGAAACTCGTAGAAATTATAACGGATCTTTCTGTTTTCTGGGTTAACCAGATATTTAACCGATCGCTGTTAACATTTCGAGAAATTTGATAACTACCAACCCAGCAGGAAAAAATTCAATTCATATCCAGCGCATTACATTTGGCAAATAAAATTTATTTGAAAATAATGCTTATTAAAAACCCTTTTTATACCCTGACCAGGTTATACTGGTTATAAGTTTTCCAAGAAGTTTGGAACACCAAAAATGAGTGGTCTGTATCGATTAGAAATTTTGCACACTTACTTTTTTTCCTAGGAAGCTGAACATTTGTCGGAATCGCCGATATCGGACCACTAGAGCATATAGCCCAAAATGATTGTTGAAAATCAAGTTCTTAAAAGGAAAACTTTTTGACCTTTCGAAAGAAAAAACTGGTTCTAATACAACTCAAATAGAAAACGGACCAGTATTTTTGATAAATTAAATAAATTCTGACTAACCTCAAAGCGACCAACCATTTTAAATTGCAGAAGGTTATGCTACCATTTTTGGAAACTCGCTTGATGATAACCAATCGCAGAACTTTTTTTGCTTTTGAATTCCGCTTGAAATTCGTTTAAAGGTGAAGTGTGGACCATTTTCTTTTAATTTATATTATTACTATTTTGGGATTAACTTTAATGGTTCTTAAAACTCTGCAGCAAGTTAAATTTAAAGAGGCAGTCAAACTAAAATTTTAGAAATTAATTTTCGGAAAGTTATTTTTACTAATATTTTATTAATTTTTAATTAAAGTGAAATTGTAAGAATAAAAAATCTGGGAGTGGGTTAGAAGAAAATATGGTCGTTCTAGAAGAAACTTCGAAAGAGATTTATTCACATTTTGCTATGACATCTTCAGCAATCAATTACACAAGAAATGAAAATACTTTATAACCGCTTTTCAGAAGGCCACATAGAAAGTCGAAAAGTCACTATCTTGTATACATTGTATGTATATCATACGTATTTTCTAAATCAAAATGGGTATTTTCCTTTCGTTCTTACGACAGTCGGGTCTAAGTAACCGGATCGGAACTAGATTTTTATCCGGTCAAAGGCTATCAACGCAACACCATTCCTCGAAATTACTTCAGTAATGTCCCTACAACAACTACGACAACAACAAAAGTTTGGCCTCTGCTCCGACATATAGTACAGTAAAAAGTATATACATATGTATGTATATTTCAAAATGGACGCCTCTCGACAGAGAGAGATAAATCCACTAATGCATATTTGCTATAAAAAGTTGAGAGAGTCTTTCCGTTGCAATTAATAAAAACCATTAATTTTAAATAGTGTTACTTAAATAATTGTACATACATACTATGTATTTTTGCATATAAAATCTTTTTTTTTTCTGCTGCGACAATAAGCACGTGATTATTAAGTTTTTGAGATATGTACTACTTATGTCGATACAAATGTGTAAAGGAATTTCACGTTGGCCTTGCTACATAATCGTTTATCTGGTAGAATATAGTGATGAATGTTTAATACAAATGTATGACAATGCTGATCTAATCACCGTTAGCAGACGGTCATTGAATGCATATCGTCAGCGGATACAATGTAAACACACAAACCAGGCCTATTAAGCACAGTTTACCAACTAGCCAACCGGGCAAATGGCAAGTTAATATCAGTATATGAAGCCATAAATGATTGTTGGACGCGATAATAAGATAAAACAGTTTTTATATATAGTTTTTATTTCATTTTTCCTTTAATATGTTATGTTTTTGTGGCGATTTATGAAGTGCTCCCGTTCTGTTGATGTTGTTGTTTTTTTGTTTTATTTCCTAATATTTTGTTATTTATGGGTAATATTAATATTCTTTATCTTTGAAATACGAGAGTGCAGTAACAATAATTCGAAGGAGGCGAAAATACAAAACACTCCTAATAGTAGCACCTTTGCTACTACTTGAAAGATAAAACAATTTTTATTGCTTTTCGATCTGATAAAGCAAACGGGTAGCGTAGCGATATGATATCCAATTCGTACTTGTAAATAACATTTACGCACATCAAGTACTCAGACATATACATATGTATGTATGTGTTTGTCTGAATATTTTAGTATTTATAGTAGCAATAATGTGAGCCTGATGGCACCAACAAGTTGCCCGTTTTATTTGCAGTTGCCACCGTTAGATTATACATAAAAGGCGGAAATATTAAAAAGTAATAATCTTTATGGAATATTATTTAAAATATTTGAAATATCTGGTAATTTTTTTATTAAACTGCCAGGATATATTTTAAATATATTTTTAAGAAAATATTTGTACAAATTTATAATCTCATCCTATAAATGGAAATATTTCTAAGGGACCATCCTCCGACACATTAACTTTAAATATTTAATCTGCCCGTAAAAAATCAAATTAAGAGCAATCATTCACGCTTGATTCAAATCAAACAAAAGTTCTGAGATTAATTTTTTTTATATAATTTTTATTTTAAGTTAAAATTTTATTTTTGCGCCCTAAAATTACATAATTAAATATTTAAATGTGACTATTTGAATACAATAAGATCCAATGCACAAATTTTAGATTAATTATGCTTTCTAAAGATTAAAGATCTAGATTAAAAGTCGATTAAGCTATTTCCCTATTATAAAAGAATGACGGCTACATTATGTAACAGTATTACTATTTCAGCTAATAACTAATCCAAGTAATAATTTATTTTAATAATTCTAATGTATATTATAAAATCGACAGTACTATTTTCCCAATAATTTCACAAGTGATCGAATGTCCTTATTGTCTAAATTCCAGTACTCCATAATCTTTATTTATGTGTTGGTGTTACTTATCCATTATAAATGTCTGTCGATATTATTGCACTGGATTTATTGGTGAAAATCATTGGATTTATTAAGGTAGCAAAATATGCATTGATACCATAAAGCTAACGGTGTATAAAAGTATAAATTGCCTTTTTACAACTACTATCCGCAATATCAGTTTTATCAAGGTGGGAAGCTACATATGTATGTGCATGTGTACATACCTACGTTCATGGACTCATTTATGGCGTAGATACAGGTTTTTCGCCTATAACTAAACAGCTCAATAAGTTAAGTAAATTAAGTATGTCTATACGTTTAAGGGTGATATATTTGGAATATTTATCTAGCGCATACTGTTCACGAGAGTTATTTTAAAAAATTTATTACCAAAGTTGATTTATATCATAGCTGCTTATGACATAAGCAAGAATGGCTACTGTTGTAAAATGTGAACAATTGTCGTTGTGATCGCTGATAAAAAATGGTAAAATAAAACTAAAAAAAATCACAATCAATCGAAATTGTGGCATATACATTGTACATACTTAATATTATTTTAAACGTCGTAGCGAGAGAACATCTTATTTATATTTAATGAAAATTTAAGTGCAAAAAAGTTATTATTATTATATACATTTTTTTATTAGTTAAGAAAATTTAATTTCAGAATTTTAATTTATGCACAGGTTTTGTATAAAATTCTGAGAAACTCAGTACTACAGGGTTTTTCGATGCCATAAAAATTTTGATTTTAAATTTGATGAGCTTAAATCTGAAGTATTTTATTTAACCGTTACCTCTCTCGATAAGAAAACCAGGATAACGTACTTGGCATCAAACTGCTGTATAATAGTCAACAATGTAGGAGACTCAAAGATCTGATCCATTATATCTCCCATTTCGATTCAATTGATCTCCTTTTTATTTTTGTAAAATACTCGTATTTTCCATTGTACTTCAACGCCATTGTTTTGTGTCAGCAAGTTTAGTTATTGTCATTTTAAAAATAAGACAGATTCTAAGTACTTAACACTGAATAATATTGAAAAAAAATTATACATATAAAAATGTCGATATACATAGGAGCTTTTTTATGCACTAGCAAGTACTACATTTCGTTAATAATACCTCACTTGAAATAAGGTAATCGTAAGATATGCAAACCTGACATTAGATATATAGCAAGTATGTAACTACATAAATGTATCAAACCATATTAACCAGAAAAACGCTTCATTGAAACTGCTGAGAATTTAAAAGCGCTTCATGCATAAACAATTTTTGTGTACTAATTGTACATATAGTTCAATAAGAAAGCCATTTTTCTGCCGATAGAGGACATTAGATACCTAGTTCGACTTTTGAGCAATGACACCAATGAATAAATTTGAATGCATTCAAAATATAGTTTTGTAAGTTGTCGCGTTTAGTAAACTATATACATATATAAATATAGTATGTACAAACATTCAAATTATATCATAACAATAGCTCTTTGACATGTACTGCATTAAATATATTTATAATTTGTACTCAATGCAAAACATGGATTATATACTTATTGCATGATACCTTAATAAATTATTATAGTTTACTTACTTATTGGATGCTTGCAGGGATTGGTTATGAAAATTTCTTGAAAATATGGACTGCAAATTGCAAGTACAATTTTGTGCGCATGCAACAATTTTCCATCACAAGCTAATGTAACATCAACCAAATCTCCACGATCATATAAATTCTGAAATCCACTGGCTATATTATCCTGGAAATTCTTCCAGCACAGTTTAAACTCGTCATCCATTACTGAAGTTCCTAACCACAATAGTAGTGGTTGGAAAAATAATTAATTTATATCGATTTTTTCTCAGATGACAATGGCGGTTCTTATTTGCTCCCGTCTAAGGTAAAAATTGTTTTCATAAACTTTTAGCACATTTGCACCAATCAGGAGGCAAACCGTGATCCTGGTGTTATTTGTTAATTTCTATTTTAAAGTATTTTGCACTTATCGTTTATTTTTTACAATTTCACTTTATTGACATTTACAAGAAAACGTCAAACACGGATGATGTGAATTGTCTAGATACAAGATACAAAAGAGGAGATACTCAGATATGAATGCAAAACAAGAATCGCGGAATAATAACAAAACAAAAAACCGACTTGCAGTACTACACTTGGTTATCGTACATTAGTATACTCTTGTTATAAAACAAATTATTATTTATTTATTCACAGCACTTCAGAATTCGCCGCTTTCATAGACTATTATTAATATAAATAAATATTACTTTCATCAGCGAGAGCTTTCTCAAAACTAACCTGAAACCGATGAATGAATGGGATTTTCATTTCAAACCAAAGAACGTACAAGGTGAAAAGAAACTGGGGAAAACAAATTTAGGGTTGCAATCTAACATTTTAAGTAAGGTAGTTGATGTTATTCTAATATATAGTACGATACACTTTCAACCCTGGGACAATTGAATATAAAAGACGCATATGTATATAATGTTTATTAAATAATTAAATCAATTTTATTGCTTATGTATAAAATGTAAAATACCAATAAATACGTTAAACCAAAAAAATTTCAATAAACACAAATTATTACAATCAAATCAGAAAGTGTTCAAACAATGTTATATCTGGTATTTTAGTATTCAAGGAGATATCTAATGTCTTGATTTGTCTATGTATATCACATAAAATGACGAATACTATATATATTTTCTGCTATTACTATTATATACTTCGTATGGTAAAGCAGTTAAAAGATATAAATTTAAATAACTTGTCAATACGTACAATTGTCATTTTTGCCAAAGAATGTTTCCAATTTTAGGTGTAAATTCTTTGAAAAGGCATAATCATCTTCACCTTTATATGGAGTTGTGTTCTTTTTTCAAGAAAAACTGTAAGATTACGAAAAAATATATAAATCAGGAAATATTTTTTAACAATGTTTACATAGTCATATAGCCTTTTGTAGGGTGAATATAAATGAACTACCAAATCTTATCATTTGGGGTTTAATTTTCTTTATTTTGTCTATATGTAATAGAACTTTGTTATCAAATTGGTTCTTAGCATTCAGTTTATCATTAACTGTCGTGAGTGATTGGAAACCTATCAAATTCTTTTGCTTTTAATATGGGTGGTTGTTGCAGTAAGTTTGGCAAATTTTTAATATGTTAAAAATTTAAATTTGTGTACATTTATTTACATTTTTAGGTACGAGGAAATCCGTTGACTTACCAACGGTACCACCCGCTACTGGTAAACCTAATTCAAGGGATTACCCAGCTACCGGGGTTATTACAACTGGAAATCTCGGCACAAATATCGGTAGCACAAATTTGGCGTTAGAGGAAGATTAAAAGAATTGTGCTATAAGCTTGAAAGATATTGTTTAAATTTAAGCCTTTATATAAGTATGTAGCTAAATCTAAATTTAATATGTACATAAATAGTACATTAAATAAATTATGTTATGTTCGAACATAAGTGTGATTTTCCAAATGTTCATATTGGTTTATATATTTTATCAAATACTGTTATGGGTTTTATATATACATAATGCATATATGATAATATGGTTGACTCACAGTCATTAAGTTATGTGCACATATGTATATAGCTAGGTATAACACGTGTAGAGGTAGTGGCATTTGTAAAACTAAAAAATTTATATTAAACGCAAAAATAAATAAAAATTCCAATATGCTTACTAATTAATACATTTTTGGAACATAAATAAGTAATTTATGTAATGGTTGGAAATGGCATACAATTATTTCGATCTTCGGCGTTGTTATGAACGCAGCCAGATGGTTGTATTTTTTTGGTAGTGTAAACTTTTACTAATTCGAGAGTGTAAGTAATATGAAATGAAAACTTTATACCATTCCCATTCCATAAACATCTGATAAGCTCACAGAGCTAGATAACGAATACCATTTAACACATAAATTAATATATTTGTTGTAACGACCGTTTACCGATTGTGATTTTGTGTTAATAATAAGTAATTCGGTTTTGGATCGGAATTATATTGCTGGGGTAATACTCCGGCATTGCCATTTGTTTGTGAGAATCATTTGTGCTCAGACGCGCCTCCAGTGAAATTATTCTCTTGTTATTCCGGTTATTAAAATAGATTATACAAACTTAATACAATGGCCGGTAAGATAATTAAACACGAAATAAGACCAGATTTATTTTCATTAAAAATATGTTTTTAAAAGAATATATTGTAATAAATATTAAAATTGTGTAGGTGCCAATCCTTTTGCGCAGTTTCAAAAGTCATTTTCGTTGAATGGAACAACATACAAATACTTCGACTTGGCTTCAATTGATCCAAACTACAGTAAGTATCTTTAATTGTCAAAATATTTATTCAGGGATCATTCGATTGATTTTTGTGCTATAACATAAAATACGTGCTCTATATACATGCATATATTTATGTTGAAATTAATACTTGTATAATCAAAAAAGTGCAATTTATCAAACCAGAATAAATAATTCAGTCGTTTATCGAAGTATGTTTAAATACATGTAACATACGTCGTACTGATAGTTATGCTTGTAACTCGGTGCATTGCCATTGCAATGGAGTTTATGAAAAGTTATTTAATCAGACGCACCTTTGGAATGCACTGCACATACGTAAATTCATATAAAACTTGTTTCGATAAGCTTCATATATACATATTTACTCAAGTATCAAAAGGTTAAGCAAGAATAAGACTATGTATTTCCAAATCAGACATATGCTAAACGCGCCACTTGAGCTTTGCTATCGCGCCAATGATTTGGCGAATCACAGCTTTTGCATAATCGTAAGCGATAAAAAGAGGGCACATACAGCTTAAAAATAATTGTATATATTGCATAAGCGTGTAAGATTTTTCTTGAGCAATATACATATGTATGTATAAAAAGCCAAACAAATAAGTGTCGAGAATATTTTTATATAAGATTAGAATTTCCTAATTACTAATTCTCTCTTTTTTATCATTGTGCATAATTAGTCCCAGTTGGTTATCTATAGCTCTTATCATGTTGATTAGTTTAATATTATGTCTGTGTTATGTTTCCGTGTTTAATAGATAAACTACCGTACTCAATTCGTGTGCTCCTGGAATCTGCAGTGAGAAACTGCGATAACTTTTATGTACTTGAAAAAGATGTGCAAAACATTTTGGCTTGGACTCCCGACCTGAGGCAAGGTCAAAACGATGTGGAAGTTTCCTTCAAGCCGGCACGTGTTATACTGCAGGTCTGTAAATAAATATTTTTTTAATAATATAAAAACAAAGTAATATTTTTTGAATAGGATTTCACTGGTGTTCCCGCTGTTGTGGACTTCGCTGCAATGCGTGATGCAGTCTTAAAACTTGGTGGTGATCCCGAGAAAATTAACCCAATTTGTCCTGCCGATTTGGTGATCGATCATTCGGTTCAAGTGGATTTCACAAGAAGGTTGCAGACCAATTATTACTTTTTTTGTGCCCTGAACATGTTATGTTCGTCAGTCCGTCTGTCTGACTGTATATACGCAAACTAGTCGCTCAGTTTTGATATATCGATCTGAAATTTTGTATACTTCCCTTTCTTCCCGCGGGCATTGGCAAGTATAGTATAGTTTTTATTTGATAAAATGTCTTTAAGAAATTGAATGTGCCCAAAGAAACGCTATAATATCCGAACAAACTGTTCTTATCGGACCAATATAAATATAGTTGCCACACAAAATGATTTTGATCAATAAGAATCATTTATAGAAACTATTTTACCTGTGAATACTATTATAGCTTCGGTACAAACGCAGTTCTTATCTCTCTTTGTAATTTACTTACAGCACGGATGCAGTAACAAAGAATGAAAGTTTAGAATTTCAACGTAATAAAGAACGTTTTACATTCTTAAAGGTATGTAAAAAAATTTGTGTTTCCGTTCTCTATCTTATTTCATATATGCAATTTTTTTTTATTTTCCAAAAGTGGGGAGCACGCGCTTTCAACAACATGTTAATTGTTCCACCTGGTTCTGGTATAGTTCATCAAGTAAATTTGGAATATTTGGGGCGGGTAGTATTCGAGGAAGGCAACGGCAATACAAAACTGCTCTATCCGGATAGTGTTGTCGGTACCGATTCGCATACGCCCATGATAAACGGTTTAGGTGTACTTGGTTGGGGTGTTGGAGGTAAGCCTGACTCATAAGATCTTGACATTTCAAAGCACCTTTCACACATATATTTTTTTTCAAAAGGTATTGAAGCTGAAGCTGTTATGTTAGGGCAATCGATTTCCATGTTGCTACCAGAAGTAGTTGGTTACAAGCTTGTCGGAAAACTGGGACCCCTCGTTACATCTACTGATTTGGTATTGACTATTACCAAAAATCTAAGACAACTAGGTGTTGTTGGCAAATTCGTCGAATTCTATGGTCCAGGTGTAGCAGAGTTGAGTATAGCGGATCGTGCCACCATCGGTAATATGTCTCCAGAAAACGGCGCAACTGTGAGCTTCTTTCCCATCGACGAAAACACATTGGCTTATTTGAGACAAACAAGTAAATTTTGTACAAAGTCTTAGTTAGACAAGCATTTTCTTATATGTTGACTTAAATGCAGATCGCTCAGAGGAAAAAATTGAGGTTATCCGACAATATTTAAAAGAAACGGGTCAATTACGTGATTATAATGACGTCTCACAAGATCCAATTTACTCTCAGGTATTTATTAATTTCTACCAAAAACTTGATCGAATATTTTAATAACAATTTTAATTTCTTAAATTTAGACTCTAACTCTTGACTTGTCAACTGTCGTTACTTCTGTTTCGGGACCTAAACGACCGCATGATCGTGTTGCAGTTTCAGATATGAAGGGTGACTTCCAAGCCTGTCTGGTCAATCCTGTAAGTGTAAACTGATATTATTCTTCTTCTTAAGACGATGACAAGAAATTCTTCTCATAAATATATAAATACGTATGTATATACATAAGCAAATTTAATTTAATAATTGAAATACACATTACTCGCTCGATTATTTTCGCCAAATACGCTCCTGACGGAAATATATTTAAAATCTTAAAAAAAAATAATTAATGTTGTTAATGACATTCGTAAATTTCACTCCAACTTTTATAGGTCGGCTTTAAAGGATTTGCCATTGCTCCAGAAACTCTACAAGCCGCTGGACAATTCCAATGGGATAATGGAAAAACTTACACTATTCGCCATGGTTCAGTTGTGATTGCTGCAATTACATCTTGTACAAACACTTCCAATCCTTCGGTTATGTTGGGAGCTGGCTTACTTGCCAAAAAGGCGGTAGAAAAAGGACTGTCAGTGATGCCTTATATTAAAACATCGCTATCACCAGGATCTGGTGTGGTTACCTATTATTTGCAAGAATCGGGAGTTATTCCATACTTACAGAAGTTAGGTTTTGATATTGTCGGCTACGGTTGTATGACATGTATCGGCAACTCCGGACCACTTGACGATAATGTTGTAAATACCATCGAAAAGAATGGCTTGGTGTGCTGTGGTGTTTTGTCCGGAAACCGAAACTTCGAAGGACGCATTCATCCTAATACCCGCGCCAACTACTTGGCCAGCCCACTGTTGGTTATTGCTTACGCAATTGCTGGTCGCGTCGATATTGATTTTGAAACAGAGCCATTAGGTCAGGGCCCGTCTGGTGAAAAGGTATTCTTGCGTGATATATGGCCAACCCGCAATGAAATCCAAGACGTCGAGAGTAAACACGTCATACCAGCTATGTTCAAAGAAGTTTACGGTATGACATTCGATCCCATTGAACGGATCAAAAGCAACTAACGCAAATTCTATAATTTTAGGTAAAATAACATTGGGATCTGAAGACTGGCAAAAGATTGAGGTAGCTGAAAGCAAATTATATCCGTGGAATACTGAATCTACATACATTAAGCACCCACCATTTTTCGATGGTATGACCCGTGAATTGCCACCACTGAAGGGTATACAAAATGCGCGCTGCTTATTGTATTTAGGCGATTCTGTTACAACAGATCATATATCACCGGCCGGTTCTATTGCTAGAAATTCGCCCGCTGCACGTTATCTATCCGAACGTAATTTGACGCCACGCGATTTCAACTCGTATGGATCACGTCGTGGCAATGATGCTGTAATGGCCCGCGGCACGTTCGCAAATATTCGTTTAGTTAATAAATTGGTGAGCAAAACCGGTCCACGCACGGTGCATATACCAAGCAACGAAGAAATGGATGTGTTCGATTGTGCTGATCGGTGGGTAGAAATTAAAAGCATTAAGTTAAAAGTATAAAAACCTAAATCTTATTAACATTATTTATTTAGTTATCGTGAAGATGGCACACCATTAGTGCTTATAGCAGGCAAAGACTACGGTAGCGGTTCCAGCCGCGATTGGGCTGCTAAAGGCCCCTTGTTATTGGGCATCAAAGCCGTAATAGCTGAGTCTTACGAACGTATTCATCGTTCTAATTTGGTTGGTATGGGCATCATACCTCTGCAATTCTTACCAGGACAAAATGCAGACACTTTAAATCTAAATGGACGCGAGGTCTATAATATTTCTATACCAGAGAGCGACTTGAAACCTGGTCAGAAAATTCAAGTTGAGGTTTGTGTCATGTTACTATTGCACAGTTTTGTATGAAATTTCGTTATTGATAATAAATTCTCTGATTTCACATGCAGGCTAATGGCGTAGTGTTCGACACTATTGTACGATTCGACACGGAAGTCGATATTACCTACTACAGGAACGGTGGAATTCTGAACTACATGATTCGAAAAATGTTTGCTTAATTGAAAATGCACAGCAATGCGGGCAATATATATGGATATAACAAGTAAAAGGAAGACACTTCCGAAGGCCTTTTATTATTCAGAGTTTAAACTTTCCAGTTATGCATGAAATGCAAAATATTTTTAATAATAAGGCATCAAGGTTAAAAGGGTAATTTCTTACTTACAAACATAATAAAATATAATTGATATATTAATTAATAATGTTTAAATTGAAGTGTAAAAACTTCTGTATCTTCAACTATAGTGTTTCTCGACTTTCGTTGGGTACCCGCAGCTCGTCATTCTATCCCAATTTAAAACGTTTCGTAGTAAATTTTTCATTGGAAAATTCGAATATTCAGGTTAGCAAAATTTACTATTAACAGTTGCTCTTCGAATTCAGGTTTTTTTTTTTTAAACGTCGGTCACATTTTAATACTATGAGATAAACAAAGCCCAGTGATGAAAGGCAACAGAATAATTATTTGAACAAAACTGAACTTGGTATATCTCATATATCAAAACTGATATGATATATTGGCTACGCGCAAGAGTAGAATGCCATTTATTCTATGTCACATTAAAAATACCTGGATGCTTACAAAAGAGCTATCTAAAAGAAACAGCAACTGTGATATGCAAACACTTCGAGTTGAATAAAATCACGGCTACTATTTCCTTAGATAACTCGATATAACTCTATAACTGTTTTACACAACGAGACATGCACTGACGAATTTTATACATAACGCCACGTTTATATTGTTTCTTGTACTAATTTTCACAGCGAAATGCATTGATGTTCTAGCTTTATGATCGCTAAATACGCACTGGGACGGTCCTTCGTCATCATAAGCTAACACACCAAAGCAATTAATTGTGAAATATCCTTACACTAATACCGTAGAAAATATTATATATGTATGTATACTTTGAAATTAAATATCCATGTGTCAGGTTTAAAATTACAATTTTCAACTTTTTTTCTACAAGTGTTTTCAACGTTTCTGGACGTCTATGGATTTCCGCGCCAACTAAGTGTGCATATAGCAAATGCAGGCCTCTTATAAGCTCGTCTTTTGCGTTCGTTGCCCTAATTCTATGTCATTTATCGGGTTACTTACGAATACAAAAAATTTCTGCTAAAACATAAGAGTTGAAAACGCAGAAAAAATTACCAATTTTACTGCAAACTCAATACATGTAGCTTAAGAAAGCAATTTTCTGTAATAGTCAGCATTATATATCTTCATTTTGATTGAATCGGCATTGTAATCGCACACAACAACGAGAACGTACTCATTTTGGTTAAGTATTTTTTTTTGTTTTTAATATAATAACTGATACCTCATATGCCATGAACGATACTACTGCACACACACACACGGAGTACTGAAAGTACTTCAGACTTGAGTATATATTTTAAGTTGTTCAAATTGATCTCTTATCATTATAAGCACGGTATTTTTTTTGGTAATTCCTGTTCATCAAAAATATTATTGGTAAGTAAATGTTGCATTAGGAGTTTAAACCAGCTTTTAGTTTTTTTTTTTAATTTTCTAATAAACTGTTTAAGAAAATATAATGTAGAAAAGAAGGTCGGAGACAATGGGGATGTTCGAGTCTCAATCACTGCGGCAGTATAGCAAGGCATCATATTCGACGCAATAATTTTGCAGAATCTGCAGAAAAACAGCACTGTCGCAATATTGCTGCAGTTATTTGCTTGCTCGAACATCCCCAATTCCTCCTAGGCTCGGAGTTTTCAGGGGTCTGGAGTTCTACAAAATTTGTTTGCAGTTTTTTTTTTCTTCAACAATTGCTGCCATTATGAATCAATGTCGTTTTTTCATGTAATATTATAATTTGAAATTATGCTCCTACAGACTTCCCGGCGGTTAACATCAATTAAAAAGTAAAGTTCGGAACCAATAATTATTCTGGATGCTTTATCCGAACTTTACCAAGTTATCATATATACATATATTGAACACATGCAACATCAACAAGAAATATAAGTATGGTATAAGGAAACTATTTTTTTCTCAAAACAAGTATTATATATTATAATATTAATAAATTGATGGGGCCCGCATATCACATTCTTTCTCCCTCCCTAATGGGTATATACATATGTACATATGTATATTATATGTCAATATTAGTTTGGTTACATTACTTTCTTATATCGTTACAAATCGTTCGGCACTTGCCCTCTAAGAGACAGGTCAGCACATTTTACAGTTCAACGAAAAATGTTTAGACTATCAGGCTATACTTCCGGATTTAAATGTTTTTGATCGATTTAAAGTCTTGAATTGCCTCTGCTAACAGAAAATGCAGTTCGCATTTTAAAATACGTATCATTCCAAAGCTTATACATAGCACAGTAATAGGAGAATAATACTCACATTTAATTTCATTAAAAAACCACTCAGAATAATATATAAATACATATATATTACATTGTTTTTGTTGTTATTTTTGTTTTATTACTATTTGACCAGAAATTTTCTTGCTTTGTTTGTTTGCATATTCTTGACTATATTGCCATATTTGTGTTTGTTACAGTTGCACTTATATTTCTAAAACACATACATAACTATTCCACATTGTTAACATTTATAATAATTTTATTACTACCAACATATTACAAATAATTATATTAAGCAATTCGTTCCAACCTTTCGAATTAATAATAATTAATGTTAAACAAGTAAAGAGTTTACTTTGAAAACATTGTTCAATAATTTAACTAAACTACATTAAAACTAAAATACCAACAATAGTTTATTACAAAATCTCTATATTTATTACTATTTAGTTTGCGCAAAGTATGCAATAATTACAACAAATTGCTATTAAACACTTGCTAATTTTAATCATAAAATTAATTTATTCATTTTCCAGTATTTACAACATAATTTATAATTAGTCTATTTAGCCCCAAAAAGGATGTGCACACCACCAGTTAGATAATACATCCACACATTATTATTGTTATCGATTTCCATGATATATATGTATGTGCAAACGAGAGGGTAGCAATAATATGACAACATAAATTGCTAAACAAATACATAAGGCAAATTCGATTACTATTTAGATATAGTAATTGTCGAATAACACAATAAGCGGTGATTGATTTCTTTGGCATGCTTATATACGGTATTTAATTGATCAGGATGTGATTCTGGTGAGTGAGTTTGTATACAGTTAACACTTGGTGGTTACATAGTTGTGCATATTCATAGCTTTACTATAACTACGAATTTACCAACGTATTTGATGTTTGTATTGCTCTTCAACTGCTATTCGTTTTATTGTCTCGTAGCCTAAAATTATGCTAAATGAAAATGCCGCAGACTGTACCAGTCGTGCGGACAAACCTTTAAAGAAACAGTGTAGATGCTCTTCTCGCCATAACTCTTGAAATGCAACACGCATTGATTCCAGTCTTTGCACCTTCAAGAATAAAAGTTAATTTTCATTCGCAACGAAATTTATATGATTTACTTACTTGAAGGCGGGCTCTGACTATATCAAGCGGATTTGTGATTATGGTAGTAGTAAATCCACCTAAACTACCTGCAACGCATTGTATGAAGAGATGTGACACCCAAGGGGGGCATATTCGACACAGTTCATCTAAAAGTTGCAAGCAATTAATACATATGTGAATTTCATTTATTCTACCGCATTTACTACCTTGATACAAGTGATAAAAAGCCCACCACATTGCAGAATTGGGTACATATGCCATTAAACTTGCTGTATAACCACGATAGAAACCGCGAAAACCATCACGTTTCAATATCTCACGTGATATATCCATTGACAAAGCAAATCGACTGCGACCAGGTCCGGTTTTTATGCCAAGTGGGTTGAGGTCAGCTCTAGGACCTGCATGGGCTGCCATACCCAATACCATAGCATGTTGTGATATTACATCAAATGGTACCACAATAGTTTGGCCAACAAGTGAAGCACAACCACCAGCAACCAGGGCTTTTGTACGGTGACCGGCACCTATTTCATTTAGTAGGTGTCGTACACCCTCATATGTACTTATGTAGAATACACCTGACACAATTTGCACTGATGATATCCAAAATCCACGATATAGACCGGGAACACCTTCTGACCGATATATTTTTATTGCACAATCAATCATGCCTTTATACACATCACTTTTATATTGCACTTGTAATTGTGTTTTTATCACGGTCAATGGAAATAGGCAACATCGCACAGAAAACGAACTCAACATGGAAAGTGGAAAAAATTTCGTTTTATTCATCATGTCCCATTCGATGGTTCGTATGTATGGGGTAGCATCTACGGAACTACCAGAACCGGTAGCAGCTCCACTTGCAACTGAAATGCGATTCATGATGTTAGCTCTTAGTTCGATGAAGCCCAAAAGAATTGGCAGCGACTGTGATGAAGTTGATTCTGACAATAGTTTTTGGTGTAAAAAGCGCGTACATTCAGATTTGTGATGCAATGATGGTGATTAATTTTTACAGTCCTAAGAAAGCTGTACGCTCCGATGTCCCCGCAAGTAAAAGCTAAGTACAATTCATGTCGTCCTGCAAAAGTAAAATTAAGTCCAAATATATATACTATTTAATATTTATTTTCTTTGCCAATGTCATTGACCATGTTGTTTGTTCAGGGTCAGTACGTACAAATTATATGTATATATTATATACATATATGCTTAACATACCATTGTTTATAAAGCCATATAATTACAAAATATTTATTGTCTTGTCTTAAATATTTAAAGGATACATATCCTTAAAGGAGACATTATTAAGCATTAGTTATATAACAACCACGATAGTCCACCGTATGACACACTATTGTAAACATTCGCATCTTGACCAACATATTTAACGTTGAGTATAATGAAATACATCACTGACTTGCGAAATTTGCAATTTTGGATCATTGATATAACACTTGTAAAGCAGCTATAATTTGAATTTCAGAGACTTACACTTTAAAAACCGAACTCTATTTAGTGAGTTCACAAGTTAAATAATCATTGCCAATGGATTATTTTTGCGAAAAAATGAACTAAACTACCACACGTCAATAATAAAAATTCTAGCTGATAAGCAAAACACAATTACTAAAATGACAATTACAAATGTCAACGAAGTTGTCAGTGTACCTGTCAAAGCTTGAAAGGGGTAGTTTGCAAAGGTAGAGGATTTCGGAATTGCACCCAATAGGAAAATAATTGTGTAGATAAGGAACGAAAATGAGTGAAAGAACATGTTAGTAAATTTTGTTTTTATATAAGCAAAACGTACAATATTGTATTTTGGTTTAAATAATTCAAATAATTTTTATTTATAAATGTGAGAATGTTTACATTACATTTGTAGATATACTGGTTTTAGAAATATGCTAGTATTAATATATGTACATATATCAGTATGACACCACTTACATTTAAGAAATATTATTTGTTTTCGATTCGATTTAATTATACAAGTTGAAACAAAACATACCTCATGATAATAATTAAAAAACTTTTATTTGTTGCATTTCAAATAATTTACAGTTCTTCGTGTATGAATACTAAAGTGTGTGTAAAAATTTATTAAAATTTATTTTTCGGATTACATACTTAGTTCAACGTAAGTAGGAGCAGAACTTTTCTAACCATATTTGTACATATGTATGTATTTTCATATATGTACATATGTATAAGCAAATGTAATCACATATAATCATATGAAAATACCAGTGCATATATATACATATATACTTGTATTTACATACATTACGTATACATATGTACATCCATAGCTTATAGGTACATACGTTAGTATGTAATAGCTTTAAGGACTACAATATGTGACCAATAAGAAATCAAATAAGGCCGTTTCAAGCATGCGCATTAAAAATTATCAGCATTAAGCCCCGCCTCTATCAATATGAGATGTGATACTTATGCATAGATGAGCTAAATTCAAAATCCTTTTCCATTCTTTCAAACAGTAACGGTACGGGTTTTAAAAGTTTAGCATAAATACGTCTCGGAGAAATTTGTAAAAGTGTGCTTAATATATTTGCCATAAACTTTTAGCTAATTTAATTTTGATTATAAAAAGTAGTTTTTGAATACGTATCTCTAAAGTGAACGTTAATTTACACATCTGATTATTCAAATACAAATAGTGAAATGTAAGACGAAATAAGAGAGAAAAGAAATATAACATTTAACGGATAAATTAAATGATCGTGAACAAGTCTAATGGATACCCATAAATTGGTAAGAGCTTAACGTAAAAATAATTGTAAAGAAAAAGTATGTTTACAAATATAATGAAATTATTTATGTTAAATAAAATACATACTATGTTGTACATGTAAATATATTATTAAAGAATTAATGTAACAGAAATAAAATGGAATAACTTTCCGGTTCGGTTTTCGAACCAAAAATGTATACAGTTTTACAATTATTATAATACATAATCTAACGAAATATTTTTACAAATTCGGTTCGATATTTGAAATATCACATAGAGAGAAAACGTGCATGAAATATTATATTTTCCCTTCAAAAAGTGATGAAACAAGATACAAATTAATTTTTTTTACTTATTTTGAAATTGCAATATTTATATATTTCAATTATACATAACTAAGTATTTAATCCTCTTTACTTTGTCACTCTTGTAACAAAAAGTATCGCATACGATTTTTTAAATCATAAAACGTCAAGCAAAGGGCTGGTGAAAACCTTACATACCATTTTCGGTTGGAAGCAAATACTAAGTGTCGAGAATATGTTAGGATCTGTTACTATAACTAAACGGATTTTTGATCCAGCCTTTAATATACCATAATATTAAAAAAATGAACCGAATCTGTCTAGAAAAGGCCCGTCTAGCTTATTTACTATATACAGGTTTTGTCCGAAAAGTAATAGGACTGAGTCGATTTAAAAAAATGTACGAACGCTGCATTTTCGGCTTGCACCACTCACAGAAAGACGTCGCGCGAAAATGTTTGTCATGACTCTTCAGGTGCTCGGAGACAACCGACCAGTCGCTTGTTCGTTAGCTAGGAACGCTCCCTACCGAGTTCGATCGATCGCGGCGGAAGAAAATCAGTTCAATTCGATTTTTTTTTTCAAAATTATTTGACAAAAACATGTATGTATGTATTATTCAACATATTGCATACATAATATTTTCTCATCTTTATGGCGATTTATGGATTCCATTCCAAAAGAACCATTTGGCAACCAAGAATGAATCAAGCCAATTTTTGATGTATTGATCTCACTTCAGTAAGAGCATTCTGAATAAACCAGATCAAATGATAGTCAGAAGAGGCAAGGTCTGAGTTGTAGGGTAGGTTAGACAAAACTTCCCAACCACTGTTTTCCAAATATTTTTCCGACAGTGGCTGCAATTTCTATAGTTGTTGTGACTCCGCGCCCCTTTAATAGTTTCACCCAGTTGTCGAAGCTCAATTTACCAAAAAATAGCTTTTAATACAAAGATTCTCCCCGGCCTTCTTGTGTTTGCTAATAGTCTTCATCGAAAAGGAGATTATTATTTACGCTTCTAAGGCACGCAGTACGAATATAGTTTTAGACCCAATATTCATATCGTTATTATCAACAGATACTTTACTTTATTTAATGATTGTTATTTATTGCAGAAATCTCGAGAAACTAAATACAAATTTCCTTACAAAAGACTTATCAATAAATAAATAATTTTAATTTTTATTAAAGCTTACATTTCAAACGAAAAATGCTTATTATATTTAAACCTGATCTGCGTACATAAAATTAGGTAAAAGGCTGAGAGTGCAAAGATAGCAAGACAAGTTTTTCAAATACTTAGCGCGGGAAAAAATGGAAACAACGTTTCTATAATTTATCTAAGAAATCAGAATTCGGACTTGATACTTTTGTGCATTATAATAAGTTAATAGAATAAAACCTATAAAAGATTGTCAATTTTTTTATTAAAAGTAGTATTTACTTATTCTTATTAAAAAATTTCAAATTTCGTAAAAAAATAGACTTAGCTTTAACTCATAAACAGACATTTATAAAATAATAAATTAATTGTTCAAAATAAAGAGAACGGGAAGAATTTATTATTGTTAGATAATATTACAAACTATGAGAACATTTATAACGATGTCAAAATTTGTATAAATAATTTTTTTCTAAAGCAATATCAATTAAGTACAAACTAAGAACTATAGTAATGTTAAAATACAATTCTACTTCTCACTCTCTCCACTCAGCCATAACTCAAGGTGTAACCCATATTTTCCATTAAGGTTTCCTTAATAGCAGGTTGAAGTGCCCGTTGCATATATGTAGTTAGTAAGCCCCGTACACCCATTGAAAAAATCTTCTCTAATTCACTGGAGAAAGCGTCTCCCGCCTCATCTCGATCGCGCACGTTTCCCCGCTCGAAGTCATCACTGAAAAGATCTGCAAAAGCTCTAGCATCTGGAGCTATTAGGTCTTGCAAGTCATCGGATATGCTGAGTATGTCGTCATCGAAACTGAACTCATCCTTCCAATCCGTTTTACTCATTTCTGGCCGAAATTGATTACTCTCGCGTTTTTCGCGGAACTGCGCATGATCCAAATTCTCATTATCACGAGTATCATAAAATACATTTTCATTAGACTGTCCATTTTCGCGCCAGTGACGGTCGTGACTCCGGCGATTTGTTTTTTGGTACTTCTCACTTCGTATATCATACGCATAGGGATTGTAATATTTACGCCAACGATTTCCAGATACTTGTGTTTGCGTAGCGGCCGTACCCAAAACCACATGAGGCTCGGAAAGTTCTACAGCTGGTGGTTTTACTGTTCCCTGAGTGGCTGTTTCACTTTCAAAACCAAATCGGCGCTTTGAATTTTGCCGCAATCTCACACCTGAGGGACCCTGACATCCGTGAGCAAAAACTGATATAAAACCAGGCTCAGCGAAATGAGAATCCGTGCGCACCGAAGCGGCACCAATTCGGCGCGATTCCTCATTTGCGACATTTTCAAAACCAATTGGAATGGTACGAAATTCAATACCGGCTCGACGTAAGCGTAAAATCATGTGACATTTACCACCAGTTGGTTGTAGTACTACTTTGCCACTAATTGTCAAATCGGGGAATATGAGACGCGTGTCTAGCGTTGAGTTTTGTGTACTGAATCTGCATTTATCGACTTCAACCCAACGCGCACTAGTCGATTTCGACGGCAGACGCACTCTCAAATCCTCAACGTCTACGCTGGAGACGGCAGCTAATTTATGTGGTTGCCTTCTATTATACGAGTAGTCTGAGGAGAACAAATTATTGAATCTTCCCATGTATGCCGGCGACTCGCTTTGAGGTTGGCGCTGAATATTTTTTGCATAATAACCGCGATCGCCACCAGAGTAAAAGTCATCTTCTGGTTCACTATTTTGACCGTAGAATGTTTGATAGAGTGTGTATGGAGTTTCACCAGAGAATGATCTTGAACTTTTCGCTGGTATGCTACGGCGACGCATGTGCTCTAAGGCATTTTCTAAGCGACTCGAACAGCGTTGTTGTTTGTAGGGTTGTGCAATAACATCTGGAAGAGATGAAGGTTTGCGAATGTAAGGTAAATACAATATTTCCATATGTTTTTAGTATTTTAGTAATTGCATTCTAATTATGGTAAATGATCTCACTACGTTTCACGAAATTTAACATTCTACTTATAATAATATCAACACCTTTCAAGCTCTCCAAAAAAAAAAAATTAAAACCTTAAATCAGAAAGTATATAAATTGATTAATAAATCCGAAGGGCATTTTCAATAATAACCAACCCATGAAATTAAAATGTTGTTGAAGGGGGCCGTCGCCCCGGGCGCAACGTCTTGGGGGCGGCAAAACGATCTTCGCTGTTTTTTAATATTCAGAAAAATACTTCAGTTGAAGCATAGGGCAAACTGTGAGAGCGACACATTGCGACGTAGGAGTGACAAAAAAAAACAGTATCTTTATTTTTACCCTGTCGTCGCGACGTGTCACTCTCACAGTTACCCTATGCTTTGAATGTAACAAATACTTTTATTTCTGCAAATTATCAAAAATGGAATTTAAAAACTCCAATTCTGGCAAAAATGCCTACAAATTGTGTCAAAAGTGTACAAGATAAAGGGCGAGAATGGGTTTTTCCTATGGCTTTTAATAAGATATCTTGTAAATTTAGTATCAATTCCCTCAAAAACCGTATTGTAAGAATTTTGGAACTTCAGAATTTGCGTGACTTCTAGTTCCTAAATTTTATATACTTAATATCGAAGATATTTTGTAAAAATTCACTTTTGTTCGAACCACCTCATGAAGGGGGGCGGCAGGACATCCTTAGCCCCGGGCGCCCGAAGTTGTAGCTACGACACTGCCCTCAAAGAAGAAGTTTACAATTTATTCTGGGTGTAAGGAAAGCAAAATCGATCCGTCCGTCTGTCTGTCTGTCTTTATATACTCGATCTATAGTCCCTCAGTTATTTAGACATCGAATACAAACTGATCGTTCAAAACGAAGATAAAGATTTTTTACACCATTTTATGCTGTTGTGCTCCTTTATGTAGTTTACCGACATTTTTGCGCATAATGGCAGACATGTAAACTGTTCTTTATTTTCTAACGATTTTTTTTTATATTGTAGTCGTATAAGTTTTACAGACTACTTGGACAGCCGATTTTTTTTCATTACACAACCCTTCAGTATATAAGCCATTTAAATTAGGAAAAAATCACAAAGAAAAATATTATTACCGATTTTATACATTATAATAACAGTTTTCAATAAGAGCGCTACAAAAGTTTTTTTCTATTAATAAAACAAAAAAGGTTTGGGATATCAATGAAATTCTTTATTCCTGTGAAATTACATTCGATGCTATTATGTATGGAACTCGATTTATTGTGCATGGCCACCACTGGCTCGCTTGCAGATGTCCAGATGCTGAACCCAATTTTCGATGGTTTTCAAGCATAAATCGACTGATACTGCTGCAATTTCACGTTTGATATTCGTACGAAGTTCATCAATCGTCGGTGGCTTCGGGGCTTGGACCGTAGACTTGACGTAGCCCCACAAAAAATAGTCTTACGGCGTCAAATCGCACGAACGAGGCGGTCAATTGACTGGACCTTTTCGTGAAAGAACACGTTCACCAAACTCGGTTTTCAATAAATCGATTGTGACATTCGCTGTGTGTCTTGTGGTGCCGTCCCGTTGGAATCACATATCTTCCAAGTCCATATCATCCAATCACAGTAACGTGCAGGTCTTGATCATCATGAAATAAGTACGGTTCAATTACGCCGCCGGCTCATAAACCGCAGCACACCGTAATTTTTTCGGGATGCAATGGTGACTCATGGGGTGCGTGTGGATTGTTGCCTGACCCATAACGCATATTTTTCTTATTGACGAAGCCACAAATTATCCTCTTCGCTGAAGGTGATTTTTCGATGAAAATCCGGTTCATTTTCAAGTTGTTGCTCAGCCCAATTCACTAACATACGACGATTCTGGTGGTGAAGCGGCTTCAGTTCTTGCGTCAATTTAATCTCGTAAGGATGTAGGCCAAGAATTTTACGTAAAATTCGCCACATCGACGTCACAGAGACGCCCAAAGACGTGTGAGAGACTTATTTGGGTCGACACTACGACACTATGGGCACTTCTTTGACACGGGAACATTTTGCACTGTGTCTGTGGATTCAAATTTTTCCACTAAACGCTCAATTGTTGATCTTACAGGGCAATTATGACGACCATAAATTGGAGATAGCGCTCTCTAATTTGAGGTAACTGACTCCGAATTTCGGTAGTAAATTTTAATAATTTCGACTCGTTGTTGGATGGTATATGTTTTCATGATGAAATGGCAAACCTTATTGAAGAGAAATGTCAAGAGTGCTGGAAAAAATATGACGTCGTGGCCTGTCCCTATCGGTCTACTTCTGTAGCGTCCCTATTGAAATTATTATAACTGTTTGTGTATAAACGTTTTACATATATGTAGTTATTCTCACGAATAAATCAACCATTTATGTAAAATGGTTTATATCGAGAAAATTTTTTTACATTTAATTAGATCTTATTTTAATACCGATACTTTTGTGCAAGTAAGTTTAAGTTAAACGTCGAAAACTGGAATATATTGAATCTGCAGTTGCTTAGCAAGTTCACATTGTTCACTGAATTACTTCTTTTGTAAAACATTTTTAAGCATCAGCTCTAAATTTCAAAAGACTTCCCAAGAACTTTTATATATTAATTTCGTTTCAAAAGTTATATACTTTAAACATTAAATTATCGAGTATATCCTTAATTGTGTTTCGCACTGTCGGAATAGAATTCAATTTCATTATTCACTTAATCACTTGGCTTAAATGTCGAAAATATAGCACTTATAAGTTAGCATACAATTTCAGCACAATTTTGTTTTTACTAAATACCTTCGCATTTGCTTAGTAGGATCACATACAGGAATAACAATCCTGCTTTTAAAAATGGCACAGGATACTTCTTTCTGGTTTTCATTTTAGAAGGCATAAGCATTTCGTTATGCACACCCGGACTTTTGGGTTTGTGAAATTATTGTTATCTTATTATTGATTATAATAAAAAGTCGTAGATTTCGTGACTTTCCCGAACCCGCGAAATAAACCATAAATTTAAGCAAGACCGTTCCGTTCTCCTCTGTTGCACTGTCGAAAATGGTATTAAAAGTGGCACGTTGAATTGTGAAGCCTCCACCACTGAGTACCGAAGAAGTTTAAAGACTTTGTGCTTCTTGTATTATAGCGTGAACGCAAGCGCAACTGGAACCGAAAACTATCTATTACATGTAGTAAGTACCATACATACATATACACATTGTATGGATGTATGTGCGCATGCCCAAATGAAGATTTCTATAACTTAAACTCATGTCACTGCCTCATTGTCGACACTTCCAGCACCTTCGTCTTCAGTGAAAGTGTTTTCCACAACAAATAGCCAATGTAAGTTTACTTAATATGTACATGAATAAACACACAGTGTAGTTGTATTCAAGTTCAGCGCCGTTTCATGAAACTCCACAAAAGAGGGGTAATTACATATACATAAGTACTTGAAAACAATAGGGGTATTCTCTTGCTCTTGCAAGATTGCAGATTGCAGATTGCAAAAATACTATACCGAAATATACAAGAGCATGAGAGCACCCATTGCAGAATCTAGTGATATACATATGAACGGTTGAGTCCGTCAATTTATTGTTAATGACTATTATGCATGGCTATTGTGAATTGACGCACCTTTTGCATACATTTAATACAAAAAAAACTTTAACAAATCTTTATAATTTAAATAGAAATTATAAAATCTATTTAAAACTTATCTTCCTCAAATTTAACGACGTAATATGTCTTTATGTAAAATGACTGCTAAAACAGGGTTGCAATTATATTTTTGCGAGACATTGCTCGCAAATATCCATGGGTTTTGGTCTGACATATTTTACAGCCATTGCAAATAATTTTCTGCGTGTGTTTGTTGTTGTGCCGGTGCACCAAGAGGAAATATATGCAATTCTTGCACCGTGCTAGGGTTTTGCAAGAGCAATAGAATACCCCTAATAATTTTTTTCACAAATAATCTAAAGATCGCCAATCTATTACAGTACAAAAGAAATTAAAAAGGGCACGACCAAACGTTTTGAAAAATCCATCAATTCCGAACCTATTCTTCTTTACCGTGCTAGGTTTCAGAATATAAATTTAAAATTACTACGTTCTAAACGAAGTCACTATTTTATGTTATTAATTCTTCAGAACTGTAAAAGTATATAATATTAAATAAAGCAAGTAAATTTATTGTTTTATTAAATAAAACATTTTATGGGATATTAGAAAAAGAGTTAACTTCGTCGTAGATAATAATGCAAATCAAATTTTATGAAAAAATCTTATTAAATAAAAAAGTTTTCATACAAGGACTTGGTTTTGACCATTCAGTTTGTAAGGCAGCTACATCTTATAGTTATCCGATATCGGAGGAACCGATAAAAGAGCATTTTCTTGAGAATAAAAGGATGTCGGAAAAATTTCAGATTGGTATCTCAAAAACATATATGCAAACGGACATGGCTAAATCGACTCCATTCGCTGATCATTTCTCTTCTTCTTCTTAATTGGCGTAGACACCGCTTACGCGATTATAGCCGAGTTAACAACAGCGCGCCAGTCGTTTCTTTTTTTCGCTATTCTAAGCGAAGCCAGGTCCTTCTCCACTTGGTCCTTCCAATGGAGTGGAGGTCTTCCTCTTCCTCTGCTTCCCCCGGCGGGTACTGCGCTGATCATTTACTCTATATATATTCATATAGCGTCGCCACGTTTACATACTTCATGGCAACCGAGAATATTAGTTTAGCATATAAAAATAGAGGCATATAACCCTTGCGTACCCCTCTGACATTATTTAGAGCTACAACTGTTACACTTACCTTCATATGAATTACATACAAATATTCAATGGAAAGAAAAACTGGTGAATCCAACGAAACCGTTAGTGAATCGGTGATTGTACGAATGTTTTTTTTTAACTATATATGTATGTATTTATTTTAGTTTTCACACACAACTTCCATACTGCCTCACACTCCACGCTACCAACACCCACAACAAACGATCGTGTGACTAAAGGCTTAGGTATACATACATACGTACACATATGTACATATCTGTACATAATTTTATGTATTTTCATAAAACTTGCGCAGTATAGTTCGTTGAATGGTTTCACTAACTAAATTTTATGTTGACGTACGGAAGATGCTTGCCAATGTAACTATGTATGTATGTATAATGGAAGGTTTTCGAGTCTGCATACTTAAACAATTATATTCACGAAAGTTCATAATTTATGTATGAAAATGTTGGTGTTGCAAAAAATTAATAAGAAAAATTTTTGGAATTAAGCCTTTATACCCATGTTAGACATCGAACATAAGATATTATTTGTGAATAGAATTTATAGGATGCTCAAAATATGCCGTAAAATTAATAGTCGCTAATTATTATTATTTATAAATATGAACATGAGGACTTATAATTTGCTGATAAGTATTACATACTCGAGATAAGAAAAATGGGAAAACTACGACTCTATGGCATAATCATATGATATATTTAACAATTCGTCTAATGCTTCAAGGAAAGTTTATCAAACTCAAGAAACGTTTAAAGAGTCTTGGTGATATATGTATTTTTGAAACGGATATGTTAAATAAAAAATTATATATACCTACATATATATTTTGATAAAGATATGAAGATTGAGAACGAGAACAAATTTGTAGAGAGAGCTGCTGAGTTCTTATCACATGAGTATGAGTATGTTAAAATATTTGACATTGTATCAAAAATGAAAGGTTTAAATACGGCCTGTTCCTCACCCCACCTTACGCGCTTTATTTACATTTCCTTCTTGTTGCTAACTATTATTTATTAAAAACACATGAGTAGGCATAATTTTATATATATGACTGAATATACAATCTGAGTTGCAAATATTTCGTGGGAGTTTTTTGAATTATGTAATTTGCAACTATTCAAACTTATTACTACGTAGGTTGGCTTTTATTTTTCGGTATTTGGCAAACCTGGTGTTACAATCTGGCAACTGACATTTTTGATATTACTACATACATATATATACATATGTGACCGTTTTCACATACGACCGCTATTTGTGTTATTTATAGTAACTTAAAATATTCTTATCCGTTAAAAAATGAAATTAGATAATTTTCAAGCAATTATTTTTTACAACTTTCGACGTGGATTATCTCAGCAATAATGCATCGATGAACTTAATTCAATTTTATTCGATCGAACTCCATCTAGGATCAGTGTTCATCGATGGTATGGTGAATTCAATCGAGATCGTAGATCACTCCATGACCATTTTCAGTTATTGTTCCGGAAACTATTGATGTTGTACGCAAACTAATATTGCCAGATCGTTATGTAACCTATCTGAGATAGAGGAAAACTAAAGACATTAGTGAAACTAGCATACAGGTATATTCAATATTGCATGAACATTTGACGGTAAAAATTATTTGTTCACGTTGGAGTTAAGACAATTACGCATATGCGCCCGAAAGTAAAGAGCAATCGACTGATGATTGATATATGTTTCAAAATGAGCCGAATCCATCAAAATTAAGCGCTTCAGGCAAATGGTTGCCTGTTTTTTGGACATATCGCAACCATACAACTAGAACAACGCAGAACAATAAATTGTAAGTAATACACAACTATCTTTTAGCCAGTTGTGTTTCAAGAAATCACTCTTCAAGACGGATCACTCTTCATCACGACAACGCAAACTTTCACACAGCGACTGAAACAATTGCATTTATGAGCACTCAAACCATCACTTTGATGAGCCATCTACAGTATAGTCCTCACTTAGGACCGAATGACTTCTTTCATTTCCATTACGAAAAAAATAAACTATGAGTTCAAGGTTTTTCGACACCTGAAGAGGTGGTTGATACGTTCGGAACGCGTGTATTTTGAGAAACCTCAATCAAAGTGACAAAAGTGCCACAACAATTAGTTCAAACTCATGCAGACGTATATATGTATGTAGATCTTAATGAAGAACATTGTGGAAAACAATAAAGCAATTTTCGATGATTAAAATTTGTTTTTGTTCTCGAATCCCAAAATATTAAAGGCAACCCACGTATACATAAATATGTATATTTACATAATGATATATGTATATGTTTTAAGCGAAAGTTCCGATATTTATGTCATGGTCTAATGAACGACATCTCGACAAGTGTAGCAACTTTGTTAATTAAATTTGGTACCAAAATTTTACAAATATGCGTGTATGTGGGTTGCGAAAACACAAAATATTGACAAAAGTGTGCGAAAAATAGATAATTGTCAAACAAAAACAAACAGCAAACTCAACTATATACAGAGTTTGTCCGGAAAGTAATAGGACTGAGTCGATTTAAAAAAAATTTATTGAACCAATAATTACAATTCTTTAAAAACTTTCAAAATAGCCTCCTTCTGCGTTGATGCAACGCTGCCAGCACGATTTCCAATCATTCAAGGCGTCACGGAAGGCATTCTCCGGAATAACCTTGAGAGCCGAGGTGCATGCTGCTTGGACTCCCTCTGTCGTCTCAATATACCTCTTTGTCTCGAGATCATACTCAAAGATCCATGACTCGTCACCTGTAATGACCTTATTTAAAAATTGGGGGTCACTTATACACATGTTCAAATTGGCGTACCACTACAGCAATGTACACTTTTTAAAATTAAATTAAATTGAACTGGTTTCGAAACGGTATGCCAGTAAAGGAAACAAGTGATTTCGATTTTTCTTTTTTATATTAGTTAACAGTTAACTTCTCCATAATGCCTTCATTAAAATGTTAATTTATTTTTTTTTTAGAAATCCGTATTGAAAAATAATTTTGCTGCATTGGGCTTAAAATCAGACAACTTCGAAAGCTGTAAAAACTTTTCTAAATATATATTATGTGTCTACAGATATAATATATACTATAATAGTATATATAGTGTATATAGTATTGTTTGTTAAAGGCTTTTGCTTTCACGTTTGTGATAAAAAAGAGCGTGCCATCGCTTCGCACCTGGTTGACTTTGAGATGATTAAACTCGTGAATAAGTTTGTGATTAGTGCGTTTTTGATTCAGTTCATGTGTGCTTTGTAAATTCTATAAAACCATATAGCGGCACTAAATGATCAGCAATTTGTATAGTTTCGCAACAAATCGGTAACAATACTCACATAAAAAATAATAATGGATGCCTGTATATATATAGGCATAAAACATGTATGTATATAAATATTATATATATTAAATCAACTTTTATATCAAACAAAATATTGTAGATTCTATATTCTTCAAAGCAATTTCAATCCCTCAGGAGTTCAACATAACCAACAAAAATGTCTACTTCATCAGTCACTTTATTTATTTTTTTAAGCTTCTGAAAATTCTTGACGTGTGTGGGCGTTCAGATTGGCATCTTCTCGACCTTCTTGGATGCGCTTATTCAACGTATAAACAGTTTTTTTTATTTAATTCGAGTACACTCCAACTTTTAAAGCACTTAACTCCTTCTTTTTGTGCAAAATCGGTTGATAATTCCTTGACACACTATTGCAATACCAGAAAAATATAATACCTAAGCATTTGCACACTTTTGTGGTTCTTACCAAAAAACGAATTACCATAATGATATTTCTTCTCGCCGGATGTTACTGTTAAAAATCCAAATATTAGGAGGTTTAGATCAGTGCCTAAATGTTAACGTATGTTGATTTTTGGCAATGTTAAGTGTGTAAAAGTTCCAATGTTATACACATTCTCAATGACTTTCTTATTTAAAACTTTTACTATTGCATTTAACATTTGCTACTAACTCTAAACACAATTGCAATTTTTGTTTACATTTTAATTGAAGTGTTTTACTAGTTTTTACGTGTCTTCGAAATTATTTCAACCTTGAATTAGTCCCATCAAAAAACTAGTTTATAATTACCTTACCATACCGTATGTACTTGAAAACGTGTATTATTATTACTTTTCCACTTTTACTAAAATAATTATTTGCGAAATTTCGCTCAACAACAATTTCTCTAGAATTGACTCAAGAGTTAAAGTTCGAAAAATAAATGCATATGTTCGTATGTATGTACATATATTGTTAAAACATATAAATTTTCATACACATACATATGTATGTGTTTGGTGTAGTGTCACGCATGGGCACAACAGTTATATACTAGCTAAAGCAACTTTCGTTCGTTGCCCCATAAAAGAAATTTTGTTTTTACAGTTTTACGGCTGCACAATTTTCGTTGCTTATATGAGCGCCCAACAATCACAACTTAATGTAAGTTATAAAAAATGTGCCAATAACCAAAAGTTGTTAGGCATGGGCACGCCCTGCAGTGAAAATAGACTGACTTCCAACAATAAAAATATATATTCCAAAACGATATATATAATATGCTCTCGACAGGTTTGCTATTCTTCATAAATTTTATATACTAGGTGATAAGATTTAAGAGTAGGCTCTTCGTTATATCGAATCATATAACAGAAATCTTGTAGAAAAAAACCAGCCATCATTATTATTAGCTATTGTCATTGTATCGCTCTAATACACTAGTCGTAAGTGAGGAGTTTAACTAAGTTACCTTCACTCCAATAAGTATTTCACCGCGAACTTTTTACTGTTGGAATTTCAATCTTTTCAATTCTGAAAAAGTGTGCCTGGCTCCGACCTCTAATAAGTTTAATGTATATATCGCCTAAGCTACGAGAATTCACTTAGCGCAAGTATTATAAAAAATTCTACCGACGGTGTGAAAATGGATGAAATCCGATGATAAGTATGACAGGCCTTTAATGAAGACGGGTGGTCATTTAGTTGAAAATACATATCTCGAGATCCGCCCGACCTGTTTCAACAATCTGTATGTGACATTTCTCTGATCTTCTATGCTACAGTGGGCGAAATCGGGCTACAGGCGTGGCTTTTCATATAACACAATTTTAAATTCCATTTGACTATATCAGAATAAAACTTTGCACGAATTGTGCATTTGAGGAGTGCCACCTTGTGACTGAGAATTGTCTGAATCGAACCTAAACTGCTCAAGCAACTAGGCACTGCCCTAGACCTAATATAACTAACAAGCCGTATGTACATGAAGGTACTCCCCTGGCTTTAATCTTTGCAAGTTTCAAGAGTACATATGATAAATTCGGTTATACCCGAACTTAGCTCTTCCTTACTTATTATGATTTATATATATGTACTTATATACAATTTGATACTTCTACATCTTTCAGTTGATAAACTACAACTTTATAAACTTGAAAGGGCATTAAAACCATTTTATATTAATTGGCAACACACCTAATTATGTACTTATGTATGTATATACGTGTATATGGATAAATATATCATTAAAAACATATACATATGTACATATGTATACAATAAACACCTTGCAGAGCAGGTGGCCTTAGCTATTGTTTAACGACGGGTGGCAAGTAGTGCTCGTCTACCAGCAGGGATAGTCCACAAATGGTCTGTTCATTTACCACAATTGCATTTATCCACTGGTGTGACATCGAAGACATGGAAGTGATACTTTTGCCACATTGACTTTGTCTGCACTTGTCGTTTTACACTTGCGACGCACTGTCGGACGTATTGTCTAACTGTTTCAGCTCATCTCATTACTTAATTGGCCATTGTGGCAGATATACTGCGAATTCAATTCCACTATACATCAATGCCTTATGTTTACACAAATGCATTTGACCAACAATAAGTGGAACTCAGTAGCTGTTAACTTAATTACTATAAAATTTTGTTTACACAGCTACTGGGTCGATTTTTTTTTAGAAAATAGTGTATAATATAGTCGTTACTTTAGTTTTTCCAAAAGTTCACTTTCGTTGTATGAACAACAGATAAATTAACCTACTACCCATTTTTATACTCTCGCAACAAAGTTGCTAAGGAGAGTATTATAGTTTTGTTCACATAACGGTTGTTTGTAAGTCCTAAAACTAAACTAGTCAGATATAGGGTTATATGTATATACCAAAGTGATCAGAGTGACGAGTAGAGTTGAAATCCGGGTGTCTGTCTGTCCGTCCATCCGTGCAAGCTGTAAATTGAGTAAAAATTGAGATATCATGATGAAACATGGTGCACGTATTTCTCGGCTCCAAAAGAAGGTTAAGTTCAAAGATGCCCACAAAATGTCGGAAACCGAAAACCTATAAAGTGTCATAACTAAGCCATAAATAAAGATATTAAAGTGAAATTTGGCATATTTGGACGTAATTTTTTTGAAAAGTGGGCGTGGCGCCGCCCCCTACTATGTTTTTTGTACATATCTCGGAAACTACTATAGCTATGTCAACCAAACTCTATAGAGTCGTTTCCTTCAGGCATTTCCATATACAGTTCAAAAATGGAAGAAATCGGATAATAACCACGCCCACCTCCCATACAAAGGTTATGTTGAAAAAAGTGGCAGAAGGAAGCTGCACCCAGACTTTTTTTAAAAGTTGAAAATGGGCGTGGCGTCGCCCACTTATGGACCAAAAACCATACCTCAGGAACTACTAGACCGATTTCAATGAAATTCGGTATATAATATTTTCTTAACACCCTGATGACATGTACGAAATATGGGTGAAATCGGTTCACAACCACGCCTTCTTCCAATATAACGCTATTTTGAATTCCATCTGATGCCTTCTCTGTATAATATATACATTAGGAAATGAAAATACAATTCAATACTCAAAGTACACAAATTGATCTAATCTAATTAATTTTACAGCGAAATAAAAAAATATGTAAATTATTATCACTTTATCATTCGAGAGTATAAGATGTTCGGTGACACCCGAACTTAGCCCTTCCTTACTTGTTAGTACCCTAATTTTAACATTTCTAGCATTACTTTACAATCAAAGTCAAATTTGACACGGATTACTGAGATCGGAAACCGTATCGAAAAAATTTTTACCTATATTAATCTTTGTATGTTCCTGTGAAGTTTGATCTCCTCTCAATTAGCGTTTACGCCGCGAAAAGTTAGTTGGGAGATTTTTACCAATGAAAAAAATTTAACGAGTTTACTTCAAAATTTTTTCTATGTATTGAAATCACGTTTACGGAACAATTGAAAATGTGTTAGTAGTATTGTGGAGTGTCACAAAGCATTCAGTGAAAAACATTCGTAAAGTATTCTCATGCAAGCGGGGGATGACAACTTTGCAAATGACGATAGCATCATAAAGGAGTTTAAGAAACAGTGATTGAAAATCGTCATGTTGGTTTCAGAGTAATAGCAGAGGATCTCAACATATCTTATGGACTGGTTCAACACATTTTGGTTCATATTTTGGGAATAAAGCGTGTCAATGTTAGACTCATGCCAAAAGACATGAATGCGACTCCACATTCTAGATAGCATGATTGTAATCGACTTCGCCAGGTTTGGCTGGCTGTGACTTTTTGCTGTTTTCAAAACTGAAAAATCCACTTCGGGGAATGCGTCATGAGAATATTAATCAAACCTATAAATAATTCGAATTCCATCCAGTCTTATGAAAAACAACAAAATTACCTTATATTATGTTACAGGATCAAAGATTTGCATTCTTCCTATGAAATTCGTGACAAGTTGACGTATTTAAAAAAAATAGACAACAACATATTTAGTTTCTTAATTAACATTAAGTTTTTAGTAAAAAACATTACAAAAATTTACTTGATGAGTGCTATCTAGGTATACTCCACTAAATTCAAGACAATATGAGCCTCGGAGGTAATAGACGTCTCAAGGACCTTGTTGCGGATGAAAATTAAAAAAAAATCTACAAAGAGATGACCGCAAAATGAAGTTGATCGATATATCAGACGAGTTGAATATTTAAGTATGCGAAGCTCTGCCCATAGTGTATACTGCGCGTATGCCACTCTCGATAGAAACTTTAATAAATAGTAAAATAGAATATAAAAGAAAAAGAGGGTTTCTTTAAAACGATAAGAGCTTTTCAACCCATCACACAATTTTAATTTTCAATTTTTCATGCAAATTCCAAATGCACATTTTATACCCTTATTATTTTTTTTTTAATGGGGAAGCTTCTACACATACACTTCTGTATACATTAAAATAAAGGTATTTACCTTTATTTTAGTGACACTATAAGCAATAACTTCCTCATCATGACGCTCAGTGAGTTAGCACAATTTCCTGCTGCGGATTGCCTAACTTCCTCAATTATTTTCCTGTACACAATATTGATCTGAGCCATTTCGCCTGCAATTTTATGAACTTCCTTTCGATGGCACTGTTGCGCCTGATTGCCACAGATAGACATATTGAATTTTCATATCCACATACATATATTCACATATATATAATTATAACTGTAAATATTTTTATTTATGCTCCTTTCAAATTTTAGACAAACTATGCTTCGAACGTTGGTATGCTCGAGAATTTGCAATTAGAGGATGTAGTCGATAGCGAAGCATATTCACGAACAAATAACGATGCAGTCGCAAGCATCAGCAATGAGATATCTTCGACGGCTGTGACTCCCGCACCACTTACTACAACAAGAATTCACGGTATGACAAAATCGACGTACTCGCACTCAAACAGTAACAATCATAACAGAAATACAGCAAACAGAGCAGAGCAAGAAGAGTGCACTGAATCGGCACACTCACCAATGGAGGCCGACCAAAATGTCGAGATGCCTAGCACCACGTACAAATCACCCTGCTGCCTAACGTTTCCTTTGCCGCCGGTGCAAATGCAGTCGTTGGCACCGACGCTATCTATTACAACACCACTTCCCACGGTAGCAGCGGCAGCGGCCAGTAATGGTAGGTTTCATAACTGAAGTCGTTAGGACTCCATCAAACGATGATTTGCCAGATATTAAACTAGCCACTAAACCTAAAAAAATCTCATTTAAATATAAATTATTTTATACCTTTTAAATTCTAAAAATTCTGCAAATATACTCGTTGTGTGAATACCGAAGCTGATTTGAGCAGAGAGCACTGGTATGCACACGCCCATGTGCACGCCCATTCGCATCCGCATCCGCATCCACATCATCATCATCACCATCACCATCACCATCAGCAAATGAGCGAAGATTTGGTGATGTATACACCGCCAGTCGTCTCGGCCACCACATCCGTTTCGGCGACTGCGTCAGCGCCAGCAAGTCCGACATCGATTGGGAAATTTGGACTCGATAGCTCCACCGAAGAATACCTTAGTGCCCGCGTACACGCAACAACAACATCGCCGTCAGGCAAGTACAACAACACAAATACATATGTACATAAACACATATGTATAAATTATTTCAAAGAAGGATATGTAATCAAATGTGAACTAGAGGATGAACAAAATACACCATTGTATATTCTCTGACTTATTTGCTAACAAATTTTTCCACACATAAAATGCAGTTCTTGTTTATTAAAAAATCATATTAGTAGCCCGTTGTTTTTTTGGTAAATATATTTTTTAATATGTTTATGTATCAAATCTTTATTTTATTTAACTTTTGCTACATTTGTTTGTTGTTGCTGTGTGCATAAGTTTTATAATCGTGTTTTGGTTTGTTTGTTAAATAAATATTTTTCCACCCTTCAAAGTGTCTTAGCACTTTGCTTGCGTTGCCCGAAGGTGCGTGATGGTGATGCTTTTAAAATTTAATAAATTCAAGAACAAACTAAGTATTTAGTGTGGGTGTATGTAATTTTATGTGCTCATAATGGTAAGCGTATACATATAAAAGCATTATACATATAAGTGAATTGGAGGAATAATGCAGAATTATTTAAATATTTAGAAACAATAGAAGATACTCAACAAACAATTGTATAATAAGCTTAGTCATATTATTAGTATAGTATTATTGAAAAAAATAACATACAACATATATAAAATGCGAAGTCTAGTTAAAATAAATCTTATATTTTCCCAATAGATAGCTTTAGTAATCTGTGTCTCGTTTTGTAATAAACGCTATCACTATATGGCTTTTCTCGATAAAGGCCAAAATGCCAAGAAATTTTAGTGTGCCGGTTCCGTTCCGGAAATGTTGATGGCAAAGATACACTATGCTCTGGAAAGTCAATTGCAGTGGCTAACCATTGCACAAAAAACTGTTCCGAATCATTTAAATAAAACCGGACAGAAAAAGAAGTTCGAATACTTCCCAGCAAAATCGATGAATCCAACGCAGGATTGCTTGTGACAAAAGTATCAAGAAAGCGATTGCACAAAAGCAACAAACTTAAGCCAATAAAAGAGGCCTTATGTTCCATCAGTTCAATATCAGAGATATCGATAGCGATTTCCTATAAGCTACGGGGGCTTATTTGGGAAGAACATATATATCTCTAGCTTATAGAATGGTCCTTGCGCCAAGTGATTACTACTTGTTCGTGTGTATGGTGATCATTCCTTTCTTTGGCTGATGAAAAATTCCCCTCAAAAGAAGTTTGTGACGCAGTTTTTTTGCAAATAGAGGAGAGAATGAGGGTTTCATAATAAAATTTGCTTCAAAACAAGTAAGGAAGGTCTAAGTTCGGGTGCAACAGAACATATTATAATATTGCAGGTAAAGAGGCCGGATGTACGAAATTTTTGATATTAGTTTTATGGGTCACAAAGATACACTGTTATGAGTAAAACACGCTCCTTCATTTTCATTGAGATAATTCAAACGGTAGCTGATGTATGTGATGGTATAAAGTCCCCCGGAAGTTCGAAAATCTTTATGTTAGGTATGTGGGGCTTAGGGAAGTATTGACTCAACTCAACCCATTTTGGGCACACAGAAATTGTATCATCAAAAAGATACTCAATGTATTTCAATTGTATATCCCATAAACTTTTTTCGTACAAAAGTTAACTATAGATGCTGGAGTCCACATATTCGATACCTAGGCGCTTGAACAGTTTTGATTGGATTAGGAAATTTTTTCGTCATAAGGTGGCATACGCCAAAGGTATTATTCGTTTTAACCCGTTATACTAATTGCTTCTTGATTTGTGTACAGGAAAGTGAAAGAATCAGATTTAATGTAAAATTGAATGTGAGAAGAATATCACGAACTAAATTTAGTCGAAATCGGACAGGCAGGCCGAAATTTGTGATTTCACCTAAAATTGGGCGGCATATTTAGTTATTGTTTTTGGTTCATTATCTGTGGCCTTTTTTGTCATTGATGTCTCGCATTTTCAGTAGTTTTTAACAGTATCGTTATATGGAATGTGAACAGGGTTGTCTTCCGATTTCATCCAGTTTACAGTGTGGGCAGGGGCGCTAAAGGGATTTGTCGTAAGCAAATTTGGTTATTGTAGTTAAAGTTAGGATATACATATAGTACATATACATTAAACGAAATAGAGGATGGGGCCTCGCCCACTTAGCCCCCAGGTATGGCTTTTTATACGTTTTCAATTAATGGCGCTTTGTGGGCGTGGTAGTGGTCCGATTACGCCCTACTACGAAATCCGCCTTACTTCTTACTTTTTTGCCAAGGAACATTTATACCTAGTTTCATCAGATATCCTAATATTTATTCAATTTTGTCTTGCACGCATATCAAAAAGTCATCAAGGTCATAATTCCGAGAAGATTGTTCAGATCACTAAAGCATACAGCTGCAATTCAAATTGACCGATAACATCTAGATAAAGATCTTCTTAAACAAAAAAATATATACACCAAACTCTTTTTTTACACGGTAGATACGTTCCTCAGAAATCCGTGTAAAAAAAGAGGCGTTTCCTATAGTAAAATGGGGGATACGTTCCATGTCATTTGAAAACCGTGTAAGATGAAATAAAGAACTATATTTACTTCGAAAAATCGTGTAAGAAATGTTGAAAATTATAAATTTTCAGATATGCATAAAAATTGTATGTTCATATGGCATTTTATTGAGCATTAAAACTTAAAATACATAATTCATACAGGTGAAAAATTGGTAGATTAAGCAAAAAACAAAACAAATCTGTTAATCCAGAATTAAGAACAAAAAAATTAGAATAGAAATAAAGAAAAAATATTTACACAGCTACATAATTACTCGTCGCTACTTGATTGTTTGCGACGAACTGGACTAAAGTCGGTATCATCGCTGGAGATATCCATTTCCGCAATGTAAATATCATGAGAACAAAATGTGTAAGTAGAGTTATTGAATAAGGGGTATTCCCAGTTACTACTATGTACATACATATGTTTATTTCAGTAATGGTGCTAAGTGTGGTAAAAACAAACATAATTACAAGACAGTGATTCTGAAACCGTACTAGATTAAACAATTGTTTCAAAAACATTTTTTTTTCAACCGTGTAACTTCAAATCCGTGTAAAAAGAAACCGGGTAAAAAAGAGTTGGGTGTATATATTTTTCCTTATTACTTACCCTTATTCGATTTAAAAATAGTTTATACCAAAATAACATGGCTAGAAAAACTTGCAAAACATTTTCCTTTCGATGCCAACCGTTGACCGGTGTGATGCCCAAGTTCCTTTAAGACACAAAACATCAACAAAAAACACTCTTTGCATTCGCCAATTGTAGGTAATGAATTGCAATATTCCCTGTGGTGTGTTAATATTAACCAATTTTGTTGCACAAAAGCATTTTTTATGTTAAATGTGTATTTCTCTACAAAAAACATATTATTTATTTGTGGTACTTGTAAGTATGTACATTAACACTCATATAGTAAAATATGTTTACCTAACTATAATAACCTCAAGGCACATACGCACCACTTTCAATATCAAAACAAAATTCTATACGTAAAAATACATACACACACATTGAAGTACACATACATCATAGCATTTATGCTTTTTCTTTTAATTCCTGATCTTTAATGTCTATTGCAGCAAGCGCCAAAGGAGCACGTCATGAAAGAACATCCTCAACAGCTTTTTTCGATATTCCCGCTGTGACACATCCTTATTGTTACAGGTAAGAAAAGGCAGCCAGCTGCAATAGTGGGAGTTAAGTCAAAATCACCAGAAATAAAATAAAATGTAGCCCAAAACAATATATGTACATACATATGTCTGTATATATACTTGGCGAAACTGTATTATTCGTAAGTTAAAATTTGGCGAAAATGTTTTAATACTTATTTACGTTATTTGCCACACTTTCTGATGACAACATAGATATCATTAGCGATTAAGATCAAAGTGGCTGCGCACAGCAAGTAGTGGAACCAACAAGTTATTTAATCATTATTTAAAGCTAACGCAGGAAAATCGCGATGAACCGCACTTTTTGATTCTTTTACTTTCTTTCGCCAATCAACTTGCTTTATTGTTGTTCAATTTTTCACAATATTTGTTAATAATCTGTACATGTTGTTGTTGTTGTGTCGTATTTTCATCAAAATGCTGCCACCCTTCAAGATTCCCATCATCATCACCCGCAGCGATTCTTAAAAAGAACGACCCAGGTAAGAAACCAGCAAGTAAATCGAATTTACATAAATATCTCCTTAGCCATCCTGCTTAAATATTGCTTACCAATACAGCGAATACTAGAATACACACATACACATAAGTATATATACCATAAAGTTGAATGAAAGAACATTTATAAATGTAACAAAAGTAAGTAATCAGTAGACAGCTACGCAGGTGGCATACTATAACCGAGAGTTTCATTTATTTAAATTATGTGCATATTGTGAAGCCACCAAGCATCAGCATGCACCGCAACACAGACACACATACATTTCAGCCACCTGTTCTAGTGGCTTTATGCTTTAACGGCAGTTGCTGTTGTTGCAGCGCTTGTGATTATAATTCGATTTGTTTTTATTTAATTTGTTTCTAATAAAAAATACGCGGCACGATTTTCAAGTGCAACCACAAATGAAAATATTTAAATTGATTGTATGCGAGTATGTATGAATGTACGTACGTACATACTTATGTATGAAGGGAGCAACAACTGCCGCCGCGGAAACGCTAATCCAATTGATAAGCAATATACCTGGCGTATTGGAATGTCAACACGCTCGCTGGAATATCAATATTTCTTTGAAGGCGTACAATTTTATTTTTTCCTCGAATCATCATGTACTATATACTTGTTAAGTTATTGCCAAAAACTACAACCAACCAATAAACCTCTACCTATGTACATATGTTTCTAAAACCTATATGGTACCTCAAAATATTGTTTACTAATTAAATGCGCATCAAATTGAATATTGTTGTTTTCCACCAATATTCCATCAAACCTTAAAATCGCTCATCACCTTTAACATCAACATAAGCGCTCGTTTTTTTAATGCTAGCCTTCGTCAACCCTCTTTCTGTAGAGGGATAGTGAACTGCGAACATGAGTGCTTCCCTCCCCCAAGGGACTCATGATACTACTCTTCCATTCCAACAGTTTTAATGTTTTATATTGGCTCGTATCCATGCAATGTTGTTGTTCTTGTGGAAGAGATTTTTGTTTTGCCATGCAAAATTACGTAGCTGATGGATTATGCACGGCGAGCCAAGGATCCTTTGAATTTTTAATAGACATCCATCTGTACGTCATTTCAAACGTGTAAATTGCTGCTGTGATTAGCTGCTGCATTATGACCAAGCTATACGTACATATATATATATATGTATGTGTGTGTGTGTGTATGGTGAAAATTTATAACATATTGAACATTTAAGAGCACATTAAATGAGAATTGAACGGAGTGGAGATACTCTTAATAACGGTTAAATGTTGGAAAACAATTAAGAAAAATAAAAACAAGTTTGTAAACTTATGTGAAGTGAGGTGAATAATAACCGATGACAGGCGTTTTACTACAGTCTGCTCGAGATACCTGTTGTATTTTCACGGGAGTTGAATTATATATATGTTTGTATGTAGTAGATTATAATTTTTTGAATTAAATATGATTGCTGCGGTACATACTTTAAGATAATCTAAACAATATTGTCATAATAAGTGGTGGCTAAGATAAGTTAGGGTAGTGTACCAAGCTGATAAGCTTATATAGTATCTCCTTCCTCAGACTTGTTGACTGAAATCTTTTCGACCTGAAAGATTGCGCCACAAGCAAAGGACTTGTATCTTTGTATTAGATTACTAGCCTTAAATAAATAATTCATCCAATTGTTCCCAAAATATTGGTCAAAAATTTACGCTACCCAAAAGAAAAAATGTTAACTTCGGTTTGCATTCAACGGAAAACATTTTGTTAGTTGTTTGAAATGCAATACCTTCAGGTTGAAATAAGGTTACTTAATAAGGAAAAATCGTGTATGAAGATCTTTGTCTTGATTTTGATCGGTCAGTTTGAACGCAGCTACATGTTGTAGGACCGATCTGAAGCTTGGGCAATAATCTATGTCAAACTTCATGAAGATATATTATCAAATAATAAAGTTTTCCATACAAGAACTTGATCAATCAACTTGTACGGCAGATATGTATATTTTACAGACTCCGTTCCGTACAATTTGTTCGAAAATTTTACTATAGCTTTGGATACAAAGTTTAGTGATATTTTATTGTCAAATCAAAAAGTTTTCCAGACAAGGACTTTTTTAGTTTTCATGGGAATGGTCACATAAGGCATTAAAGCCAGAAAACGGCGCGCAAATTGGGCGAAATTATTTTGGGTGATATGATATTGAGTAAGTTAGTTAACACCATTGGCTAATGAGTACGTAGGACATATTGGACTGTATTATTCACATTTGGCTCACAGCGACTTTTACCTCTTTTTTAATTTTTCTCTTTCCAAAGTGCTTGAATGTTAATTTCAAAATGAATATCTGAAAAATAAAATTTTATCTTTTTCTGGCATACTTCAATTTAAAAGTGAGGTTTAACATTGTTCAAACTTGCCACAGGCCGGTAATACTTTGGGACAAAAAAGCACCCGGCAATAGTAATTAAACTCCCAGGGTAATGATATTTCAAAAAAAATTTATTTTGCTAAGTTGAAAGGACTGTGCTTAATTACTATGCCAAATATGAGCGGTCGATACACCTCAGTAGTGCGCCGCGATTTTTACAAGGATAAAAATATCGAACAAAGAATTTGTCTAAAATTTTGTATTTATAACAAAATTTCGAATGCGGAATCGTTGCAAATGTTGGAAAAGGCTTACGGTGATTTAGTTTTATAAACAACATAAGCCTACGAGTGGTACAAAGTCTTCAAAGACGATCGAGAGATCGTTGAAGACATGCCTCCTTCTGGACGACCTTCGACCTCTTCAACTGATGAAAATATTAAAAAAGTGAAGGATATGTTGCTTGAAAATCGTCGGCAAATGTTAGAGAGAGAGAGCTCGACATCTCTTGCGAGTTCGAATGATTTTGGTGGATATTTTGAGTATGAAACGCGTTCTTACTCGTCTCGTCCCGATAAAGCTGAATTTCAAGAACAACAAGAGTACGATCGTGAATTTAAAGCCAAAAAGGAATTGAATACCATCGATCAACCACCGTATCGACCAGAATTGGCTCCGTGTGATTTTTTCTTGTTTCCCAATCTGAAAATGTCGCTCCGTGAAACCTGTATTCAGTCGACCGAAGATATAAAACAACAATCGCTGAAGAAGCTGAAGGCCATTCAAAAAAGTGCTTATGAAAACTGTTTCGTGGACTGGAAAAATCGTTAACATAAGTGATTACATCTGGTGGGGATTACTTTAAAGAGGCGGCAAAATAAATATTGATGAATAATTAAATGCTGTTTGTCATTTTTCATTGGGGAAGGCTTTTTACGTGGCGGGTCCCAAACCCAGCGCACAACCCTATGCAGGGGTTGATGACGACCATGGCAAACGAAATAAGAACTACGAATTGAGGGCATGCACCTGGAATGTCCGGTCCCTTAATTGGGAAGGTGCCGCTGCCCAGCTGGTTGATGTCCTCGTGAAAATAAAGGCTGACATCACCGCCGTCCAAGAAATGCAATGGACGGGACAAGGACAGAGACGAGTAGGTCCTTGTGGCATTTACTACAGTGGCCATACAAAGGAGCGCAAGTTTGGAGTGGGATTCGTGGTGGGAAAGAGACTCCGTCGCCGAGTACTATCATTCACTCCGGTGAATGAACGTCTAGCCACAATCCGCATCAAAGCGAGGTTCTTCAACATATCGCTGATCTGCGCCCACGCCCCGACGGATGAGAAGGACAATGTGACCAAAGATGCCCTTTATGAGTGCTTGGAACGTACTTATGAGAGATGCCCCCGCCACGATGTCAAAATCGTGCTTGGCGACTTAAACGCCAAGGTGGGCAAAGAAGGTATCTTTGGCACTACGGTCGGTAAGTTCAGCTACCACGAGGAAACATCCCCAAATGGGTTGAGGCTGATCGACTTCGCCGGGGCCCGAAATATGGTTATCTGTAGTACTAGATTCCAGCACAAAAAGATTCATCAAGCTACCTGGCTGTCTCCGGATCGAAAAACTGCCAACCAGATCGATCATGTTGTGATAGACAGAAGACAGGTCTCTAGTGTTTTAGATGTGCGTGCCCTCCGAGCTTCTAACATCCGCTCGGACTACTACCTTGCTGCAGTCAAGATCCGCACCTGCCTCTGTGCAGCAAAAACGCACGTCAACAAACACAAGGAAGGTTCGTCGTCGAGAAGCTGCAATCACAACAGACTGCCGAACGATTTTCTACTCGGCACTCCTGCTCTCTGAGAGCACTCATCAACAACTCGGTATAAAGGGAACTGTGGGACGGCATTTCAAACTCCTTACGTACAGCTGCATCCGAAACCATTGGTTTTCGAAAAGTGCAAAAGAACAACTGGTACGACGAGGAGTGCCGCGTCGCAGCGGAGAGAAAACAGGCCGCCTACCTCGTAACGTTACGATCGACCACAACACGTGCAGGATGGGATAGATACCGAAAGTTGAAGAGGGAAGCGAGACGCATTTGCAGACAGAAAAAGAAAGAGGCCGAAATGCGTGAGTATGAAGAGCTTGATAAGCTGGCCGACAGGGGTAATGCTCGAAACTTCCACGAAAAAATGCGGCGGCTTACAGAAGGTTTCAAGACCGGAGCATACTCTTGTAGAACCCCCAAAGGTGATCTAGTCACCGATGCCCAGAGCATATTTAAATTATGGAGGGAACACTTCTCCAGCCTGCTAAATGGCAGTGAATGCACAACACCAGGAGAAGGCGAACCCGATTCCCCAATCGACGACGATGGAGCCAACGTTCCATTGCCCGATCATGAAGAAGTTCGAATAGCAATTACCCGCCTGAAGAACAACAAAGCGGCGGGGGCCGATGGATTGCCGGCCGAGCTATTCAAACAAGGCGGCGAAGAACTGATAAGGAGCATGCATCAGCTTCTTTGTAAAATATGGTCGGACGAAAGCATGCCCAACGATTGGAATTTAAGTGTGCTATGCCCAATCCATAAAAAAGGAGATACCACAATCTGCGCCAACTACCGTGGAATTAGCCTCCTCAACATCGGATATAAGGTTCTATCGAGCGTATTGTGTGAAAGATTACAGCCCAGCGCCAACAAACTGATTGGACCTTATCAGTGTGGCTTCAGACCTGGAAAATCAACAACCGACCAGATATTCACCATGCGCCAAATCTTGGAAAAGACCCGTGAAAGGAGATTCGACACACACCACCTCTTCGTCGATTTCAAAGCTGCTTTCGACAGCACGAAAAGGAACTGCCTCTATGCCGCGATGTCTGAATTTGGTATCCCCGCAAAACTAATACGGCTGTGTAAACTGACGCTGAGCAACACGAAAAGCTCCGTCAGAATCGGGAAGGACCTCTCCGAGCCGTTCGATACCAAACGAGGTTTCAGACAAGGCAATTCCCTATCGTGTGACTTTTTCAACCTACTTCTGGAGAAAATAGTTCGAGCTGCAGAACTAAATAGAGAAGGTACCATCTTTTATAAGAGTGTACAACTGCTGGCGTATGCCGATGATATTGATATCATCGGCCTCAACACCCGCGCCGTTAGTTCTGCTTTCTCCAGACTGGACAAGGAAGCAAAAGAAATGAGTCTGGCAGTGAACGAGGGCAAGACGAAATATCTCTGTCATCAAACAAACAGTCGTCGCACTCGCGACTTGGCACTCACGTCACTGTTGACAGTCATAACTTTGAAGTTGTAGATTATTTCGTCTATTTAGGAACCAGTATTAACACCACCAACAATGTCAGCCTGGAAATCCAACGCAGGATAACTCTTGCCAACAGGTGCTACTTCGGACTGAGTAGGCTATTGAAAAGTAAAGTCCTCTCTTGACGAACAAAAGCCAAACTCTATAAGTCGCTCATAATTCCCGTCCTGCTATATGGTGCAGAGGCTTGGACGATGTCAACAACTGATGAGTCGACGTTGCGAGTTTTCGAGAGAAAAGTTCTGCGAAAGATTTATGGTCCTTTGCGCGTTGGCCACGGCGAATATCGCATTCGATGGAACGATGAGCTGTACGAGATATACGACGACATTGACATAGTTCAGCGAATTAAAAGACAGCGGCTACGCTGGCTAGGTCATGTTGTCCGAATGGACGAAAACACTCCAGCTCTGAAAGTATTCGACGCTGTACTCGCCGGGGGAAGCAGAGGAAGAGGAAGACCTCCACTCCGTTGGAAGGACCAAGTGGAGAAGGACCTGGCTTCGCTTGGAATATCCAATTGGCGCCACGTAGCGAAAAGAAGAAACGACTGGCGCGCTGTTGTTAACTCGGCTATAATCGCGTAAGCGGTGTCTACGCCAATTAAGAAGAAGAAGAATAATTAAATACTTTTATTTACAATTTCCGGATACTTTTTTGTCACAATGTATATAGCACAAACGTTAAGGTCTTGTCTTCGTTCAGTATTCGACAAATATATGTACACATTTTTAACAATACAACTGTTATATAATTTAAATTTTGTTTTTTTAAAAACATTATATATATATATAAAAGTTATTATCTTCCATGCTTTAACCGACGCGACTTAGCCATCAAATTCCTAGTATATGATCTAGGCCCTAAAAGTCTCTAAAGTTGCAAATACCATAACATGAAAAATATTTTAAGATCGATGTATATCTATAGAATGTTTCTGAAATTTTTTGAAACTTACTAGTATGAAGATTATTTGGAGTATATATTGCAGTTTTCGATTTGCACTCTCAAGTTTCGAAAATAAATTCATGAACCACCATAAAGAATTATTAAAAAATAACAAAAATTTATTCCGAACAGAACCAGTACTGGCATTTTGTAGCAATCCAACAACAGCTGCAACAACGAATATGATTCCCATGAGTCACCACTACCACAGCACTAAAGAGGAGCATCCCGATTCAACTACCACACATCTGAGTGGCCATTCTCATCAGCAGTTGTCACATCATCCATCTCATATGCATATACAGCCGCATCCACATGCGCATCCCGCTGCACAACATTCACTGCCAACACATTCACACACCCACACATCCAGTCACCCACATGTACACTCTAGCATGTTGCATCAACCACATACCGGACACTTATCTACGCACGCATCAGCTTTCAAATTCGGACATGGATCCATCCTGTCCACCAGCGCGGCAACCATGTATCACCAGCACCCCTACAGTACAACAAACAGTAATTCGTATGGACTACGCAGTAACGGTTCACTATCACCAACGGCATCGTTAACTTTGGCATCAACGAGTTCAACGGATGTCGATCTCAAATACGAGAGTCCCTACAATTCGACCATATCATCAACGTACGCGCTGCGGCCAGTCACTGTGGACTCGACCACTGTCTCATCAACCGATGCAGACATTAAATATAATGGACTTTACAATAATGCCATTTCGACAAGCCAAACAGTGTCCCAGCGACGCGGCTCATTGCAGTTGTGGCAATTTCTAGTGGCTTTACTAGATGAACCCACCACGAGGTAAATTCTCAAAAATTTATTTAATTACTTCAGGAACAACATTTTTTTACCAAACGAATAGCTCAAGTTGCATTGCCTGGACCGGACGCGGTATGGAGTTTAAACTCATCGAACCAGAGGAGGTGGCGCGACGTTGGGGCTTGCAAAAGAATCGGCCCGCCATGAATTACGACAAACTGTCGCGCAGTCTGCGCTACTATTATGAGAAAGGTATTATGCAAAAGGTAAATGGCGAACGTTATGTCTATCGATTTGTATGCGATCCAGAAGCTCTCTTTAATATGGCTTACGGACATTTGGCGAGTGCGACCAATGGCACACCGCCCTCAACTAAAAGTGAACACCACACACATATCCTATCCACAGCGGCAGCAGCGGCGGCCGCAGCAGCAGCTGTAACATTAACGGCTTCAAAAAATATGCCAGATCCAATTGGCAATGGCAATTTGTTGGGCAGAAATGACTTATCTCTCAATGCGGATCACACAATGGAACACAGTCATGGCGAAAGGGAAAGGAATCTTGTGACACAGCTGAGCGCCGCTAGTGCGATAGCCAATAGTGATAGTATTTTCTATAGCAGTCCAATTCATAAATATTAAAAATTATAAATATTAAAACAACAAATATATGTACAGAATACATATTCACTCTATATGTGTGTGTGATGCAATGTATGTATGTATTTTAGGAGATTGTATGGCATGATTATACGTATGAATAACAATGAATAAAAGAATATCTGCGGGATCAAACCCGAATATGATAGTTAAACTTTATTTTATCAAACTTTTCATTCGAAATAATTTTGTTCATATGTATTGTACGTTCAAAAATATGCACCGTATGTATATATATGAATATGAGATATGTAAATTACATACGGACAAAGGTATGTGTCAACACTTTCGAAGAGTAAGTACAGAAATTTTGTATATTTGTGATTAATATCTAGTACATACATACATACATGTATAAGCACATATTTACTTAGCAAATATTGGCATTATCATCCATGTATATGTATTTGTGTATACCAAATTCGTGTGTTTTGCTTTCAATATTGGTTTTATAAATTACAAAACTGATGTATCTTATTCCGTCTTCTTCTTCTTTTCCGGTGTTTCACCATTATCTTCGTCATCGTCCTCACTATCATCTTCATCAGAGCTGGAGCTATCATTTCGTTCAACTTTACGTTTCTCAGCCTTTTTCTTGGAGCTTTTCTCCAAATACGACTTCACTTTGTCTGGCTGTGGACTGTAAGCCCAATGTATCAGTTCGAGATGAATTTCTGTCGGCTCACCACTTTCAGCATCAAATAATTTCGCTTCCTCAGCCTTCAATTTTTCCATTAACTTCGCAATGTTCCGATTGCGTATAATATCCCATGACGTCGAGTCATCATCTGCGGGGTACATAGTGCGTAGATGCTTGTAATTGCCCTTGGCTTTGGGTCCGCCATAGGCTTTAACAAATTCTGCTGCTAGCTCATCTTTCGCTTCGGGTAACTGTTCAATAATGGAGTATGCGAGGTAGGCTCGATTATTTTTAATCAAATTTTCTGTTTCAAACTTTTCTAAGAAATCTTCTAGTATCTTGACACCTTCTTGAATAGACTTGATTTTATCTTCATTTTTGGTACCGGACAGCACGCGCTTTGAACTGCCAATTAAGCCTTTAATTGCCAATTTCTGATAATCAGGGTCACGATCTTGAAGTATCCTAAAAATTAAGGATAAAAAGCGTATTATTCTGTATAGGAAATATTAGATTGGTTAATATAAAAAAGTTGGTATCAATGGATGACTACGTATGATACATATCCTTAACATAGTGTGGGGCAACTAAAATTGTTCAATAATACATAGATACTGTTTTCCGAGACCGCATTGTATATACGAAATTCTTACATTCTCGCATTCCTCACATTCAATTTCGAACTAAATTATTTGTTAAAACAAAATACAACAATAATTTATGATTGATGGTGCTTAGAAAAATCGCTAAAAATACGTGCTTATTCCCAACTTAGTCCAACATACAACAACTTATGCTACACAAGTCCATTCATATTTTAAGTTTTGCGCTCACACTCATATTTATAATTATTCATTAATGTGCAAATTGATTTGTATTTAAATATATTCTCTTAACTTCCCACACAGCGTCGGCCCTTATGGCGACTCATGCCAATTACTAAACGTGCGCTATGACATCACGCACAGGCGACCTTCAAGGCAAACAAAAAATAGCAAAAATACCGAAAGACTTAATAATAAGGAAATAAACACATTAACCGTTAATGCGCGTATATTGATATCAACATATGTAAGTGCTTGACCAAATGCACACAAACCGACATATGTATAAGTATGTATAGTATTTATCAAATAGTTTGAAAATAGTAGTGAAAATATAGTCCAATTTGAGGCTTGAGTCATGAAGTGAGTACTAAATGTATGAATGAATTATTGTATATTTGCCATATATACATATGTATATACATATGTATTAGAGCGGGTCGACGGAAAATGTTGTAAGTGTTTCATTAGTATACCTCAAATAATGCGAAAAAAACAATTTTACAATCACTAAAAGTTAAACTTCGCCTGGAAAATCGCTGGCTCGAAATCGGTTTTAGACCCTTAGTTGTGTTGGCAAAGTTGTTGAGAAAGATATGTACGTAGGTCATTTTTCGCATATGAGAATTTTCCGTTTTTTCGGAATGTGTATTTTACAGCTGTCACATTATCAGAACAGCAGGTACTGTTTGAAATGCAATTACTCATCAGTCTGAGGGGGATTCGTGTACACTTTGATAAAGTAAAAACAATCGATTGAATTAATTAATATTCACTTAATATAAGGCTTTTCCATGACAAAGTATGTCGTAGTTGCGTTTTAACGCAATTTACAACACGTCCAACACGGCGTGTACGTAATATTTTTATATGAAATCGATTTAGTACCCAATTATTATTATCAGTAATCAATATAATTGAACATAACATATTGTTAGAGCTTTGTTAATAATTTGTAAAGCAATCGAATATGTCGAAAATAGTAAATATGGCATAGTTGGGTATGTTATTAGCAACTAGCAAATGTATCATCTAAACAAAAATATTCAGTAGTATGTTATTTAACTCTTCTTCTAAGACATATGTACATATATCTAACTATTGTAACGGTATTCATAGACCATAGCCATTTATAGATGTTTATACTGCATATGTATGTATGTATGTATGTAAATGCTTATTAATTTTTAAGCACAATCATCCACCGTGCGAGCTCCATAATGATTTTTTGCTTCTAACCCTGTAATTTAACTCGTAGCGTATGTGTAAGTATGTATGTATATACATATGTATGTAAAAACATATTCATTTTGGTTTTGATGTTACCTTTACTACGAAGCTTTAAGCTTACTTGTTTTCGTGGAATAAATAATACTCTACATAACCCAGTAGAGAAGAACACTATACTAAATATAGAAGTTCTTATTTTGCTTTAACTTTGTGTTAAGAAAATGGCAAAGATTTTAAGTGTAATTTAATGTCTACAAGCGAAAAAAAATTATTTTGGAAAGTGTAAGTAGAAATATTCTATTAAATTATGGACGTCTCTGATATACTCTTCTGTATGTCTATACGAATTTATATAAACAGTTGAACCTCCTTAACTCCTATCAACGTAATCCTCAAAAAAATCGAGTTAGAGAGACTTCCAGTTATGGAAGGAAATGTGTAAGAAATTTGACTTCTATTGACAATTCAAGAGTTCGAGATACGGAAAACTCCGAGTTATGCGCTGTGAATGAAATAAGAGTGAACGAAACCGGATTGACCAACAAATTTTAACTTTTAATAAAAAATATATATTATTGTATTATAATTTATTAAGCTAGCGAATATTTTGTCGGTATCATTTTAAAACCAAAAAACCACCGTATAAAAACCAACTGGATGCCTTTAACAAAACATCAAACAATTTAAAGGTAATACTTAAGCCGAACATAAAATATTAAAAATTACGCTTTTGGGAGAAATTTCATAAAAATAATTCTACAAACTAAGGTAATTGCATAAAAAACATTTAAAATTCAACTTTTTAGACTTCACTCCGCCCTTCTACTTCTTATATATTTTTAACTAAAGTTAGTAAAAGTTTTTGGACTTATTGTAATTGAATGAAATTGGTTTTCAAATAAATAAATTTAATATGATATCAATTATGTTCCAAATTCACAGAAAATTTTCCTACAGGGATGGTTTATATTTATATTTATTGTGATGATCTCAGTAAGAGAGCCACACTGCGTTGTCAAAAGCATATACATATGTTAGTAAATTTGTTTAGTAGCACAATCAAACAAACAAAAATGCAAAATACTAATATATGAATATCGGAGAAATAAAAGTGTGCATATAAAACATCTATAAATTTATATGTATGTACATATATGTAAATGTATACATATGTGTATTTGATCATTAACGAGATATGTATTAACGATTCAAATCAATAATACAATAATTATAAACCGATTGTCTTTCCTAACGTTTAATGCCATTTTCTATTGGTCACTCATTGTCCCAACACTTTATACTTGAGTTTAAAAGTTCGTAAGCTACTACACATTCATTTAAGCACTCTCTATTACCTTAGTGTGGCTTCCGCTGCTGCCTTGTCCTTAAATCCTAAGCCAGGTACGGTTTCGACTTTGTCTTCCTTGTCGGTTTTGGCGTTTTTATTAGCAGCACCGCCGCCATTCTCCTCCAGCCATTTCTCGAAGACTTCTATTGCTGAATTGATATTCTTGACCTTCTCCTCAGCCTTGGTCACTGTAGCAATAACGAAATTAATTTTTTTATACAAATTTTATAAAATGTTTATATATACATACATTTTTTGTTGTAAGCACATTTAGATAAAGTTATTATTACTCACTGGTAAGGACACGTTTTGCTCGTCCCAGTAATCCTCGCACTGTTAGTTTCCGATACTGCATATCATGACTTTCTAACAATTGCAAAGTCTCCTCCGCCTTCTCCTTGTCCTTGAAACCGAACTTTGACTCACCATTTGCCGCGTCCGACATTTTTGTGCAATATGTTATTTAGATATTCCTACAGGTATGTATATGTAGCCACACTGTTACGAATGTTTGTAAGTGTGTATAATATGCACGTATAAAATAGTGAATATATTTTAAAAATATATTTTTTGAAATATTCCAACAAATATAATATTTAGTTAGAACGCATAAATTTTAAACTTAATATACTACACTGAATCTAGATCTGGACGTCTATTTTCAGACCGTTCCACACGATACTCAAAGCACTACTAAAAACAAGCGAATGTCTAACACATTATTAGAACTAGAAAATATTTCGAATTGTCGAATTTTTCGCTTGTGTAAGCTTTTGTACCAGCGAGGTTGAGTGAACGCAGCACGGAGACGATAAAGTAGCTATTCGGAACTACAACGCGCACCTCATCCAGTACGGGTGACAAATAAGCCGACATGGCTAGGTATACAGTATGTATTTTCAGACAAATATACTAAATTTTGTTTGATGTACATATGTATATACTTAAGTAGGTAAGTATAAACATGTATGCACATAAATGAGAGTCAAAAACAGAAGCCGGTTCTTTTCACAAGCTGTTATTGTTATTGCAATGCACGCGAGTGCTTGTATCTCTAAGAGCAATGTACATAAATTGAGTGGACCGAGGGTAATAAAAAAAAGCATATTAGATAAGCGCGGCAATATAAAACATGATGTCATAGAAACACGAAAGACAGTGTACATATACCTGTATATAAAACTCAGCGAAGAAATTGAGGAATCAAAACAGAAAGCTAATAATTAGGAATGAGTAAAGAAATTGTATATAAATCTGCACAAGCTCATAAACAGATATGTAGGTGTGCAATAAACAAAACTTTGCGTAATAGGGGGGTCCATTTATTTTACCAAACATACTATGTACTATAATGTAGTACTATTTAGCTTTCTTTAGTGTTTAATAAATGTCGCTAAACTTACATAAACCCACATCTCGTCACCAGTTATGATGCCATCAATTAATGTAGCGTTCTCAGCTACGTTGTCAAGCATCTCTTTTGCGATCTCTACTCAACTTCGTTTTTGCAAACGATTCATACTCAAATCATTAACCATCCATCCATAAAAGATGCTATCTCTAGATAAAATCACGACCTTCAGAAAATGTTTTGTATCAAACGCTTGTGTTCATGATAAAATACACTCAAAACACTTCTGGAACATTTTACAAACGTCCTTTAACTCACCTTTTCGATTTACTTTTACATGTAAATCGAAGTACTCTTAATTCATGCAGATTTATGTCGCAAAGACCGGCTGTAAGAATTACGATTATACTGTCTAACTCATATACAAATATGTTGTATCAAACGCTTGTGTTCATGATAAAATACACTCAAAACACTTCTGGAACATTTTACAAACGTCCTTTAACTCACCGTTTCGATTTACTTTTACATGTAAATCGAAGTACTCTTAATTCATGCAGATTTATGTCGCTAAGACCGGCTGTAAAAAATTACGATTATACTGTCTAACTCATATACATACATATGTTATATATGTACATACACACAGAAAAGATTCACAACTGAAAAGTTTTCAAAATCAATTTGTTTTTCTGAAATGTTTACTTTCGACGAAATAATTTTTATTACCACAATGTTATTCGATGCCTTAACTCAAAAATGTTTCCTAATTTCTCTGTTAAATTAGAACATTAATAATTTTTGAGTAAAGCTTTTAAATAAGATATACCATTTTTCGAGTTGTGACTCTTGTTATTTTGTTAGTGTCCGATGTACATACTTATTTAAAATCTAATCATACTAAAAATAAAACATAGAAATCAAAGATGCCTTTTCCTTTACATAATTATATATTTCATTGTCACATTTTGATGCCTTGGCGAAAGTCATACATTCATTAGATTAATATTTCTGGAGTTCTTAGCTGACGGTATACGGAGTATGTATAAATTACATATTGACCAATGTGCAAATATCGGTTATAGTAAAGATTTGAATAAGCAGAAATTGTCAATATCAAAGTGTAATAGGTACTAACCATGTCTATATATAGTATAAGTTAATTTTTATGAATATGCTATATATGTATTTATATATGTCAAATTGCGATTTGTTGAATAAAACACAAATGAAAAGCATTCTGATTACAAAAATAGGCGAAAGAAATCTACTTGTGCACAAATGTGATTGGGAACAATATTTTCTTAATCGCCTATATTCAAATATATATATAATTACAATATTATATACATATGTGTATCTGAGTGGTAATGGTGTTTTTATAGTCAAATGAGGAAATATTAATGAGCAATATGTAACGTTAATGTACTTAGTAGCAACCACGCTGAATCTGTAGTGCATCGTCCATCATGAAATTGCGTAAATGACACAGTGCTGTAACAACATCTTCAGTATTTCCCTCAGCATATCTTCCCAACCAGTTGGTGGGTAATGCAGTACCCGGCTTAGTGGTAACATTGGATGGTGTTGCCATCTTCACTGCAGTCTTCCATGTAGGCTTCTGTGGAGCACTCGAAGTATTTTGCAAATTTTCAATATATTTAATATATGCCTCGGAATGCAAAACGCGTTGAGGCCTTGGTGGCACCGTTACAAACATTGGTTCTGGCGGTGGTCCCAAACCTTGCATTGGATACTGCGAAGCCGCACCATTCTCTACTCCATTGACGGTGCCTCCTCGAGGTGACATAACTGCTTGTTGTACTTGATGTGATTGTGTATTTAGTTGAATAACTTGTGTAGTTTTTTGATTTTTTCTCGGCACAAAATTTTTGCTTCGTTCATTTGGAAGTAGAATTTTACCGCCCTTGCTTAAATGTACCTCCCGGACATGCTTGATGAGACGCAATAATGACGGAAACGCCTGCATGTTTTTCTTCATGCGTATACATCCGCGCCATAAGCAAGTGAATTCAGTATCGTTGCCTTGCATGGCAGTTCGTTGAATGTGGCCAGTGCCATCTTGAATACAATGTTCCATGCAGTCGACAGCATCTTCAAATTGATAATCACATTTATCCCATAGACATTCATATATATGACCATTCTGCTGATCATTGGGTCCTGGGCTACCGCTTACCGCACCACCTGCACAATTCAAACTTTCATCTATTTCCCGGCGGGCAGCTGACTCCTCATTTAAGCGTGAAGCACGATCCTCCCAACTCTGTTTGACGCTAGCTGGTAAATTCTTCCATTCCGTGCCCACCATACGTGAAATATCACCGAACGAAGCATCTGGATTGCTCTGACTAATTCCTAAAATTCCGAAAAGTAAAAATTAAGTGAATTATTAGTTTGCTATATTAAATGTACTCACCTTTACGCACTTCACTTGAATAGAGAATATAACCAGTAAGACTCTTTTTAGTTGTTTTATTCTTTACTTTCGACGATATCGGTGTGGAAGATACCGAAGGAGCTGGCGACGATATTGCCGCTATATCCGAACTGACCGACGGTGGATTACCATCTAATGAGTCTTCCATCAAAGCCAAGTTTTCCTGAGCTTCAGCCCCCTTAACATCTCTGATAGGCTTCAAATGAGTTTTAAAATGAAATATCTCATCCTGTGTTACTTCAGGACTATGTTGAAATTTCCGTAAACCGCCAGGTGTGTTGAGTTTACGTAATGATTTTCGTAGTTCGTCGTAAACAGACTCACAAATGTAGACATCGCACTCTGGAATCTCAGTGGGACGACTACTTATGTAATCGATATATTCCAAAACAGCACAGCGCCCAACAATGGCGATTAATGGACTAATGTCCTCAACGGTCGACAATAAAAGTTCTTGACGATAGTATTGTTTATTTGATGGCGATACTATCTCGCTTGGGGTCAAGAGCCAGGGTCCTTTGAAGTATGATTTGCTACCACTTTCCCATATTTGATGAATTTGTGCAATCGACTGCTTTCCACTTTGGGTAGCCACGTATACGAAATCACCGATTTTAACGGCACCACTGCAAATCGTGTTAAATTGCTGATAGTAAACACTGTTCGGTTCCGAATTTATAGGTAGAGTATCGCATATTACATTTGGTTTTTCCTTTTCCACCAATGTTTCTTGTAACTTAAGCTCTTCCAATTCACCTTTGTGCTTCTCAATGCGTTCTTTAAATACCGACATAACTCGTTTCAGCTCTAATGGCTCATCTCTGGGAACAAAACGAACGGGATCGTTCTCACGTACAAAAGGCCATATTTTGAATTTCTTGAAACAACGTGCGCGACCATTATATCTTGATTCACAAACAAATACATCCTTATCGGCATAACCTTCTGGACGCATTTTAATATAATCTTTGATGTGCATTATATAACACTTGCCAAGTACCTTGTCCATTGGAATCGTCTGAGAAACACTGCTTTTAAATACCTCCATTTCGAGAAATTTTCGGGTTGTAACATGGTATGTTTCATGTGGCCGCAAGAAAACTGATCCATGCATCCACTTCACATTATCTGCTGTTGTCCAAAGGCGCTCAATGTATGCAATGCTGGGAATTTTGTTCTCCGGTAGTTGAAAGTACACAAAGTCTCCAGGCGAAAATACTTTCTGATTTATGGTCATACTTTCACCTTGCATTGCAGCCGTATCCAAATCGTCCTTGTCTTCCTGGTCTTGATCTTCTTGTGCAACTTTCTGTTGACGCATTACTTCTACCTCCGCAAGTAAATTTTCTACAGTGTACAGTAGTGCTGGTGAACTGAATGTATCTTTGCACAATTCATCACGCTTTTTAATGAAGAACATCTGGAGTTCAATTGAATCCTGGAATACGTCGGAATCCGTTCGGGATAAACGTCGAGCTCTTTCGAGACATGAAAAAATATCTTCTTGAAAAACATCTAACCGCTTATATGTCAGCTTATCTAAACGGCGTTTTATCAAATCCAGAGAGATACCTCGAATTTTACTCATTTTACCGTTACCATCAGCAATTTCATCATACTCCGGCACTTCAGCTAAAGAGTCAGAATAGCATCTTCCTGCCTCATCTTGGTGATTGTATAACTGAGTAAACAAACTCAGAAACAATTCTTGTACAGCTAGTGATACATCTGGTGTGGATGATTGCTCATTTCTTAAGCTTTGTTTTAATTGGAGTGTCAATTGCTGTAATACAAGGGCGTCCTTGTATATCTGTGAATCTGGTTCATTATACTTGCAAGCATTTTCAAGCATCAATAAAAAGTCAGCCGCCAACTCATCTACGCTCTCGTAACTAGCTTGCTTTAACTTTTGCGCTATACGCTCCATATCGATTGGTTCCTTAATAATGTCATAGTAATCTGGATACTCATTTTTTGATGGAAGCTTTGTAAATATTAAAGACAGTTGTCGCTTGCCTTTTGGTTCTTGATATTCTCGTATGGTCTCATAAAATTGCCACAATTTATCAACAACAACAGTCTTTCTACGACCACTGGGTTTACCCAATTTTTGTGGCGGTTTTTTAATGTCTGCTAAACCAGGGAATTCTCGTAGTTTTTCATTCAATGCTCTTTCCAAATTATTCGCATCTTCATAAATTGTGGATCCCTCTTCATTATATTGTCTACAATTCGAAAACATAAGTCGATAATCTGCAACTACATCTTCTACTGTGGCATATTTATCACAACGTATGTTGTGTTCAATTGTATTCATGTCAATGGGATTTTGTATAATGTCATAGTAGTCGGGATAAATTTTTCTAGGTGGTTTCTCCATAAACAAGTCAATGGGCTTTCGATTTCCAATAGTAAAATCAACCAAATACCTTTGTATGCTCAAAATTTTTTTCTTTATGACGGCGTTTATCGGAATCCTACTTGCCTTTGGTGAATTACTGATAGGTGTATTGGGCGCACTTGTATTATTAGAATTAATACGCGGACGCCCTTTTTTCTTTTCACGTGGTGTATCACGATTGTTTAACAATGTATCCTCCGCATCTCCATCAATATCACCGTCATCATCCATGTCGCTAGTTTCCGGTTCCAACGACTCTTCAACTAACTTTGTATTCATTATTTTTAACATCTTCACGGCATCCTTGTGCGTACGATGAGTTGATGGAAATGCTTTTTTTGCATTGTCTAACATAAGACAGAGATCAGCGGTAAGATCGCTGATGTTTGCGTAATCTCCTTTTTTCAGTTTAGTATGTATTTGACACATTGATATCGGATATTTAATGAGTTCAAAGTACTCTGGATGAAAACGACGTACCGGCAATTTCCATAATGACGTACCCAATGGAGGACCTGTTGCTCCAGGATGCTCCGAAGAACCAGGTGCATTATATAAATGATCAAAAAGTGCCCACATCGGTCCTTCACCTTTTTTGCTTGTTTCTTCATCATCAGAACTATCAACTTCTTCCTTCATAGCTGTAATATAAAAATTTAAAAAATTTTATTGATTAACGTTAATGGAAAAAGCATACCCGAAATTGCAGCACTTGATAAAGTTTTGACGCGACGTGATGGTTTAATTTTACCACTATCAATTTCCATGCGTCTTTGCGTGAAAAGACGTTTTAGAGTTTTTGCATCCTTATAGATTTGTGAACCGGGCTCATTAAATTGACAAGCATTCTTTGTCATTTGTAAAAGATCGCGTTCCATTTCAACAAGGTTCGAATAAGCATTCATTTGAATTTTAGTAGCTATTAATCTTAAATCTATTGGGTGTTCAATGACATCATAATAATCAGGATACATTTTTTTAGAAGGCAATAAAAGAAACATCCGATGAAGCGGTCGATCATTCATGGTAGCGTCCACTGCGTTCATAACAACGGTAAAAAGTTCTTCGTAGGGATTTATATCCTCATCGAGTCGTGTTGGTTCGTTATCTACTTCGACTGAACCATTGTTACTGGTGGATCCAGTCAACCGTCTAGGATTGCGGCAGAGACGTTTCGTTTTTGGTTCATCTTCAACGATACCATTTGAATCCAATATTCTATGTTTATTCATCAGAATATACTGCCAAAGTGATTGGGCATCCTGATGCTCAACAGTGTCCGACTTGTAGAATGCTTTCGCATTCTTCACCAGAAGTTCGAAATCTTGCATCAAATCATCTATATCGTCGTAAGAATCTGTCTTTAATTTCTGTTGAATTTTCAGTAAATCAATAGGATTCGTTACTATGTCGTAATAAGAGGGCTCCTGGCGTCTTTTTGGTGCACGTATAAATGTGTCGCACAATGAAGCGCCATCTTCTTTTTTAATGCTTCGTATTGAATCGTACAGCTGCTGGCACAATTCACTTGGGTCTGGCCGACGTTTTTTGCGTACGGAAGTTTGTAGAACTGGAGATTGCTCCGGGGTTGAATCATCCATTTGTAAGGGATCCTCATCCTGCTTACTAGAAATAGAACTAGCTCGTCTTTTACGACTCATCATCTTTTAACTTTTGTAATAAAAAATAACACGGAATCACGCCAAATAACATGTAATACACAAGTAAAATTACAAACGCTTTCTTCTATTTCATAGAGTTGCCACACACCGAAACAATTGCGCAAAAAACGAGTTTGCCACACTTTTCAATGGAATTATACGTTCATTCTTATGATATATATTGCTTGGAAATTGCTTGGAACACAACTACGGAATCTGCAATATATTGAGAAAATTAGAATACAAAAAAGGAGTTAAAATTTTCATTTGTGTCTTAAGAAAATCATAGAAAGTTAACAGAAACCTCTAAAAGAGCTGTTGGGTAGTTAACCGATAAGTTGCTTGGAGGGTGGTTCGTAGAGATCACGGTTATACGCAAAATCATAGTTATCTCAAAATTATATATTTGTATGTAGGTCTGAAGATTTCATATCAAATAAAGTTTAAATGAATAAATAAATAAATTATTTAAGTAAAATAAGTGCAAATTCTTTAAAATAAAATATTTAAATATCCTCACAACCATTATAATCTATTTCACCATAAACATTTTGTGTTTCCATGTAATTTTGTGACATTTCGTTTTGCTATATTGACAATTATTTGCTTATGCTTTTTCCATTTTCTTGTATACATTAATATTTCGTTTTTTATGCCTTTCTAGTTTGTGCTAAATATCACATTTTTTAAAATCCTCTAATTACCAATAAATAAATAAATAAATATTTCAAAACCTCAAAATATAGTTCCTTAAAATTGTTCTAAAATATATGATATATTTCGGTTTAGGAAGCTCTAACAATGTGAAGAAAACGAAATAATTTTCAATTGGGCGTAGGGGTAGTGATAGTACGATTTGGATTGCTTGAGAACGTATTAAGAGGACATTATCTCATAAGAAAAAGTGTTTTGGGGACGAAAACTGAAAGTAAAGAAACATTTTGATTAAAAATGTTTAACGATGTTCACCTTGCACGCGTCAGTAAAATTCAACGCAGTGCGGACGTGGCCAAAGGTCCTGTTGAGCCAAAATCTGTCGGTCGACGCTTTACTACACGCAACACCAAAGAAGTTCATTTGGGAAATAATATCACAGACGTGGTATTTGTTAGTAGCAACTCTCCTAGGTCTGGTGATATTGTCGTTACCAAGGAAATTGAATCACCTGATCACACTCAACGCGACAACAATGAAAGTGATAATAACATTAGCTCCTGTTCCACATTGGATATCGGAAAGGTTAGTGGATAATACCTTAAAATTGTTTGGAGTAACAAGAACAAAGAAGTGTTAGTGGTGGTGAAGTAGTGCCTGCATTTTCTTTTATTTATTATTGACATATCACTGCGCAAGTACTCTTGTGATATTGTGATAGGACGAATATTAAAACAGAAAAAAAAAACAAAACGGTGCAAGGTCAGTACAAAAGGAAGAAGGTGTTTAGAAAACTAAGATTTGAATGACGTACAAGTTAAATTTTTATAAAAATTCGAACATAAAATTTTTGAAAATCACTGCAAAATTATTCAAATAAAGCTTATTGGCATAAACCGCGTTGTATTATTATGATCATGGAATATTTACCACCAATTACGAGAAGTTTTAGCTGTATGTGCTGCAGCGAAATGCAGCAACGTCGTCAACAACAACAGTCTTGTAATGAAAATATTGTCCCAACCGAATGGGAGTATGCGATGATATCACAGCCACTACCGCTGCATAGATTTAAAGTAGTCGTATAAAATGCACTCAATTCTTATAATACGTAATAATATGTATGCGGATCTGTGTGTATAATTTTAGGTGGAAAATCTATCACTTCAACAATTGGAATCTCAAGTGCGAGACTTAATGCATCGTCTTCAAATTTCTGAACAACAACGAGCAGATTTACAACATCAATTGGAGGAATGCAACGGAGAAAAAGATTTGTGCCTGCGTCGATTAGAAGTTGTCAGTGCTGCACATGAATGTCGCATAACAGAAATGCACTGCGTCATCGCTGAGTTAAGTAAGAAATTAAGAGCTAAACAAGAAACCGTAATATTAGAGGAAAATGAGCCTGATGAGAGTGGTAAGCTAGTTATCCTATGGACTCAGGAAAAATGTTACAAAAAATAAAAATTTTATTATTTTTTCCAACAGAATTGAGTTATCAAGAAGATGTGTCCGTTTACAATTCCGAGCTAAACTTGACAAACCCCGATGCTGAATGTCAAACTGATATAGTTGAAAGTGGGGCAGAAAAGTCTATCTGTAAAAGTCATAGCACAGGCGATAATGTCCATTGCGTAGATTTAACAGACCAATGTCGGATTAATGATGCGGTTAGTAAAGGACAAGTGGAGGTAGTATATAAAATTTTCTAAACCGAATTTTTATATTGAAAGTTTTTTATACGAAGGCACTTCATGAAGAGATTCTACATTTAAAAGCACAAATCGCTCTACTACAGTCAGAAATAGCTAATAACGAAATATCACCACGTGAGCAAAAACAAAGTACTGAGCAATTCGCATCAACAATTGTTAGTGAAGACAAAAATAGTGAATGTGATCCCAAAAGTATGACACAGTCTCGTATTTATTACAAAATGTCCCATTATTTCTCAGCAAAACACTTTGTGGTAAAATTGTATTACAGATTTTGTAACGCCTCTAAAACCGTATGAGCTGTTATCAGCTCCCCAAGTCCCACCACCTGTAGCGAAAATAGCTGAACGTGTTAAGTTGAAATGTGGCAGCAGACCAATGCCACACAAGCAGGAGTCAAACACTGAAACAGGCATTCCTAATACTAAAGTTCGTAAACTAAAATTAATATTTTTGAGGAAAATTGAATAAACCAATTATATCTCATCATCAAATCAAATTTTCAGATGCAGGACGACGACATAGTTGAGCAAGCCATGACGAATAGTTACTCCGAAATATCTCAAATGGATACGGAAATACAGCGGCTACAACGAAAAGTTGAGCACCTGAAAATGCGAAACACAATTCTATCCCTCTCACTAGACGAGTGTAAAGAACACTGCGAACACCTGTACTTACTTTGTGGCAAATACGAATCTAATGCGATAGCACTGCAAACGGCAGTAAATTGCAGTGATCGTGCAATAGAAGCTTACGATGTTATGTTGGCACTCCTGGAGAGCAAGTATGAACGACATAATAATGCGTATGCGAATGTAAATAACAAATCTATCATAACTATATTAAAAATTTAGGTTAGCATTAATGTCGGAAAAATCTCACAGCGCTGAAGAAAGTAGAAGAGCTGTAGAGACAGTGGCACGACACTTATTAGATCGCTTAGAAAGTGAAAAAAACATTTGTGAGAATAGTTTGGGGCCCTGGCAGTCAACGTAATTTAAAAACTCACAAAAGATTCATTTGAATTAAATAATTACATATTTTCAATTTCAGATTTAGCATTCCGGATAAAGTTTGCGTACCATGGACTACAGACGATGACAACCGCTTACGATACCACGTTTCCAAATTGAAAGGACGTCGTTCAACAGTACAAAATACTATAGTCAATTTGGAGTCACCGTTTAGTGACTTGTATGAGAAATCGCGCGTAGCCATCGAGAGTAGTAGAGGAATGGTTGAAAAAGTTAGTAATACACAATTTGATCTCGAAACGGCTGTAATGATGCAAGAATTATTGAATTTGCGAGAGGAAAATATCACATTGAAATCAAAGATGGAGTCAACGGAAGCAGAAAAACGTATTGCCAACGAACGCAATAGCTCGCTCGAAGAAGCTTTGCAGCAATTGCAACTTCAATTGCAATTGCAACTTCAAATTACAACAGATACGAGTAGCGCACTTTTCCATCGTGAACAGATTGCAGAAAATAGAGTATCGTATTCCGAGTCAGAGCATGTCGCACTTACAGAACAACAATTGGTAGAGGCATTGACACGCGAATCTGAGCTTAAAAGTCGTATACAAACGTTAATTGCATCAGTTACAGCTTCGCAACTTAATACAGATGAACGACACGTCCAGCTACAGAATAATATTCAGGATTTGCAAAAATCAAATTTGTAAGATTTTCTTGAATTTATTTTAAAACTTTAAGCATATTAATATTGTTTGTCATATTTCTAAGAAACCTAACGCAACTCTTGGAGCAAAACAAGCGCAGATATCAAGCACGAGTGCGCAGATTAGAACAGAGAATTGTAGAAATGTCATTTGGTGCGGACAAGAAATTTAGTGGAGAAAAATGTATTGCCAATGATAATTGTATTGGTCGAGACAGTTTCACTTATAATGCTAAAGCACAGCAGCCTCAACGTTTAAAATCAAAAAACTCAGAGGAACTATCACAGTCGTATGAGTCACAACTACAAATACAAGATATCGTGCCTGAGACTACTCTTTAGAATAATAAATAGCGGAACTATGTTCACAACAACAAATACAATACAATTAAGTTCTGTTTCCTATTATTCTAGCCTACCATATGCCAAATTCACTTAACATTTTTAACTAATCTAATCCAATTCCATTCGAGTGTGCCATTTATCAATTGATTTACCGCTTGGCTTAGCTAATCGGGCGCCTTTGTGCAAGTATGCAATATTTAATTAATTGTGCATAAATTACACATGCACATTTCTGCATCACTTAATATAAAGTATTGCGGTATCATAATTAATTCCTTGTATTCACATAATTATACCTTATATATAAATATATATACATATATATATATATACATATGCCTAAGTATGTTTTTGATTACACAATGCTTGTTAATATATTACTATTGTACAAAACGCGCTGAAATAAATTATTAAAATTGAAGCATAAGGCATTTATTCTCTCAATACATTTAGTGGAATGTTATGTGTTTATTATTGAGTCCATTGAGAAATATATGTTTTAAAATTACTCCTACGGAACCGTAATTGTCTTGGATTTCATCCGACCAAGGGCTAACATAACGGTGCTTTGACCAGAAATTGTAAGTAGCAAAGTAATTATGAATTAATAAAATGACGTATTTATATTCTAGATATTAATTAATAAGCAACGAGTAAAAAATGGTTGTTATTTTCTGATTGATTATAATTTTTCATACAAGTTTAATCGTTTATATTATATTTTGACTTTTTCGTAAACATTATAAATATTGCAATAAACTTTGAATGTAGAGCTCGCCATTCACACTACGCTCTCTGCTGCTGTCAATTTAGTTTACAACCAGCAGCGACATCTACAAGTTCGAATGTACAGAAATTGTCCGCCATGTTGGGCTTCCGCCCAAATGCTGTCTTTTTCTGTCCCCTATTGTTTGGTGGAGGACGTTTTCTGCTCTTACAGCGGGATTTTACGCGTATTTTTTAACAATTAGAAAGCAAAAATGGTGAGTTTCTCTTCAAAGAAGTGCGCTGTGTAATTTACAAATGATTAGCTTCTACAAAACTCTTAAAACACGGAAATAATATCCAAAACTTCATACGGAAAGTGTCGTACACGTGTTTAGTGTGGCATTACAACGCCGCTCATAGCTCGCAGAAAATTAATGGATAATAAATGACAGTGCTTTGGTATTTATTAACTTTATTTTAATTTTTTACTTTTAGAGTTTAGCCAACGCCAGACCTTTGGTCTCTGTCTATTCAGACAAAAATGAACAGCTTAAGGATAAGAATATCTGCTTGCCTGCAGTGTTCAAAGCCCCCATTCGTCCGGACATTGTTAACGAAGTGCATCAGCTAGTACGTCGCAACAATCGTCAACCTTATGCCGTTAGCGAGCAAGCAGGTGTGTAAAGAATTGTTGACTAGTATATAAAGTAAATTTAATAACTCATAAAAATTATTTTTAGGTCACCAAACGTCTGCTGAATCTTGGGGTACTGGTCGTGCCGTCGCTCGTATTCCCCGTGTTCGTGGAGGTGGTACCCACCGTTCCGGTCAAGGTGCTTTCGGTAACATGTGTCGTGGTGGACGTATGTTTGCTCCAACCAAAACCTTCCGTCGCTGGCACCGCAAGGTGAATGTCAACCAGCGCCGTTACGCTCTCGTGTCGGCTATTGCTGCATCAGGTGTTCCAGCCTTAGTTCAATCCAAGGGCCATATTATTGATGGTGTATCAGAATTCCCATTGGTGGTGTCTGATGATGTGCAGAAACTACAAAAAACCAAGCAAGCTGTAGTGTTCCTAAGACGTACGAAAATTTGGGCTGACATTCAAAAGGTGAGTTACATACCTTCTGGTTAATTTGGCAGTATTCCGTGCAGATGCAAACAAAGTTATATAGTTTGTTAATGCTGGAATCAAATTGAAATCAATACTGCTATAGTAAAATCTTTTCATAGGCGTTCCAGTGAGAAGTTTCAATACTTATCAATTGGGGTATTTGAAAAGTACATTCAAATACATATATACAAAGTATGGAATAATTGGCGAAATTGTAACGCAAATTGTTTTTCATTTAAACCATAGGTGTACAAGTCGCAACGTTTCCGTGCTGGTCGTGGTACAATGCGCGATCGTCGCCGTATCGCTCGCCGTGGTCCTTTGATTGTTTACTACAAGGATGAAGGTCTACGTCGCGCTTTCCGCAACATTCCTGGCATTGAAACAATGAACGTTGACAAAATGAATTTGTTGAAACTTGCGCCAGGTGGTCATGTTGGACGTTTCGTTATCTGGACTGAATCGGCATTCGCTCGTTTAAACGAATTATTTGGCTCGTGGAAGACACCATCAGCTTTGAAGAAGGGTTACAATTTGCCCCAACCTAAAATGGCCAACACCGATTTATCACGTTTACTGAAATCGGAAGAAATCCGTAAAGTATTACGTGATCCACGTAAGAAGGTGTTCCGTCGCGTCCGCCGTCTGAATCCATTGTCTAACGTGCGCCAATTGATCAAATTGAATCCATACGCTGAGGTATTGAGACGTCGTGCTGCGTTAGCTGCTGAGAAGCGTACTATTGCTAAATCTTTGGCAATCGCTAAGAAGAGGAACGTAGAATTGGCGAAATCGCACTTTGCTGCTGTGGCCACCAAAGCGCAAGCTAACCGCACAAAAATGTTGCAGAAAATTTTGGCTGAACGTAAGAAGAAAGCGGCCACCAAGAAGGCTGCTGCCAAAAAACCAGCCCCAGCTAAGAAGTAAAATGGGTGGAGTTCGATTGTTATGCTTTTCTTAATATGTAATTGAAGAGTAGTTACAAGAGTTCTATTCATAATATAAAATACTTTATAAAAAACACGACTAATGTTATTATTTAAGAGAATATACCATAGGAATTTTGTGAAAAAAATCCGTGCACTATATTTTTAGTGATGAAATATTTATGATTTTTTCATTACCACTAAAGGGTTACTAGTTTGCTAGTGTTACGAATAAGTTCAAAGAGAACAAAATCATGTCTCAATTTGACTCGAATTGGAAAACAAAAACAATAAAATCTTAAAAGAGATAGACACTGAACGATATTTCAGACATCATGCTTTAAAATGCTCGGGTCTATGTAACCGGATTGGACCCGGATTCTCATATGACCAAGGACTGTCAACTCGCCAAAATTCTACCGCTACAGCAACAAAATGCTCCGTCTTAAAACTTATTTTCGAAGCATATTTTTAGGCATGTGTGAATAGTTGAAACCCTTTAAATTAAATTATATGATTCGAGAAGTCAATCAGATTCAATAATGATACATACATACTCAGGTGTGTAGCATGCACACATATTTAAATATCCGAGCTTTTAAAATATTAATTATAAAATAAATTAAATATTAAGCTTTTATGCTATTTTCATTTTTTAAAAAATAAAAAAAATCATTACAACTCGCAAAAAGCATATGTATGTATATACATATACGGATATAGTCAATGTTATGTTTATAATTATTTTCCAAATTAGAAACTTTTCTAAAACTTAATTATACCAGATATAAGTCTTATATGATTCGATCCGCATTAGTTTGTAAATTTAAATGATTCGAACCCAAGGGCAATAGGCCCATTGTTTGTTATCATGCTGTCTTATGCTTTGCACAGTTCTCCCAATATTTCGCTAGTGATTAGAACTGAGTGCAAAGCTTACGCTCCCATTCGCCCGAGAAAACCGAGAAAAGGTCGGCGGTGCGCCAATTGAGATTTAATTAAAATACAAAAATACTGAACATCGAGCGACAGTTTCACCATAATAACAGTCGTCAACACTTCGCCGGTGTGGACAGTTGCAGAAATAATAGCTACTCTTCTTGTTTGTAGATAGCATTTAGTTGCTTATATTCACACCGCAACATAGTTAATTTTATCACACATTATCGATAGTATGGCGGCATCAATAAGTGTATAATATCAGGTTAATCCGAATGATGACATTTGTAAGGATTTACGTGAAGATTAGTGAACGCGTAATTCGATTGTCTGGTTAACTGACGAATAGTCAATTAATACATGCATGTTGCATACGGTACATGTGTGCCTATAATCTACAACGCGCAAGTGAATCCCTCGTATGATATTTTTCCAGCAGCCAGCAGCCACCAACACAATACGTCACAGATCATACGTCGCCCGCTTAGCAGCAGCCGTTGGCCTTATCAATGAAATAGAGTATGGCGGCGCAGTAGCTAAAGACACTCAATTGTTAAATGTGATCGCTTTTATTATTGTTTATACATACATACTGTATATACATATGTAAAAAATATGTGTTTAATTAGAGCGATCGTGTGATTTTGCTATTAAAGAAGAACAAAAATAATAAAAGTAATTAAACACAACAATATTGTGGCATATGTGTTCGCTTTTTTTACATATGTGAATTATTATACAGCATTAAAAAATAAAAACGAGTACTACTAAAAACAAAAACGTAATTAGTTAAACCAAAATGTTAGCTTCATTGCTGAACTTTGTGCAAGGAGCTGTGGAAATGTCTACCATCGGTTGTGTTGAGTTGGCATCAGTGGTTCTCATCGTTTACTATATCTACGCCAAAACAAGGTAATTTCGTCAACTTGAGCGTTGTGTCACGTCAAGTTCAATATCGTTTTTTGTTTACTAGTCTACCGGCGCTGTTAGTAGTTGGGGCAGTTGATGAATTCGTAAACTCGTAGTATAAGTAAATACCGAATATGCATGTATTTATAGCTATGCAAATGCTACATATTTAATTAAATTGTAAAGTTTTTTTAATTTTTAGTTTGCAACTATATTTTGTCAGTATTTTATTCTCCTTGCTTATTTAAGTAACTTATGTACATATGTATGTACATACATACATATATACAAGCGCAATAAAATATGCACAAGTATTTATCTATGTAGTAACGGTACGACACATTAAAAGTAGTCATAGGATAATATATCCGTTTCAGAAACTTATCGTCGAGAACAAATTAAAGACATACATTTGATATAAATATTTTTTAAATCTTTGTTTTAACCTTTGAATTCAAATTATTTTTTGACACTAATAAACCGACGATAAAAAAAATGTATAAAAACATAAACAATGTCCGCGACGAGTGTAGCATCTAAGCAACTGATGACATTAGTTTTATATTAGCCAAACGAACTTTTGAATTCAATTTGAAGGTGAAGAGATTTGACGGCGTACGAAACGCAGTAATTCTATATTTTTTACGATTTCATAATATGTGCATGTGTGACAAAAATTTGGTAGACAAGAATAGGTAATTTATTCTGTTTCGTATTAAAAAACAAATTAAAAAATAAATAATATTATAAAAAGAGACATCTTTGTTATTATCTTTGAGCTCCTCGAGGAGGTACAGAAAGTAATGCAATTACTTGACGTATTTAATTACGACTTTAATTTTATAGTAATGGTGGCTTTACGCATATTATAAATTGTCTGCAGATTGTTTACACCATTCTGAGATTTAAAACTATTACTTAAAAAATAATGACAATCAACAATTGTAATATCACTAATTAGAGTACTCAAATTTCTTCTCATTTATTCTGAATTTACATACATTTGTCTATTTAGTGTTTTATATGTTTATGTAAAAGGACAATCAAACTTTTATAGGCGGCTTTATATGAAGTGTTATTAACTAATTACATATATGTATATGTACATAATATTTTCTCGCTTTTGAGCTTATTGGGTATATTATAAATCGATTAACACTTTTTTATACACGCATAAATACTTGTGTTAATCTTAAAATCCATGAATTATACAGTAACTACTGAAGTGCCTAATTATAAAGAGCAACTCATTAGTTTATAATCTATATGTTTCCCGAAGTTGAACTTAGGACCCTCATTGCTATGAGTGCTTGTACGGTTTCCCAATTTGATTGATAACTTAATACGTATTTCTTTGTACTTGATGTAATAAGAGTATATACATATATACATACATATGCACACACAATTTATATAATTTAAATATCATTTGGATGTAAATTATATATTAAATTAATTGTACATAAGTATTTATTTACAATATGCTTCAGCTGATTAAATTCTCTTAATAAATTACTTTATACTAAGATACTTTCTTATATATTTGTTACAGAACGCTGGAAATCTTAACCAATCTATTTCCTAATTTGAAATTGAATATTAATTATCGGCCATCAATTGTAAAGTTCAACACCATGGGCAATGAACTGTTAACAACACTGCGTAGAAATGTTCAACCGGTAAGCGAAGTATTTTAATTTATTACGAACAGATTAAAAACGATTTCTAATCGCCGCACATTTTTCCTTTAATATACATATCTAATACAATATAAACAAACATGTTTAAGTTTTTTTCGATCTTTAGACAAAATATATGATTTTGAAATATATTTAAAATGACCCTAACAGATTTTATGTTCCAAAATATTTCATTATTTTATTCCGAATGTTAAATGTAATGTCAAATAATTTAAAAAAACAGAAAATCATTTGTATGATGATTATACTAGTGTTAATTTTTGCACGCGCTTATATTAATACAAACAAATATTTTTGAATGTTTCATGTTTTTTTTAATTATTTTATACGTTCAGATTAATTGATAGCGGAAAGAAGAGTCATAGTTACCCATAGACAAAGCGTGATCCAATGCAATATAATCATTTACTTGACTTTTCTATAGCATAGAGGTCGTTTTAACTGTACTAGACAGATTATACTTGAAGGCATTAATTGCTTCTGGAAACTGTCATATACCCCTTATTAGATATTTTATTTATAACCATCTACATACATATATTGCACATAAATATGTATCTAAAGATTCTTTTTAAAAAACTCATATTTATTAAATTATATACATATGTACATATACATATGTATTTATAGTCTAATAATAATATTCTTATACTTTTTCGTCTCAAATATTTTATTGGATTGAAAATATTAGTTTTGTACATTTTTAAGATCCAAGTACTGCTTTAAGTACACAAAAGCATAAATTCTAATTGTTATATTACAACTGTATTTCATTGAATGATAGAAAGAAGTCAATCGTAATAAACATTGTTTACTGAAAACACGAAATGAACATATAATATATAATTATGTTAAACATATACAAATTGTGAATATAACATTTTCTAATTTGTACACATCGTTCCAAAATTTAAAAACAACCCAGATGCTTAAAATTTAATGAGCTTTTTCAGAATATTTAAATAAATGGCAACTACAATATTACAATTTATATAACATTTTTTAAGAGAGCCTTAAGTGCTGGACACATAGAGCGCGACAGGCAGCAGCAGCACGACAGTGAACTGAAAACGTCGTTGTGCATCTTACTACATATACATTTGTGAGAAGCAGCAACAACACAATGGCCGGCATGTACACAAAACAACGCAGTTGTCCATTTTGTATGTACACAATTTCGTTGTGGCCATACTAATTCCTTTCACTTCAATGAAATTTTAATATTTTGTTCAAAGTAAAATTTTTTATGCAAAAAATAAGTAAATAGGTAAATATTTTTGCTTTGTTAAAGCTGTGAATAATTTTACATTTTACATATTAGTGGCATCACCACTCTACCTCATCTCTCTATCTTCCATTCTACTGTCAACTCTACTGTCGTTGGCAAATATAGGATTAAATTGAAGTTAGCGAGAGCGACGACTGTCGGCCTGCAGTCGTGTATTCGTGCAGCTGTCAAAATAACAGTGTCCATAAGAACGTGTGTATTTTAATATTTGACAGATGTAGTTTGCAGTCTGTCGCGCTCTATGCGTTCAGCACTTTACGTGAAATTTGCAACAAATTATTTATAGTTTCTAATCTGGCAACATTACTTATTTTGCCAATTGATGTTTGCATTGCATATTTTTTTGTTGGCTAGTGCTCCATGTAGCGGATTAAAGTATAACTACAGTTGCAGTGCAAATTAATTGTGTTGTTTAGTGAATCTTTCTTGGAAAATATTAGCATAGAGTCCAAAATTGAATGCTAATAATAGCTATTGTTATTTAAGTCCTGCAATTTTTGCTGACCGTTTTGAGTATATCATGTCCGACGATGAATTCCGCGCGCGTGGTTGGTTTGAGGTGGGATGATATACCGGCGTTAATTTTATATAAACATACAAAAATAGCCTTATATGTTACAAATTGTTATTTGTTACGTCACAATATATTTTAAAAATATTGTGTTTTTAGGAAACAAAACAGACCAATGCGCTCACACATGCACAAGGCACGAACAATATGTTGCAGTTAACACCTCATGCCGGTAAAAAGCCATACCAATCAATGTTTGACTGGGGTGTTTACTTCCCGTTTCTAGCGCAATGTTTGCGCATAAAACGTTTTGAATATCCACAGGTGGTTGCATTTCTCATATTCATCATATATAAAAGAATCATCTGTAAGTTCTGCTTTTCAGGTGTCTGGTGCTGCGCAAGAAGATCTAATGATACAACGTGCCATCAAGCAAGCTGCAGAACAAATCGTACGTGAACAGAGAATTGAATCACACAAAACATACAATTTAATTGGTGATACATCAAACGACACGGAAGATTCAAAAAACTACCAAGACATTTTGTCAAATCAAGAACGACGTGCTAATAATATTTTAATGAATATGCGTTCCACACTGAACCACTACTTAATAATGCTTACTTCCTGGTTATTGTACAAGCTTTTACCATGCTTTTTGTCTGGAGTGGTAACGCACACAAGACAAATAGAAACATTAAAAAAAGCTTCGGAACGTGCACCTGGTATTCCTTTAATATTTTTACCATTGCATCGAAGCCATCTCGACTACATAATGGTCACTTTTATTTTGACCAATAATGACATTCGCAGTCCATTAGTAGCTGCAGGCGACAATTTACAGATTCCCGTATTCGGCGGACTCCTACGTGGCCTTGGAGCTTTCTTCATTAAGCGAAAAATCGATCCTGTAGTTGGAAAAAAAGACATTCTTTACAGAGCTATTCTTCAGCAATACATTCAACATGCGCTAAAAATGTCCCATAATGTTGAATTTTTCATTGAAGGCGGACGCACCCGTACCGGAAAGCCCTGTATGCCAAAAGGTGGTATTTTATCAGTAATTGTTAATGCATTTATGGACCATAGCATCCCAGATGCGTTACTAGTTCCGGTTTCGGTTAATTATGAGCGTCTTGTTGATGGAAATTTTGTACGTGAACAAAAAGGTGAAAAGAAGGTACCGGAGTCATTCTGGAAAGCTATGGCAGGAATTTGGAAGGTTTGTGTTTGAAGAAATTTCAGTATATATTGAATATTTACGGATTTAAAATATTACAGACTTTGCACTCAAAGTACGGTCTTATGCGCATCGACTTTAACGAACCATACTCTATAAAGGAACTGGTCCAATCATATAACAAAGTTGCCACAGATGATAGCCAATTCAAAGTGTACAAGCCCTCCGAAAGGTAGGTTAAAAATTGTTATAAATTCTATTATTAAAATTATTGATGTGCAAATTTATTCGCAGAAAACTACAGCACAACCAATCAACATCATCTTTATATGGCACTGACGTGGTATGCGAAGAACATCGCACACTTATAGATAGCATTTCAAGAGAAGTTGTATATGATTGCGCTACCGCCACATCAGTAATGTCAACAAACGCGCTGGCATTTCTAATGTTGACTCAGTTTCGCAAAGGCGCACTAGCCACTGATATCGCGCTGGCACTAGATTCACTTCGTAATCGGTTAAAAGGGCGCAAAGATATGGCATTCGCGGGAGATTCTTTACATATTGTCAATTATTCGGCAGATTTATTAGGCGAAGGTAATAAAGGTTGACTTTTTCATTTGCATATAATAAGCAATGTCGTTGATAACTTAGGTTTAATAATGCGGACGCAGGATGAACGTGGACAGACTCATTTACAACCTGTGCAAAGCATTGAGGCGTCAATTGAGTTATCCTACTATTCAAATATGCTTACACCACATTTTGCTTTGCAATCCGTATTAATGATAACCTTCCACGAATTGTTGTCATTAAACGGAAAGTTCACTAAAACGGCAAGTTCACGTTTGATATAAAAAATATACTCTAAACATTATTGTTTTGTTTTTGTATTTGTCATTATAGGATACCGAAACGGACAATATACCAGGAATTTCGAGAAAAAATCTCATTGATGCAGCTTTAGCAAACTGTGATGTACTACGATACGAATTTATTTTACACAAGCCAACCCAGATATTAAGTAACCTTTTGGAGATTAATTTGGATGAACTAATAGTCAACGATCTTATAAAGTTACCAGAGGTGGGTTTTGTAAAATGATTTTTGAATTGTAATTATTCTTGTTCTCTTAGGTAAGAGAAGAACCTGATAGCAACGCCGAAAGCCGTAAAATTGCCCGTAGTATTGCGGCATACTTAGAAGATGCAGATGACTCTGAATATATTGATTATGTGCCGAATGGGAATAATCAAGATGAACAGCCCGATATATTTTTGGCAAATGACACACTGACTGAACAGAAAGCGATTTGTGAAGTTTTGGCGCCAGTTAGTCATACATATCTCTCGGTAGCTCAATCACTTAGTATTCTGTATAAAAATTCGATGCTCGAAACTGAATTCATTAAGTTCGTTATTAATAGCATATCAAACAAGGTGAATAGTGGAGCTTGTCCATATGGTAAGTGGTATAAAGCTTTACATATAACTAATATTATTTTTGAAATATACATTTCTCTTTTCAGCTGAAAGTGTATCCACAGACTCTGTGCGAAATTGCTTGAAGCTGCTAGAAAAATGGTCAGTGTTAGAAATTTCGAATGATCATGGTTTGCGTCTGTTAACGCTTGGAACGCTTTATGAAACATCCAAAGAATCTGTAAAGACTATTATTGGAAGAATAGCCAAAATAGTTCCGCCAAAAACCGGTTACCTGCATCTTTCAGCATAAAATAACAACGTATTGCCAAATATAATGGAGTTTATTCCTCAATAGGAAACTCCAAAAGAATAACAAAAGCAATGAATTTATCGACTGAGTAACTTAGCATAAAAAGTGAAAATCATTTAACTATTCGAAATAGTTTAAATTATCATAACGATATAATCGTTAAAAGAACCACATTGTCACGTGGACATTTCATTCATTTACATGTATATTAAAAGTAGAGGAAATGATATTAAGCTTTAGTTCCGATATATAAAGGGACTACGCATAAATGTAGACTTTGTGACATAACTCATTTTTTTTTTGTAATAAAATTACTTTAGACTAAGATCTTGTAAAAAAAAAGTGAAAATAAATTTTTTACAACATTTCTAACATATATAATTTATAAATATAGATATGATTTAAAGATTCTAGAAATTTTTATATTGTCTTATGCAGTAGACCAAATTATTGACAATAAACATTTTCAGACTCTTTGTCTATGGATATAGAGATATCCCGGTAAAAGTGTGCATTTCAATTACATATATTTATTTTTATTACTTCTAACACCACATTAGTGCATAAAATCAACGACTTATGTATGTAATTATATTAAATACTGTCTTCTACTGAAAGTTGCGTACTGGAGGAATATGTTTTTTAGGTTAATGTTCCTATTTGGGTCTGCAAATAAATTTTCGAACTATCCAACATTTAAACTACATAATTTGATTATAAAAACAATTTTTAAAAATAAATTTTTTACTCACGTTATAAACAGAATTTTGTTAAATTATCTCTATACATGCATGAAACGATTTGCGAATGGATATAAAATTAATATCAAAATATATTTGTTGTATTGTCGTCTTCATTAATTTTGGCAGCAGTATTAATGGAGTTGTCACTGTTCTGGTGTGATGTGTTCTCATCTGCTGATTCCTCAATCCTTACTGGAGTCTTCACTGTTGCATTAGCACGCTTTTTGCTTGGTTTCTTCCCATTTGCTTCCCTGGCACGATTTTGAAGCCTTTTTAAAGGTTTTCTCTTCCGTGTGGGACCGGCTTTAACTTTGTTTGTTTCGACTGCGGTGTTCTCCTGGCAACATCAAAATATTATTAAATTTAAAATTATATCGTCAAAGGAAAACTTACTTTAGAAACCTTTTCTTCTCTGTTTTTACCACCTATTTCACCAACACATTTAAGTGCTCCACATAAGCATAACTTTTTCTGATTTCCTAATAAATCATCCCAATGATAATTAAATGTTAGTTCCGTGTCCTATAATGTTGACATTGCTTAACGTTTGTATGTCGATATATATGGTTATATTATAATTTTCTTACCGCTGGTATATCTTTAATAGCAAAAAGTCCTATTCGATTCAGACCGTTTACTGACCATTTTTGTGTCTCACAATTCGGGTCACAGGAATGATTCATGAAGCGTGCCAAATTCCCCTTCGGACCCGCATCAATAATGTAGTCCTTCTCCACTGACAGAAAATAGAAATTTTCATCACGATCCAAAGACTTTTGAGATATTCGTTGCTTAAACTCATTATCATCGATGATTTCACCAACGTACTCAATAATAAAATCTCCCGCATTTATGGGTTCTCTACACACCAGCCCGAAACCACGCTCCTTCAGATAGACAACATCTAGCCGTGGTGATAATCTTGATTCGAACATTTGGTTTTGACAACGTTCGCCCGCTGGACACAACTTTGGATTGCACTCATGATATAGAACACGATTCAAACAATTTGAATTCGGCCCACATGGATTCTCATCGTAACTTCTGCATTCACATTTATTGACCTTTTCCAAATCTATGTGCAGTTTAACCGGATGAACGGCCCGATTAGCTTTAATCCGCACATATGGTTGTGGATGTAACTTCTCTTTATTTTCATTTGAAAGGCGTTGTGCCATCTTCTTCGATTTTATAATTTCATATATACGTTTCGCTTCCTCAACGCCGCGATTATAACTCTGATCCAAACCTAAAATACGAGTTATAAAAATATCATTTTTATCTAATATCAAATTAAAAGAATTTTACTTGATTTTGTTTTCGGCGGTTCCGAACTGTCACCCTCCAAATAAAGATAAACGCGACGCCTAGAGATCCAACCATGGTCATGTGTTCCAAAGAAACGAACTACAAAATCATTTGGGTTATGTGCCTTTCGTCTGATATTTTGTGGTATTTCTGTTGGTGGCAGTATTATAGCCGGCCACCATCGGAACGAATTGAATTTAGCCCATACCATTTCCCCATACAATGGCAGACGACCAGACTCACACTCCTCACATATGTAACCTTCACTTGGATCAAGGGGGATATTTAAACATTTCGCGTGCACAGCGGTTGGACAAGTTTCACAACAGATTACCTGACCGCCTCCTACGCAAATGAAACACCAACTGACGTTCACGTGTCCATCTGATTTACTTGATATACCATGGCGAGGGCATATTATATGCGCTGCTGTCAGTATTTGAGAACCGGCAGGTATGCAAGTCGAATCCATATGATAACTAGCAGGACATTTCACACATTTTGTAAGTTTCGAGTTACTTAAATGTTGAAATTTGCCTTTGGGATCATCTGAAACACAAGTGTGACAAACATGCGACGGGCAGCGAAAAGATTCAATTTTATTTTTCGATTTGGTGAACTTTGCTTGTGGCCAATATCTACAACAAGCAGTATGGAAAGCTTTCGAACAATGAGGCATGTTACATAAAATTAATTCTTCCTTGTTTGAATCTGATGAATTGTCTTCTTTGCATACTGCACAAACAGGGGGCTTTCCTATTGCACAGGAATCGCAAATTACTTCCATATTTACTTTAATGATGTGATCATCAACATCTCCGTCGGCAGTAACATGGTAATTGTTTAATGATGATGAGGTGCCAGCAATTTCCTGACCGTTATTTATTGAAGCTATTGGATTTTCAAATGACGCTTTCATATCAACGGATAATTTAGAAGAACTACGCCTTACATTTATAATATTTGATTTTCGACGACCTCCGTTCCGCGTTTTTTTTAAAGCTGTTGGATCTTTTCCAATACAATCAGCATGCAACCAAGTCTGACAACCTTTGGCACATCTGACCAATGGACCACCGGGATGAAGACAGTACTTACAAACAGGATCACGAGCTAATCCTCGAAATAAATACTTGTTATCTAAGTTGAAAATATCATCGATAACTTCTTCAATAGGTCGGTTCAATTGACGTTTGGGTTTGTTATCAACTGCTTGAACTTCACCTTCTTCTTGTTGTTGTTTCCCTTGCGGTTCCAATTCGAATTCATTATTAAATTTGGTTGGTAAACTATGACGATGTTTCAAAGTTTTTAATCTATTCGAAAGCCGCTTGACAGCACCTTCTCCACTACCATTTTCAACAAGACTAGAGCCCAGCTCATGCTCATTACTTCCTGCCTGCAATCGCCGTTTTATTTGATGTATATTAATCTGCTTTAATGCCCAAATGTTCCGTGATGCAACCATTAAGCTTCTTTCCAAAGATTCGTCCATATTATCTTCCAATACGAATTCTCTCATAGCGTTGTAAAACTTTCTATATTCGCTGTTACCCATTTCCATTTCATGCAACGCAGCAAACGAAGCCAAAGTGTTAGTTTCGTTTTCTTTAACTTGCACAGTACCGGAATTATTATTAGAGCTTTCATTAGTCTCGTTACTATCTCCACCTGAGTTCTCTGTAGTTTGCTGCGGTTGTGTAAAAGCATCACTTAATTTTCGTCGCTTCGTTTTCGATACTGGTTTTAGCGGTGAATAGGCGGGACTGTAAGGCGAAACTGAACGATCGCGTTTTCCCGAAGCCAAAGGATTTTTTACTATTAAACTTTCCATAGGATCGTGACTTAAACTATCAGTTCTACTATTGTTGTCCGTGCTCAATTTTCGTTGTTTTCTTTGTATTTTTTGCAAGACTCTAAAAAAATATTATTTATTGAAAAAAATACAAAAATTTAAAATGTTTACAATATGTGTATTTATGAATGTATTTTATATTAGCAATATTAACTAAAAATTATTATTAGTTGTCAATAAAAGAAAAAATAAAATAATGTTGCTAAGTAATTTCAATTTCACTTACTTTTTATGCTCGTAAATTTCAAAAAACTTTGTTAACCTATCCTCGTATACGATTTCAGAGACTTTATTTGCTTCTTTTATTGCTTCACGCCAGATCATTACTTTACTTGGCTTTGGTAAAAGTACCTTATATTTTAGACTCTTCTTGCCATATTTTTTGCGTATTTCACGCATATGTTGCTTGTAATTTTCTAGATCGGTATATGGGATGAGGTTTTCACGTTTTACCCAATTCCTCCGACCGCTATCAGCAAAGAATCGTACATGAACTAATACATATTCTTCCCCATTACGCACATTGCGTTCAGATGACAACGTCCTACCATCGGGATCCGGACATACTATGCAAGGCCAATAGCAGTAAGAGTATATTTGTCCCCAAAAGATATCTCCTGTTGAAAATGTCATCCAATCCATTCCCGTTACCACAGAAGAGCCTTTAGCGCTATCTAAACTGGTTGCAGAAGGTGATTTCGCACTTAAACCAACGACGTTGCTTAATATCATGGACTCGCCACTCTCTCCTCCCTCTAAATCGTACCGTAACATTGCCTCTGCATCGTCTATGGGACTTTCAACGATTTCCAGTTTACATTCCGTGGTTTTATCAAAGCTATCATTTTCGATTTTTACTTCTGCTGTTGGATTAATGAAGTTGTCCAGAGAATGAAGTTCTGTTGTAGAGGCTTCCAAATTTTCTTCGCCAACCTCACTAGTTCCACCTTTGGAAGAGTTAGCAATATCTGATCCTGCATTATTTACAACACTTGTCGATTCCTTTTTTATTAAATTAGCGATATGTGTTGTTTCTTGTTCATTATACTCTTCATTGCTTTCAGTTATTAAGCAATTAATGATATTGTTTATTTGCTTTTGCGGCAGATTTACCAAATCAGGCGAATTATTATTATTTTCGCAATGAACATCAATGAGTGTTTCATTATTTCTTGAAAGTGCAGGTTTACTTTCATATATATCGTTATTTAATATAGTATTTGGACTTACAGCTAAGTTTTTCACTATTTTTTCTTTGCTAATATCATTTAACACAACTGAGCCATTCCGTGCTAATAATTTATCAATGGGACTCTCAAATTTTTTGCGCGCTGACAATCTATTCGGGGACGGCGTTACTGATTGATTTGCCGCTCGTCTGACGCAGCCTAACAGTGCTTTGGACGAATCAGACAAGACTTCACTATCGCTACCTCCTCCTATCTCGGGACTGGCAACATATACAAGTAATTTACGATGACGAGAACTTCTAGTTTGAAGACCACCATCACTTTCGCTGCTAGTTATGGCAACTGTTGACGATGATGGGGGTGTCGTAAATCCAATATATTTAGGGCTCAAGTCCGAATATAAATTGGCTAACATGTTACGTTTCCCTTAACAAATACAATAACGAAATGTTATCATAGTGAAATTTTTTTTTGCATAAACTATGAACAACTCACTGCGTGGCGTAGACGAAGACAATCTATTGCCTGAACCAATACACGTTGATGTATCTTTTCTTTTTCCCTCATTGTCCGAGAATCTGGTTGTTGTTGGTGTCGACAATCGAGGCTCATAGTTTTCTGGTTTATTAATAAAATTACACTTTTCACTTTTCATTCTTTTGAGCTTTTTATCGAAAGTGTTTTTATTGCTATTAACACCTTTAATACTTTCTACCGGATATCCAAAAGAAGTATCAGCTTCTATTGCCGAACTGCTACGTGTTTCTACATTGGTCGCGTTATTTTGTTTTTGCTCGGAACGCATATTTCGTTCCTTTTGCAATATACAATTTCGAATTCACTTTTTATACTTATTTAAAACGCTTGATTTGCATTGATTTATATAAATATAAGCAATTTTATATAAAAATGAGGATCACCAAGCCTAGAATTTATAAAGCCGATTCGACATACGCGCCAAATTTCCGCAGCTGTTAGTTTAAGTGTTGCCATATTTTTTAGAAATTTTGCAAATGTCAGTTTCTACTGTCACATGTCATTTAGCACTTATGTATGTCTAATACAAATTTATACATATATGTATGTATATATTTACAACTATTTGGTATTTATTTAGAGTCCATATAACTGCAACAAAAATTTGTTACAAATTTGCAACAAATTTCAAGTAGACATACATTTCTAGAACATTGTACAAATAGGATTGTTTATCTGGCTTTCGAAGTCTAACTTTTAAATGATTTATTCGGACTCGTACACATGCATACATACATAAGTATGTTCAAAAGCATATAATAACCTATGAAGTAAAACTATATTAGATAAAAACATATCTCATGAATATACTTATTTTCGTACATATGTACATATATGGGTTATCAGTCGTGGAGGGAATCAGCATTTGTGCACATTTAAATTTCTAAATTTCACAATTAATTCCTGCAATAGCGATTTGAAATAAAGCTTGCTTGGAAATGTCATATCAAAACAATCATCCTGTTAGCTATAATAGGTAGATCAATTTATTCTACGTATGCAGCTACTTATGTATATGTACATATGTACATATAAATGGAAATGGTGGTAACGAATTTCAACTTAACAATAATGAAATCACATGCAAATACTTAGCTATCAGCTGGACAATCAGTAATTTAAAACTGCACTGAAAATCAATTACAGTATCATATTCAAAAGCCAAATGTATCTCTTTACTGTGATGGTATCTCAAAAGAAGGATTATTCCAAACTAATATACATAAGTTTGTTGAACGATACATCGATGTTCTCTCGTTTCTTATCAGATATGGGGGAGAAAGAGTTTTCATCCTCCATGGAATGACACAGCGCATAATGGGGTTATATCCACAAGTGCAACTACGATTTTTTTGTGAATTAATTTTGAAGACGCATTTTATTTAATAAATACATAAATCAAAAAAATAATAAATGAATAATTGAAGCCCTAATTGTACTTTGATAATCGATGATTCTTTTTGAAAATATTTCGAATCTTCAATTTCTGGAGATCGAAGTACCTTCCGCTAACGGCAGTCAACCTTCGTCATTATATCGTATACAATAATTTAGAAGATTTTGAGTATTTAATTAAAAAAAAAAAATAAATAAATAAAGCAGTACTCATTTTATGCAAGTGACCAACCTAATTTAAAGCTCACTAATATCTAAAAAATTAAAAATTTTTTTTTAGTTTTTTTGAAGATTCATCATTTTCCCAAAAAAACAAAAAAATACATTAACACGGACTGAAGGTCATTCATTTAATCGGTTCATTGTGGTACGGTTACTTAGGTACTAAAAAAATCAATTTTGAGTAACATCGCTGAAGTTTGTAATTCTCACCTCCTACTATGTGCGTTGGGGGAAATTTTTTTCACCGACTGTATATCGGGAAAAACTCATTGAAAGAAACTAAATTACCGACTGTATATCGAGAAAAACGCATTGAGAGTTTTTGCAGTATATTACACTAAATGAAACAAATTTTACAAATACGTTCTTCAAACCACCGACACTATGTGTTGAATAACCTTCAAATTTCTGAAATTACATAAGTACATTCGAAATATTTTGAATTTGAGTCCTGCAGTAAGTTATGATGTGATTTTAAATCACCCTGATTGGCGTCAACGTAGTTAAGGCAATTAGCGTAGAGTTCCTATATAAAAATCTGCATCTCGCAATGTCTAATATAATTTAAAATTTTGGGAACATTTGAGTTTTTTAATATTTCATAATACTGTCCCTTAAATTTTCATCATCAATTGGCAGTTGTATGTGCTCGAATTTATATCTATTCAATTTCAATTCATAACAATAATTAATAGATTATTTTACAATAATTATTCCTATATTATTTAAGCATATTAACCTCAAAATGAATATCAACGAAATCATAACACTGTACGAAATGGATATGCAAAGAGTTCGGTTTCAAGGTCACCTGTATCGACGACCGAAAATTATGTAACCAAGCCAACATTATTGTTAAAGAAAGCTAACCTTGAAATGAAGAGCAAAGACATGTGGACAAAGTCAATAGTGTTCATTCAATATTTACATAAGTTTAAGCGAGTGAAAAATTTAAATAGCCCATCCATAATAAAGATAATGTGTATGACACATGGATCCCTACAGTTTAGGAATTGTATGCGTATATAACTCGTTGTTGCATTTAAATGTAAATCCATGCACAAAACTAAGGTGAATCTTATACTGGTATATGTATGGTTTATTCCCTCTTTTGAAAACAAAAAAGCCCGAAATGGTGTTGGAGCAAAAGAGCATAAATATGTGCGTATATAAAATCATATACATTTTTACAAACATACATATGTGCATGTAAGACAGGTGAATCGCCGCAGTGGAAATTTCTGCTAGTTTCTGAGGGAAATTACTTGTATACTGGTCGCTTTAAGACTAGTTCTAATAAAACTATGTATACTGAGTTGGTAAAAAAGTATACATTAACTTGGATTAAATTAGAAATCAACAGAAATACACATACACTTCTGCTTTTGTTTATTGTAATTGAATATTGCTAGCCATACATACATATGTATATTTATGTAACCGTGTTAAATGCTTTTGCTTTCTTTCTAATTAGAGTCTAATTGGCTTAAGAAAATATCGACTTAAGGATTTTCGCATTTATAAGAAAGAGTAATATTCTCAAATGATCGAGTACCTAATTCAAATTAAATAAGAATGCAGTAGAAGTTAATACCGTCTAATAATATGTACTGGGTTCGAAACTCAACATTATTTTAATTTACATAAAATTATACAATTTTCTTGGGAGTAATAAAAACTTTTTTGGCGCTTTTCGAATATTACTCCAGTTAATCTACCAACATTATTATCGAAATCGTGTATTTTACATGTGAGAGCCTGTAAAGTCAACGACACTGAAATCGGCAAAAACTTCAAAGTTTGTTTAACAAATTAACATAGGATTGGCAATATGCTACTCGTTGACCCCAATAACAGCCAAACATTTTTTATGTAATTTAGCTATTTTTGCGCAAATTTATTTCGTTTAGCCAACAATATAAATATGTATGAGGATGCGTTTGTATTTTACACAAAAATATACATTAGTGTTTCTATTTTGAGTACGAATTTCGAACTCTGACCCATTCAGATGTATGTGTGTGTATAAAGGTATTGTTTTAATCTTTAAATTCTAATATATCATCCTTCATCCTTTAATGCAAGCTTTTTAACTTTCTAATGTTCTTAAGTATGTGTGAATATCAGTAAGAGTCAAATGTGATCAGATAATACACATACATACATATGTATATAAAATGTGTTCTAAAACTTAATGCGCATTTTTGCACACAATAAATTTTTTAATGCAGTATAACTTTACCGGCAATATTTCTCTCACAATTTTTAAATATTTTTTTACCACAGTCATTTCTTCACTCCCACTATAAACCATGTTTGTGCGTTGGTATGGGGTTTTATTTATATTTTGAGCTGCTGTTTCCACGAAGTCGTGTTCATGGATAATGCAATACTTTTATTAGTTTACTCCTATGACTTACTGTTCGCAATTGAGAGTGAGTAAAACATGGATGTTTTATACACATGTGCATAAGCACACATACATCTATTTGTAGATACCACATGGATTCGTATATAGATAGGTATATGGGTGTACGAGTGCGCTTTTTCGCTAAGTGGAAGCAGTATGATGATTTAACAACAGATTTTGCCACGGTTTGGCAGTCGTTTGCGCGATCGCTTGGTTTCAGTTACGAATTGTCTCTGATACGCGAAGTTTGGCACGGTGCGCAATCGCAACCGTTGTAGTTTTTTGTTGGTGTGAAGGAAGTGAAGGAATTGCTAAATCATCTGGTTTTATGGTATGCGAAAAAATATAAATCTACATATTTGAGACAAACAAATGTTTGTCAATAAACTGTTGAAAAAATGAGTGGTGTTATGATAAATAACAGTAATATACGAAAATATAGTGTGGTGAAAGAAATACAATTGCATTATAATATTTTTTTTTTTAACTGGAATATCAATTTAAAAACCCTTATTGCATTTTAGCGCATTGTTTTAAGGCTCTAATTCCTAGACTGATTGTAGATGGCAAAGCGCCGCTGGAACAAAAGACTTAAGACACAAACTGCATAGATACAAACATGTTATGAGCTAGTGATTTCGCATTTACTATGTGCTAGTGCTGGTGCTGCTATTTGTGCTTCGAATTACTGATTAACCAAAAATTACGTGCACATGTTGAAAAAGTGGAATAGCAAACATTACAAAATGTGTTAATTTTTCCATAAAAATGTGTAAGTGTGTGTTGCGGCAAGTTGCTGTTTCTTTTACAATGTTAGTGTTGCTAGCCACAAGCATACATACACATACCTACAAATGTGCGTTGAGCAAGTCAAATGAAACTGTATTATGTTCCACAATTATTGGATAAAAACTGTGCAAAAGCTAAATTTAATTATAAATATTAAAAAAAAACATGCACTTACAATACTCTCACAAAGAATAATATAAGTATGAATGTAGCAATACTTATCAACAAATTACAATTAAGGATATGTCATATTTGCATTCCATACAAATACATACACATATAAACTGTTATTTACATATTCTGGCAATTATATTCTGATTGTTGTCAACATTTCAGTTTCATATATGTATGTAATGCGTGTTAGTGTGGATGTGAGTACAGGATTTTACAGCTGTTTTGTCATTGAAGCTCTACAATGCTAACATTAATTGCCAAAAGGAAAAATCCATTTAACAACAGTTGTCTGTTCCATTCGCAATCATAGTAGCAAGTGAATGGACATTTATGTAGACTTGTATGTGTGCAAGTTTGTATATACCTATGTACATATATACCATATGTATGATGTTTGACTTCCTTATATGTCAGTTGGAGAGACCGAAAATGCATTGCAAATGTAAATAAATAAACAACAAGGGCGTATTCCAGGATAAACAGAATAAATAGTGCTTTTATTTTAGCACTTAATGTTATAACTGTATATAACTTCGTGACTTTATTTGGTAAAAATCAGCTTCTAACAAAATATCATGCTTTAATAAAAAATGGTTAACGAAATATTTAACTTGAAAAATGGCATCGGCAATGCAGCACTTTATCGCCTACAATGCCCAGTCTAAAATATTTAATTTGCAGTATTTCAAATAAACTTGCGTGCTTAATAATCTTCACTTTTACTTTCTGGAACCAATTATGCGGTTAAGAAGATTTTTAAAAAATTTTGTGGAATTTTTTCTTGCTAAATTTAATGCGTTTTGGCCAAAATCGGTGGAGTAAAAACTAAAATCGGTCACAGTTCAGAATATCCCAAATGTTCAGCAGAACCATAGTTTGTGAGTTTGCTCGTCATACTGAATTTATAACAAAAGAAGTATTATCAAATAATTTTGCTAAGCTTCTTAAAAAAAGGTATTGATGAAAATTATTATCTTAGGGGGAACAACTAATGAATAAATTCCAAAAAATCATTTTGTTATTGGTTTTCGCATATTTCAACAGCTTTAAATATAACATAAGAAAATTTTAATTGAATATTTAAATTTTTTTTAAGTTACAGCTTTCTAAAGTTTAGCCACTCAGTTCAATAAGCTCAGTCAGTTTATCTTTAAACTCGTTTTCGTTTTCAAAACTACTTCTTTAAAATTGGCTCAAATCATCCGATCGCTTTGAATTATTGTTCTTTTTATTCGATATACATACATATACATATTTATCTGTACATTTTTTTGATTAAGGATTAAATTAAGGAGAGCCCGCAATTATCAGACTATTGAGCAAAATTCAATATTTGTTTTTTTCAAAATCTACCATTTTATTAAATTTCTAATATTAACAACCGACAATGTATAGTTAAAACCTGGTACACAATTTTGTTTTTAATTTTTAAATTCGGAAATTACTGTAATCATTGAAGCAGTTCGTACCGTTTTTGGAAAGAGTCAATAACTTGCTAAAATTAAAGAATATTTTTTTTTTAATTATTTGCGTATATTGACTAATTGGGAAAAAATATATTAAAAAAAATTTTAAAACATATCACGCAATATTTTTTGTATCAAAAAAGCATTTTTTACTCGATTGCACTAGGATTGCATATGTAAACATATATTAACGGTTAAAACACTAAGAGAATTTCGTTCGTTATTATCTTTACTATTGGAACGCACCTTCAACAAAGCAACAATCTGGGTAGTCCAATGCTTCAAGGCACTTGTCTTCCACGACCATTGCCTTCCACCATACAGCAGCAGTCAGCAATCATTCACCACAACTACTTTGGCAATATCAATACGAACATTCGCTGCAACGGTAGCGCGCCACTAACCACAATCCACACTCTGCAACAGAGCCATATTGAGTAATATGCGAAACTCCATACGGTTGCTCAGCGTATTGTGACGTTGTTCATGCCACATAAGTACCATGCAGCCGACTCAACTATCAGTTCCACATACGAGTCGAGCACAATTTTACCAATCCTATCTCAGTTGCCAAAGCAAACACGTTGCTTGCAATCCACTTTGTTTATATAACTTTGGTTTTTTCTTTGTTTATATGTTTTTTTATTGCGATTTTATTTGCATACTCATACCAGTAATCGCTTAAGAGGCATTTTGGGGCATCAGTACAGGTAATAATAACGTTGCTAATTGTTGTTCTGGAAGCGTTTAGAAAAAGATTCACAAAATACAATAATTAAATAAATAAACCAGAAGATAATTTTTAAATTTGTCATACAACATTAACAATTGTTCAGCTGTCATTTGATTTATCGCATGTGAGGTGATTTTCGTTGCAATGACTGAGCGAATAACAATATACATACATACATATACCGATATGTATGATTTTGCAAAGATAATCCTTACGTGCATTCGTGTCATTCCATGTCAGTAAGTGGGAAATATGATTAATAATAACGACTGTGACGTATCTTAATCACTTTTTAACCAAACATGTGCCTGCGGCCCACCTAGAAAAAGTGAATATCGTAAAATTTGAATACTTAGATTGATTTGCGTACGCTCAACAATTCAATGCAATCTGATGAGAAATTATTAAACACGCATTTAAATATTTTTGTTGTTGTTTATTAGTTGTAGTTTCCTTCGTAATTGCAGCTACACAAGCACACTCAAGCTAACTGACCTTGGAGTTTGTGTGCTGATGTGTTTTGGAGGCATACTACACACCTTTTTCATGTACGTATAGTAAAAGCGGCGCTTTGATTTGACCCTTATTTTTTGAAACACAGAGTTTAGTAAAAATTAAAACTTTTTAAGTCGAATGACAGCTCTCGTGCAATTATAGATACGTAAGAGAGATGTTATTGTGTGTAAAATAATCCCTTAGTTTCTCATAAAATACATTATACGTTGTAAGATCATAATCAAGGTTAACTTATTTACTCTCTAATTCTGAGGTCAACCGGGAAACTTATGAATTAGAGCTTCTGACTCAATATGAGTCTAGCTTTGAAACGATAAAGACTATTTTTTTAAAACATACATTAATTTTATTTCTGGTATACTATATATCAAAAATGTTAAAAGTCTTTTCTATATCACCGAGGTTGTCAACTTTATCACCATAAAAAGTACTTATTTTTATTATTATTCCTACCGAACCATTGGATTTCCCATGGGCTTAGCAGATACCGGTCGAAGACTAAGGCTGAAACTTCTCAGTAGTCTTACCTTCGGCAAACCAGAAGACATGGCCGACATTACCCGTCTTAAAAAGTTTTTGGGAGGTTCAAGGCGCTTCGACGATTTCTAATCGTCTTATGATCCAGTATACAGGAGTTTTTTGGATACCACAACGGATCAGCGTTCTATAGCTGTCCAACTGGGATCCCTGTTCGGATCGACCTCTGAATCTAGCCTAACCTATATCTGAATAAATGACAGTAGTAGAAATTTGGAAACAATGAAAATAAAAAAAAATTCATATTTCATTCAATTCATTTGTAGCCGTTAACAATTATCTGTTCAGTTAAGTTCTAAGTTAAAAAAAAGTTCTTTATCGGAAGAAGGAGTTTTGGTTGAGTTTATCAAAACTTAACTGACTGATGGCTGCTAACCAGATATTGACAAAACGACCCTAAATTATTCTACATAAACGCACGGTATGCGTTTGATTCTTGTGTTGACCAACATCAAAATTTTTAAATAGCGGCCGGCTCTACAAAATACGACAGTTTAAAATAAATTGTAAGTCTCATCAAATTAGACTGTAAGCTCAACCGATTCGTCCCGATGAAGTCGAATTTTTTCAAAAAGAGTACCGTAAACAGATCTCTTTGGACTCTTTTGGACGTCCTTGTTTGTGCGAATTCCGACCCTAGATTCATGGAGTGCATTATAACTGCCGATGAGATATGGGTTTATGAATATGACATGCAAACAAGTCAACAATAATCGAAGTGGGAGAAAAAATTAGTCGAAACCAAAAAAACACGCCAAATCCGCTCAGAAATCAAGGTAATGCTAAATGATTTTTTTTTGATATTCTTGATATGGAGCATCAAGATTTGTTTACCGAAATACAGACGATCAATAAAGAGTTCTTTTTGTATTCCGTATTGAGGCGTTTGCGTGAAAACATCAGTCGAAAACGGCCGGAGTTGTGGAAGAACAATTCATGGATTATACCACGATTGTGACCGGATTTTAAGCCAAAAACGCAATGAATATCACCGTATTCACCAGGTTTGGCTCCATGTGATTTTTTCTTGTTCCCCAAACAGAAACAGAATCTGTGGAACCCGTTGTCAGTCACTGAAAGCGCTGATGAATATCCCAAAAAGTGTTTATGAAAAGTGTTTCGAGGACTGGAAAAATCGTTGACATAAGTGTATTACATCTGGTGGGGATTACTTTGTAGAGGCGACAAAATAAATTTTGATAAATAATTAGCTATTTTGCGTTTTATTTCCATCAGGTATTTTTTGTCACAATATGTGTACATTTGTGTAACAAAGTACGATGTTGGAAACCCCCAATTCAGTGCAAATACAAATATTAACCCAAATATTTGCTTAAGTGCATTTTTTAACTATAACTACATAGTTTGCATTATATATGTATGTATTTTTACGTATATATGTACATATACATATGTACATACATACATTTTTTTACGATTTAAGCCATTATTTACTTAATTACTATTTTAACTAAAATCAAGTTGAGTAATTTTCATGCCTAGACCCCCTAGCAAACACCATTCCAATTTTTCATTTTTTGTTTACAAAAGCAAAAACACACACTATGCACAAAAACTCTCTACGAACGGTGTTACAACAAACGCAATAGAACTAATACATTAACCTCCAAGAAAATGAAGTAATCAAAGAGAAGTAAACCGAAACCGAAAAGCGAATGTAAATGAATATTTGAACGTAAATATTCACTTACAAAGTCAAACACTTCGTTTATTTATGAATGCATGTGCATATGTTTGTACGCATACATATAGATATGTATATGTATATGCACATAGGAAATATGCGAAAAGACGGCCGACTGCCTTTGGTGCGTCGTTTAATGTAAAAGAGAGTTACGAGGTCAACTTACAAACAAAAAAAACGAGTTTAACCACGAAGAGACGCAGACTGCAAAAGCAATTAACCCATAAGAGACTGCGGTATTGCATGGCATTCAATAACATGCAGGTATTACAAAAATTCGTTGTAATAAAACTAAAATAAGCAACCAGCGTGTACACATATACTATATTAAAAAAATTAAAGGGTATCATAAGTCTCAAAATGTAATACGCATGCGCATCTACATACATAGTACATCCACATGTGGATGCATCGCAACAGGTAAATGGACTGGATGGTCTGAAGTAAAAAATCCAAGGTTGGCAGCAGGTTTGTAATATCAGCAATGCGCTGCCGTGCCGGCTCCACCATTGAGTTTTATGCAATACTATGAAATGTCGAAAATGTACCGAGACCACGACGCAGCCGAGTGAGCGTAGTTTGGCGCGTTGGAGCTACCATTGTGTACACCAGCTGACAGAGAGCAACAGCGATTGGTAAAACCAGAAGCAGTTTATTAGCGCTACAGTTTTTTGTTGATTTTGTCATTTAGACAAGCGACCGCTTTATAAGAGTGCAAAATAAATAGCCAAAGACAAACTCACAATTTCCACTTAACGATCTTCTGGCTGAGCGTGCATATATACTATATGTATGTCGCTAGGTATTTGTGCACATACATAAGTATCTATCCGTGACACTAATTATTTTATATGAACATAAGAACTGCTATGAAACTGACACACATGCACACATGCAAATGTACATATGTAAATATGTGCAACAAAACCTGAAGAAACAAATTTTAATTGATGAGCGGAAAATTAATGCCAGTGTCGAATTTGTTTTGGTTTATAAAATAGCTAGCTATTAACTTAAGGTATATACCATACGTAGATAAATGCATATAATAAATTGTTTATTGTTATTTACCGTTATTACTTGAATCAAAGTCATAGTTTAATAACTATCTCGAACTTTCTTAACTGCCAAATTTTTTAGTAGTTAAAATAAAAAAACAGGCTTGCAAACAATTCCAAGAAATCTCCGAGAGCCAACTTACCTAAGAAAACAAAATTGGCGATTACTCTTACTATAAGATCTACAAAAAAATGTCCGATCACTATCTCAAAAATTGAGGGATTAGTACGCGTACTACTTCAAATTTACAGGTGAATTTTGTCAATTTTATCTCTTTCAAAGTAATCCCCTCCCGCTGCAATACACTGATGTCAACGAATTTCCCAGTCATCATAGCACTTGGAAAAATCTTCCGTCGTGATGGCTATCAGAGCCTTCTTCGATTCAGCTTTTATATCCTTGAGTCAAAACGGTGTCCCCTTAGTGATAATTACGAATAACCAATGCAGTATTAGATGGTGCATCGCATTTCTTTATTCAATAAATTTAGACACAGTAAAAATCGAGAATTCTCTTTTAGAGCCTCACAAAACGACGCGTATCTCAAATACTAATTAATATTTTGACGTAAAATTTAGCATAGATGTCATTAACAGTACTACCAACTTATAGAAAATAAAAATTTACAAATTAAAAGTTTCAATCTGATCACAGTACTATATACAGTCCGACTCAGCTTCTGTGTGTGGCAAACTTAATATACTCTCTTCAAGTTATACAAATTTTATATTCCAATCAAAATTGTTTCGGAGTCTATGCTTATGAGATGCGTACTTTAAACACCATAAAAATTGTTTAATTCTATTTTAACTTGAACCGTATGTGTTTCCGTCGAAATCAACTCGATATACTCGAAAATAAATATATCTCAATATAAGAAATGTTACAAGCAATAATTAGGTGAACAAATCTATTTTAACATTGTATAATTTGGTTTTGTAAGATATACATAGACATACATATGAATTTTCACTAATATTGGCGATAAATCGTTAACTTATATGTTTGTTCAATAGAACATCAACTGGAATCCGCCTACGAGCAATAAATTTCCTGCTGAAAGAAAAAGTTCTAAATGAATTATTTTCAATAGCGTCATATAACCTCATATAGGTACGCTGTTCGTCTATATGTATAAGTTAGCAAAAATTTACAAATGCACTTTAATTAAGTGTTTAAACTAATGAAATGCTGCACGTACGTCTGTTAAAAATTTATTAAACAAATTATATGTACTTCCGAGAGGCATTTACCCACTTATGTATGTATATACAACAGTATTAGCACTAACTTGCACATACATATAAATATACACATATATACACATATATAATATGTTTATATTTATTACATAACAATTTGACGGATATAGGTACGCACAGAATGAGCGATTCCTCGAATGAACGCATTTGGAATATTAATTATTGAAGAATAAAAAGAACAGAATATTTGCGTATGTGGATGTGTGTAAATAAATCTATCTTTCATCTATGTATATGTTTTTATTATTTGTTCTAAAACTCAATTGCACTATTTGCGCTTATAATATTGCAAAATAATATTCATGAGCAAAAATAGTTAGGCAACGACCAAATATTTGTTGATTATATTATCTGTTTAAAGTTGAATTTCTATTCTGAATGAGACAATATTAAATTTTGTAAATGCATTCAAATACACCCTTACTAATAGACAATAACAATAGATAATCGAACTTTAACGATGAATTATTATGAAAAAAGTAACGATAGGCCAAAATTTAGCGCGTCTATTAGAACTTAGATACGATTGCAAATTTTTACAAGTAAAGAAGGGCTAATTTAAGGTGCAACTGAACATTTTATACTTTTGCAACTTGTAAGAGTCAAGGCTATAAAAATACCTTAAGGTGCAAACCGTCAATTAGAAGATCGGAATCCAAGTAATTATATAGTATACAGTTGAACTTCTTTAACTCGAATCACCATAATCCACAAAAAAACTTTGAGTTATGGAAAGAAAATTGTATGAAATTTTACTTCTATTGGCAAATCAAAAATTCGAGTTATGGGGAACTTTGAGATTCATACACTCACCGACTTATTCGATAAAAGGTTTGTTGGAAAAACGAAAATCATTACACATGTAAAGTATATGAGAGTTCTAGATTATATCGATCCGATTTGACCAATTTTTGCCTAAACTATAATACATATCATTAATATGCAACATACTAATATAATCTTCTCGTTGGATTTGAACATTTTTTGGTCACAAGGTGGAATACTCTAAAGAGATTATTCGCGCAGAATTGTATCCCGTTATATTAATTTCTTCTTGATTTGTATACCGGAAAGTGAAAGAATCAAATAAAATTTAAAATTGAGTTATATGGGACGAAGGCGTGGTTGCAATCCAATTTTGCCCATTTTAGCACTTTGGAACAATGTTATGTATCGAATTTGGTTGAAATCGGTTGAGCAGGTCTTAAGAAATGTGGGTGCCACGCCTATTTACATTGTACATTTTTTACACCAGCTTCTTTAAAGCCCTTACATACCATCTCAATGGTGAAATTCAATATCTCTGACGTATTTGTTATTGATTTATCGCATTTTAAGTAGTTCTTAACAGTACCGTTATATGTAAAGTGGGCAGAGTTATCATCTGATTTCATACATTTTCACTTTATTAGTAATAGTTCTTATAAAAATTGTCTTACATGAATTTTGCTATTGTAGCTGTATTAGTCTAGGATATATGTACATTAAACCTATTAGAGAGCCCCAGATGCCCCTTGCTACTGCAATCCTCCGTGCCAAATTACATTTCTATATCTTATTTTAGTGCTTAGTTATGGCACTTTATAGGTTTTTCTTTGATAGTGTTTTGTGGACGTACCAGTGGGCCGATTACGCCCATCTACGAACTGCTTCTTAAAACCGAAAATCGATTGAGTAATATATTGTAGTATATTGATTGACCTTAAAATATTGATGGTAGTAAATAACAACATACTGTGTGATGTAGTAGATGTGTAAATTAACCGTTGGGACGGTTATTCCCGTTCTCTGCGATTAAGATGACTTTAAATAATTACGTGTCTTAATAAAGAAAAGCTATCAAAATACTTATTGATATTTATAATAAAAGCATTTTTTTGCTTTACTTAATTGACTACGATTTCACAAATGTAAATATGTATATGTATGAATATACGTAGGGAATAAATATACGTTTTTATTTCATTATGTAATGAGTCGTGAGCACTGGCAGCTATGATATATGCAAATAGATATACATGTATATGTATGTATGTAGATCTATCTATCTATAGGCTATAATGGCGTAAGCGGTGTCTACGCCAATTAAGAAGAAGAAGATGTAGATCTCTGTATCTACGCTATGTACATACATACATATGTATACTTCCTACGACTTATCGGCTTTCATCATTTCATTTGTATGTTATTTTTTCCAGTTTGTACACGGTCTGAATAATTTATGCCGTCCATGATTCTAAAGCCAGTGTGAGCACCACTTAAACGTCAACGTCTCCAGCAGCATACCAACATCAGATCACAGCTACGTCCACATTTATATATCCACAGGTTTTTTTTATAATACTCATACATATAATTGGCTCACACTGGTCCGAAAAGAATATTTCCAGCGAGTCATCTATATGTACGAGTATAAGTTAGCATAAACCGAATTTAGCAATTTAGCGAATATAGATACAAATAAGCGACAAATTCCTTCAATATGGCGGCCGTAGAGGTACGCAACGGATACAAATACTATGGCAGTAAATCAAATCCCAAAATTATTCTCAATTACTTGAATATGAATGTAATGCGCGGTTCAATGTGAGTACGATTAACTTACTTCAATCACCCTACTGAGTGTGTACGGCTTTGTTTATTTGTATGCATTTCCTTGTTTTTTTTATGATTCACAGATATGGTCTTCTTGGTGCTTCAGGCTGCGGCAAAACTACGCTACTCTCCTGTTTAGTCGGCCAGCGTCAGCTTAATAGCGGTGAAGTCACAGTTCTGGGCATGAAGCCTGGCCAACCGGGCAGTGGCATTCCAGGTGCACGTATTGGCTATATGCCGCAGGTGAGTATCATACTAAGACTCCAATGTTTTCCTTTAAAGTTGGCAAAGATTTCATGTACATATGTACATATCCCCTAACCTATTAAACCAATTTACCTAGCACAAATATTATAAGAATTCTTACTGACAGCGTAAAAATGGATGAAATTGCATGATAACCCTACTCACTCCTCATATAACGGTACTGTTAAAAACTACTTAAAAGGCGATAAATCAATAACTAAATATGCCCTAGACATTAAATTTCAAACTGTACAAGCCCCTTGGTACCGAATATTTATACCCCAGTGCTTATAGTAGTACTTTTTACTGCAAATATCCGCCAATGTGTAAGATATATGTATATAGAATTGAATTTCCAATAGAATCCTTTCCTGTTAGTAGTATGTATGTGTACTACAAATGGGTTGAATCGAGTCAATACTTATAGCTCCCATATACCTAATATAAAGGCTTTCGAACTTCCGAGAAACTTTATACCGCATATATCCGCCAATATGTGAGTCATCTTGTGTGTAAGTGTGTTTTTCTTTTAACACACATTTGTGTTTATAATGAATAAAATCGGGTAAAAACTCGTCCTACACCCCATATAACTAACATGTACATACTTCAATGTACTTTCCTGGCTTTAATCCTTCCTGGCAAGTTGCAAGAGCATAAAATTTTCGGTTATACCCGAACTTAGCCTTCCTTACTTGTTTTATAATTAGTTTATGTACACAAATTTGTTTATATGTTTATTAAATAGGAAATCGCTCTTGTCGATGAGATGACGGTAAAAGAGACTATCTTCTATTTTGGCCGCATTTATGGTTTGAAGGAAGAACAGATTCGGGAGAAATTCAAAATATTACGTTCACTGTTGCAACTACCACCACCAAGGCAGCTTGTGAAGAATTGCAGCGGTGGCCAACAGCGACGAGTCTCATTCGCATGCGCCATGATACACGAACCAGAATTATTGATTCTAGACGAACCGACAGTGGGTTTAGATCCCATGCTACGGGAAAAGTAAGTATTCAAGTGAGATATTTCGTCACTGGGTACATTGATATAATAATTTATATTCAAATATAAGTAGTCGATATAGAAACTCTGAAAAAACACGCCCACTAAATACCGCTAAATGTATAAATATGAAATGATTTAATTGTATATTGAAATAAGCTATAAATTTAGTACAAAATATGCGGTTTAAATTTGTCTAAAAGTCTAATATGCATATCTCTCTAATTTTAAAAATTTCGAAAGTACATAATATTCGCCTAAACCTAAATTTACCTCTTCCTTACATTTTTCTAATAAAACTTCGTTTTTTACACCAGAATATGGGACTTCCTTGTGGAAAGCACTAGGAATAGTAAAATGGCTGTGATCATTACTACACATTATATAGAAGAGGCCAAAAAAGCCAATTGCGTAAGTTTATATAAATCTTTAACAATATAGATATATTATATATAGTATAAATAAATTTCGTTTTAGATCGGATTAATGCGAAATGGTGTACTATTGGCGGAAGATACTCCAATAAATATAATGATAAAATTTGAGTGCAACTCTATTGAGGATGCCTTTCTAATATTGAGCCAAAAACAAGGTGACTCCGACGTAGTGCAGCCCAACACGATTAACACATCCCAGCCGCCTGCAATTATGCATTCTGTGGAAGTAATCGACGCAACCTCTCCAGAACCCAACGACATGTGCAAAAAGCTTCCATTGGTCGATGAAAACGACAACAAAACGCAACGAACTGATCAAGGGGGCCATTGTAGAGAGCAAGAAACCGAGAATAGAAAGCGAATATTTTTCACGACGCGCGGCCGCATTAAAGCTTTGATGACAAAAAATTTTGTTCAACTTTTCCGACAGCCATCGTAAGTGGAAAGAACGTACATATGTATATGTATTATTCTTAATTACTATTTAAGAAGTTTGATTTTTAATTCTAATTTTATGTGCCATTTTCAGTGGAATAATATTTATGCTGCTCTTCCCACTAATCCAGCTCACCTGCTTTTATTTAGCCATAGGCAAAACACCAACAAATCTAAAACTCGGTATCGTCAGTGGTGAAGTAAATGATTATGCCACATGTTTTGATCACAATTTAAGGACGGTTTTTAATCACAATGACACGTGCGAATTTAAAAAGATATCGTGTCGTTATATAACCGAGTTGGGTGATGACATCGCTGAGAGAGTATGTATTTATCTACATATATTTTTTATTAAACTTCAAACAAAAGTTGGAAAAATTAGCTAAATATGCAAATAGTATTTTCAAAAATAAAAAGCAATTAACAAACGTACAAATACATATATCAATATTTGCTCAGGTATACTACAAAACAGAGGAAGAAGCTTATAATGCAGCCAAGCGCACTGAAGTCCTCGGTTATATCATGTTCCCCAGCAATTTTTCCGAATCAATGAGAGTGAGAATGGAGGAGGGACGTTACGCGGATGACGGCGCAGTGGAAAACTCCGTGCTTAGTGTACACATTGATATGACAGGTAAATAGGTGTCAGCAGACGCAAATTTGTTAACTCTTCTACATATGTATGTATGATATAAAAAATTGCCAAAGCTTCATATTCAGTTAACTTAAGTTTATAAAGAAAATTAGTTTACAAACAATGGATGCTCTTCTCAAAATATTATTTTTGAATTATTATTTACATCTTTGTTCACACTATTTTGACAACCTTACTATGCCTAATAAATAATTCCTAATTTTTTGCTTTAATTTATTAAATTCTTTTACCATATGAAAGATCAACAAATTGGATACTTTATTGAACGCAAATTACGTGATAGTTTTGGTCTTTTTGTCAAAAACGTGTTAGCTGATTGTAATCTACCAGCGGGCTTGGGAAATATTCCTATACAATTTCAGGAACCCGTTTACGGTTCTTTTGATATTGAATTTCAGCAATATGTGGCGCCTGGTGTTGTCATGACGTAAGTCTCTCAGCTTTATTTGTCAAATCGAATGAAACTTTTCGGTTCAACATTATATTACTATGATTGCCAATCATATATAAATTTCTTTGAATGGTCAGCATGGTGTTCTTTTTGGCTACATTGATGACAGCCGCCGTCTTCATTTCGGAGCGTATGGACGGTGTGTGGGATCGCACACTGGTGGCTGGAGTATCCGCCATGGAAATGCTGTGGGCGCATCTACTCACACAGCTCATTATAATGGCATTCCAATCTTTTGAGGTTATAATGTATATTGGATTGGTATTTGACACTTACAACAAAGGTGATACAGCAACACTAATTGGTCTATTAACAATGACAGCCTTTTGTGGAATGCTTTTCGGTAAGCAAACCCCACTAATATTATGTTGTTATAAATTTTGTAATATTTTAAAATGAAAATTTACTATAAAAAGGTTTGCTCATATCGGTGTATTGTAAATCGCACACAGAAGCGAATTTCGTGGCCACTGGTGCATTTTATCCAATGATAATTCTTTGTGGTGAGTACTAGAATATTTACCTACTCCTACGCATACATATGTATATACATATACATAATTTTAATTAATTTCAATATCAAGGATTGCTATGGCCACTGGAAGGAATGCCGAAATCTCTACAAGACATTGTTTTATTCTTTCCGTTTACGATCCCATCTATATCAGCACGAAACATTATAGAGAAAGGCTGGTCAATTACAAATTGGCAAGTGTACAATGGATTCATAGTAATGTCAGTATGGATAGTTATATTCTTTACACTCTGTATGGTGGGCCTTAAACGTAAAGCTTAATCCGATCTGGAATCTGGCGCCAAAGAAGAAGTTGTAGTATTAAATTTTAAATATGTATATACGTGTATAGAAATAGGTAAAAATAAAGCAGATGTTACAAGTACACATACAAAGTTATTGGTAAAAATTCTAATTTTAGCAAAAATGGCTTATCCTAAAATTGCGAACCGAACATTACGTAGCACGCCATACGCTTGCAAATTTAAAATACATATACATATGTAAATTCCTAAATCAATCATCTAAATTGTTATCCTGCATGCACATTCACTAATTTTCATTATGAACATAAGTTTTCTCCTTGTTAAAGAATTTATAATATTTTTGTAATATGTTAGCTACAATGCATGTGGTAGGAGATATACAGATATATGTATATATATGTATGTAGTATAGACATAATCGCATAGAATTAACAACAAATGTTTATGTATTTATGTACTTATGTAAGAAAAAAGTGTAAATACTTATTGGACGTAAACGAGCAAATATTGAATAAATATTATTTTGCATAAAGAAAGTCTTTATTATCGCAACAGTCTCGTTATTTTATTTGCAATGAAAGATACATTATTCAACTTAAAGTACGTACTTACAGATCCTCATATGTTGTATGTTTCTCCCTATATGTACTTCATACAAGCCTCATTTTAATCTCGTTAAAATTAAATTATTTTTTTTTTAAATATACAAAAATTTGATAAAAATACTTTTATTATAATTATTCAAAAACTAAATGTATGGAAATGAAAATTGCGGTTCCATATCGGATGTGACATTTCAACTACTTCAGAGTCTCGAATTTAGTGAGATAAAATTTAATGGCGGTTACTCGAAATTGTTCGACAACCAAACTTACTAATAATTACAATATATAATTTATTAAAAGCTGTTGTTATTCTCTCACTCCGTTGATGATTTGAGAGGAGTTCTTCACATCTATTAACACTTAACTCGCTTGGTTTTTCTCCGAAGTAAATTATTAAATTACTGAACCGATTTTAGTAAAATTTAACCTACTGTTACAACATTCATTTCGGGCAAAAGTAAATTCAAAACAGAAAATTAAAAAACAATATTCCCTCCTTAAAACTATGCGCGTGTTCTTTTATGCTAATATTAACTATATATTTACGAAAACAGAAAGTTTTACATAAAATATTTAAAATTCTATTTACATGCTTAAATAATTTATTTAGACACATTAGTCTGGCAACATGCAATGCAACCCTGATATTTGCGTTAGCCAATCAAAATGAAGCTTCTAAAATTTTCAATTACGGAAATGTAATTCTTCCATGAAACGCACACAACGCCAAGCGTTTGGTCGAAATTGGATTTCATTCGTAATTTGACCGAGAACGGTTTGTGTCTGGCGTAATACTATTGATGTTGTTACTACGATTTCTATTTTAGAAAGAAAATAGTTTAAAGTGAATCCAAAGTTAGAGTAGTTCTGCAAGTTTACTGAAAGCAGTTGTAATTAATTGTAAGTTTGAAGATAATACCACAGATTCATTGAAATTTTATCTGCAGCAAAAATAATTTCCCAGTTTTTTTTGGTAAAGAAAAACTGGTTTTATTTTTGAATAAACAATGTAATTGTCAATGAATTGAAATAATTGAATATCTGATTTGTGATCGTAATGTTTAAAATGAATGTTTTCTAGAATCTTCAGTACTTGGTACATACACAAATTTATCGATTTGTGTCAGCAAACACATCGGATCAGACGACGAATTCTCTAGTATTGTGTCAGCCAACATGGCGGACGACGAGCAATTCTCGCTATGTTGGAATAATTTCAACAGTAATTTGTCGGCTGGTTTTCATGAATCGCTTTGCCGCGGTGACCTGGTGGACGTGACGCTAGCGGCGGAAGGGCAATTTGTCAAAGCGCACCGTTTAGTTTTGTCTGTATGCTCACCCTATTTTCGCAAAATGTTCACACAAATGCCGGCCAATCAACATGCTTTTGGTAAGTGCGAAATTTCTCTATAGAAGGAAGTATTAATAATATTTATTTCTTTAGTTTTTCTCAAGGATGTATCTCATACAGCATTAAAAGATCTTATTCAATTTATGTACTGTGGAGAAGTAAACGTAAAGCAAGAAGCTTTACCAGCGTTTATTAGTACAGCAGAAGCTCTTCAAATAAAAGGCTTAACAGATGTAAGTATCAAATGTTTGTAATATAAAAATATGGAAAGCACACAAAAAAAATGCTATTTGTTCATGTCACGCTTTTGTTTTTGCGCCATTTTTATATAAATACATAAATATGTATGTATACATACACAAATATCTACATTTGTGTTTGTGTATGTATCTGCCCGAAACTGTACCCACCCCATATGAAAGTTGAAAGTGAATGTAATACGAAGATGCTTGTTGAAGCAGAAATTGAGACAATGTGTGCTTCTCCCCACATTAATATGTATTGTAATATGTAATAATATTATTCTTCTTTAATAGAGCGATCCTCCACCATCGCAATCGCCAGCGGAACCTTCCACACCTTCACCTCAAATTCAACAGATATCTTCGCCTCGCGTCCGCCAACGAACATCAACTTCTCGTTCGTTCAAAATTGAATCTGTTGAAGATTCTGGAGATGATAAGCAAACTCAGATTGTCATACAAACTACGGCGGCTCCTGCAGCACAGCAAGTCGTTGCTCAACCGCAAACACAACATTTGCAGACTCAAAGTCAAACGCATATAGCACCTCAACAAATCGCAACCACCACCACCGCCACTACTACAACTGTTGTTACGCATAAGCGACCAGCGCGAAGTATTGGAAGTGGGCCCCACATTAAACGCACCAAAAGTACAATTGATCCGCTAGATACAACTGATGTGTCGACCGGAACCCAACAAATAACTGTGCAAACAGCAGTTGTTGCTGCCCCTGCGCCTGAGACTAAAACACAAGTACAGCAACAGCAAAGTGAGCCGGAATATATAGACTTGCCAATAGAGTTGCCTACGAAATCAGAACCAGACTATGCAGAAGATGCTGGTGATGTAGATGGAGGCGAAAATGAAACCACTTATGTAGAGGATGATTCTTATGGAGAGCTTAGGTATGACGAAAGTTATTTTACCGAAAATGACGATACGCCTGCAGGTGCGACGACGGTACAAACTGGAACAGGTTCAGGTGGTGGTGTAAATGCAACAACATCAAAAGCTTTGGTGAAACAGCAACAATCATCATTCACCGACACCTCGTACGTGGATGTGGCGGACCAAGGAAACAGTGACGCACAAGGTTGGTTGAAAATACATTTCGTTTCTAGAATGTAAGAAAGTGGTATAACTGCAACTGAACTATTAACTAAGTATTCTGTAGTATGTATATCTACATATAGAAATTGTTCTTAGTACAGTCAACATTTAGTTAATGGTTCAATTACATGTATTTCCACGTTGCGTAAAGTCGGCTTAAAGAGGGTTGGTTCGTATTAGAACCGTAAATATGCCTTCATTAAGATGATCTTTCACCAACGAAATATTTACTTTAAAATTTATATATTTTATACGTATTTTCCAAAGATTTCGATTTTATTTATAAAATTGTGTTGTCTAATTGACGATACAACGGTCGTAATTCGGGTTTATACTTTTATCCATTGCAAGATTATGTGAATAATTTAAATGATCGCGATTCCGGTTTTATAATCTTATTTAGTGCAAGATTTTGTGAAGAATTTAAACGGCTGTGATTACTCTTACCTAGTGCAAGAATTTTGTGAAAAATTTAAAAATTTGGTGAACGTTATAAGTGAATATTTAAATTAAATATAACAATGTGAAGAAATATTTGCGGTAAGTCTTAAAATTTGAATTATACTTTAGAGTAATTACTTGATTAGTATATTTACATATTTAATACGCGTTAAATATTATTCTAGTATTGTGGTTTTCATACCTATTTTACATGAATTTTGTTTTGCAAATCCCACTGAATAACCTTTACTTTACTTTATAAGTGGTTTCTTTAAGTTATAGTAAATATGTACTTAAAAAACTAATGGTGCAAATATAAAGGGATCGGTGTCAAGACTTCTAATTTGAAATTGATGTCAGATGTTGTTTGTTTATCAAGCAATGGCGATACATTATTGCCGAATCTGTTCCGTGATTTTGACAAGTATTGTGATAAAAAAATAGACGTTAGGTTGGAGGTTCAAGCTGCTTAATTACGTCATACTAGGTACTATTTGTTGATAATGCTTTGTCGAAGTACTGCAGTAATTTCGCGCAATCGCTGAAAAATAGAATTATGAACGTACGTAATTAAAATAATGAAATGCTGGGATTTTTTTTCGCTAAAAATATTCCCTATCGCAGTTCATCGTATATGTCGCAAATGCGCGTAATTTGCTGTTGCTGAATTCGAAACTTTTTACAATACTTTATTTTGACAAAACTAGAATCGTTTATATTCAAATTAAATATAAAATATGGATCGGCTAATTGTCGCTATGAATTTCGAACTTTCGTTTGGAAATGATACCAATTTCGTATCTCCCAGAAGTGCAGTATACGATGATTTGCGTGGTAGGACCGATTACTGGAAAAAGGAATAAAAGTAAGACTACCAGGGGGCCTATTCTGTAACTCGATTCGAAAAAAAATTTACTCGAATTCGGATTTTCAAGCCAATTTTTGAATAAAATATTCGTTAGCTTTTGAGTTGTAGAAAGCAAAAAGAAAATTGTGCGTATTCTGGCACAGGATGGTACAACTTTCGGATAATTATAAAGTAGATTCGAATAGAGATACAGAATAGGGCCCCAGACATCTATTTTATCAAGCTTGAAATTTAACACAGGCTATGTTCGTAAATGCATCATGACTCGCAGCATAAGCAACAGTAGCAACACTGCAAGTTTGACGTTTGATACTTATACAATTTTTGACAATTTGCAGATACATTTGTTTGCAATTTTGAACGCGTATAGTACTAAAATGGAAATTTTGCTGAATCTAACACTAGACGAAATTTGTGAGCAAAGAAATGATAGATTTTCTTTAAATTTAAGAAAAAGAAGGGTATTGAAGCCAAAAAGAAAAATTTGTAGGTACAAATGTTTGTCTTTAAAAAGAAAAATACCTATAAACAAATCACTTTTTAAAACAATAAAGTCGTTTCCCGAGGACATATTCAACCGTACTCTCAGCAATAACTGCGTCTCCCCATTACTGAGATTTTCACTAAAAATTTAAAAATAATAATTTATACAATTATTATTAACATAATTTAACTAAATTCCAATACAAAAATTAAAGTAAAAAAGTTTTGCACTTACTTTTCGTCAGACATCGTAGTTAAATGCAGCAAACAATTTTTTGATAGAAATTATGTATGACAGTTGATAGAAATGTTGCTTTTTTGAACGCTTGATTATTGCAGTGTTGCAATATTGCATTTCTGAACGTTCTGTTTGTTATGCAATCGTCATGATGCGCGTCATGATGCATTTACGAACACAGCCACAGGCTATGTTCGTAAATGCATCATGACGATTGCATAACAGTATCAAACGTCAAACTTGCAGTGTTGCTACTGTTGCTTATGCTGCAAGTCATGATGCATTTACGAACATAGCCTTATTTAGACAGCTGCAGGCCGTCCGTTCGCTAACTTGAAAATATTCTTAAAATTCCTACCAACAGTAGAGAGGAGTGATGCCACTAACATGTAAAATGTAAATTTATTCAAAGCTCTAACAAACCTGACGTTATTTTACAAATAAAAGCATAAAATAGCTCTATAATAACAATTGATAATTAAAAACATAAATTTTCCTATCTACTTATTTTTTGCATAAAAAATTTCACTGCACAAAATATTAAAATTTCATTGAAATGAAAGGTATTAGTATGGTCACAACGAAATTGTGTACATGCAAAATGGACAGCTGTGTTGTTTTGTGTACATGCCGGCCATGTCGCTGTCTTCTGCCAAATGTTCATGTAGGAGAATTCACGACGCCATTTACAGTTCACTGTTGTGCTGCCATGTCGTGTCGCGCTCTATGTGTTCAGCACTTGATGTTTGCACAACAAACACCCCCAAACCTGCAATGATATTTTAGCTAGCACAATAGGGGTATTCTCTTGCTCTTGCAAGATTGCAAAAATACTATACCGAAATTTAAAAGAGCACGAGAGCACCCATTGCAGAATCTAGTGATATATGAACGGCTGATTCGGTCAATTTATTGTGAATGACTATTATGCATAGCTATTGTGAATTGGCGCACTTTCTGCATACATTTTTAACAAAAAAAACTAACAAATCTTTATAATTTAAATAGAAATTATAAAGCTATTTAAAACTTACCTTCCTCAACAATTTAACGACGTAATATGTCTTTATGTATAATGACAGCTAAAACAGGGTTGCAATTATATTTTTGCGTGACATTGCAAGCAAATATGCATAGGTTTTGGTCTGACATATTTTACAGCCATTGCAAATAATTTTCTGCGTGTGTTTGTTGTTGTGCCGGTGCACCAAGAGGAAATATATGCAATTCTTGCACCGTGCAAGAGTTTTGCAAGAGAAAGAGAATACCCCTAATTGGTTTAGTTATAAATTTTTGTGCAGCTGTTCAAATGTTGCAACATTTGCGCAATAGCTATTTTGAGCTTTCAATTTTGGCAAACAACTGTACAGTTTGCATTATCGAAAACGCCTACCCTCTGCTGATATTCAAGATAAATTTAAAGTTGCTGATATTTTGCATAAATCCCGCTCAAAAATGACTGCTGAATGAGATGCTAAACTTTTTCGGAAATTCAGTGCACGCTGGCAACACTGCGCAGTACGTACTGCAGATTTTATGCTGGTTGTATGTCCTTGCATGAAATTGCCTGTTCACAAACGGACTATTTGTGGCTCAAAACCGGTTTTAGAGGTTGAGGAAAAACGAAAGGACTATACCTACCGTGCTCGGGTAGCACGCTATGTGTTCTTGTTCGTCACTACGCAATTCATTTTAATTTTTTTTTTTTAACGATATATTTTTTCATTTTAACGACATGTTCGAAAATTTTAATTTTGTTATCTATTTTTTGTATGTAGTATGCATAGTAAATAAGAATATTTAAAAATTATGGTTAAGGATAAAAATAAGGCACTTAATTCAAATATTTAATAACATTTAGAAGTATTAAAAACAATATTATATGTATATAAAACGAAATTACTTTTACTGTTTTAAATTATATTAAAACTATTAAGTGGTTATGTAGAGTAAAAAGCCAAAAACCGATTTTTTCCTGAGAAAACTTTTAAACTTATTAATCTCAAAATGTGTACCCATATTATGGTATCTTTTAACTGTATTTTAAGACTTAGTATCAAAAAAAAAATTTTAATTGGAAAGGAACTACAGCTGATCTCCTGCAACCCTCTCGATACGTTTTGCATAGAACACTATATCTCTGAACTGGATCCTCTGAAATTAAAAATCCAAACAGATTTCGTTAAAGTAATGTTAAATCTAGTAAAGAAAATTGAAAGAATAAGCAAAATAAAATGTTTTGACAAAATGGCGGTTACTGAAAAAACCCAGTTTTGTCCAAAATTCGACCTTTAATTGTTTATTAAAATAGTATTTATCGGTAATAAAAAATCTCCATTTAATTATTAATAATTATATTTAAGAAGCTCGTGTTAAAATTTTAGACTAATCGGCTTAGGTGTTTTCGAGATATGTAAAAGTTAATGCTTTGTACATTGTCAAAGAAGAAATGCAGGTAAAGAGCAAAATCTTCCTCGCAGTGTGATACGCTTCTTCGATTAATCCAAATTACTATATCTAACATGTGTATAATATTATTTCTTCTTAATACAGAAATGTAAAATAGGTATTATTAATTTTTCGGGTCATACATTGGGAATTGTGTTGGTTCTCTTCATTGATTATAACAACTTTTAATAATCGAAAAGCAACTCTATGCACCAAGGCAACCCTAGATAGTTCTTAGATGTATGTTGTGATTTTTGTGTTTTCTAGGCGAAATTATAAGTTTTGCTAATAAAAGTGATTTTCGTAAAAGTAATTCAATAATGTGGTGATAATTATTAAAAATCCTCTTGGGATAAAATTCAATAACACGGCATAAACTAACTTCATTCGCAATGTTACTTTCCACGAATAAATTGTCAATGTTCAGGACGCGTATGTGCCTACAGATTTCAGTGCATTTGAAAAATCTGTTGTAAATAGTTTGTGAGTTCAAAAACTAGAAGCAAGTATAATAAAAACGTGCATTTAAATAAATATATACAACTATGTGCATTATTTCGTATTAAATATGTATGAAACATATAGAGATGCGGAAAGGATTGTATTTAAAGGGGTCAGTAAGTCCAATTTCGACATGGCTTTTTAAACCATTATATTCATGACAGTTGTAATTTATTGCAGTTTTTTATACCTAAACCATCAATGTCCTAGAATAAATCGCAAAAAAAAAATATACATCAACAATCTCAAGGTAGTATTAATGTTTTTAGCAAATTTTCTGGCTAGTGACGTCCCCTTACCTTGATATCTGGTAAGTTAATTAATTATAAATGTACATTTCACACATTTTAAAGCATTCGTCTAGATAGCAAGCTGCCTATTAAAATGTTGAACAGTTCGCTAAAATATCTACCAGTTTTTATAACTTATTCCATAATAAATGATTAAAAATGATTGCTGTTGCAATTTGTGAACGTCTTTTCATTCCTAAATTGTTATAAAATTATTATTTATGAATGTATTGACTTTTTTTTATCATATAATTCAATATTATTGTTATTGTTACACAGGTGAAGATGAAGTGAAATTCATACGAAGTCAGAAAAAATATGCCCAGTTAGTTTATAACGGATTCATATACAACAAGAAGTTAACTCAGGCAAATGGACAAACTACATGGCGGTGCGTAGATCTGTTAAAGTTACGTTGCAAAGCTGTCGTCATTACGAAAAAGAATAAATTAGTTGCTGCACGACGTTCCCACAATCATGAGGATCATGTACAACGTATAGGTCAACGGCCTTTATATAAAATAGAGGAAGATCTCAGCGAGTATATCGAAATTAAACCTGAAGACCCGAAACTTGCCGAATTCATGAATGTTTCCAACATCGAGATCTGTGCACAGAAAAGTGGCAAAGAGTTTAAGCTATTTGTCCCGACACCGGCAGTACGAGCAGCCACAACAGTTTGGCCTAATTATCAACCAGAATAAGATGTTGTGTGTTTGGTAACATAAACCAACTTCTATTTACGTCTAATTGTAATTGTAAATTTTAAATAAAGCCTATACGGTAGATAAAACCAATACAAAATAAGTTACTGTGGTATATATTCATAATTATAACTCTTAGAATTTTTCTTATATATGTATATTAAAATCACATTTTGACTTAAACATTTGTATTTTCTGATTTCCCTTATTGCAGATACAGAATTAATGTTTATTGTCAGTCCCTGGGCTACACCTTGTCTAGTGCTACGCAACTTTATGTATAACTGCCACAGTCGGAAAAATAGCAAAGAATACTGGCGTTGCCATAATTACTCAAAGAAAGTACAATCAGAACGGTGCCGTGCTCGTTGTGTGCTGGAAGATGGAAAATTAAAGTCTGAAACTGGTGGATTGCATAATCATCCGCCTCACACAGAAAAAATCGAAAAGATGATTGAACGAAACCGTATGGTTGAACTTAACAATGGTGGAGGGAACGGTCTAGGTTATAATATAAGCCGAGGAAGTGTTGAACTAAAACCAAATCGTCGCACTTATCACTTGCCCATACGAGTGCAACAAGAAGCGGGAGATGAGCTCATCGAAACATCAATTATGTTAATAAATAATAAATTTGATACCTAGTTTTTATATTGTATTTAGATAATACATAAAATATAGAGTTACATATTCAGGCTAAATTGAGAACAACTAAATCATATAATATCCTATAAAACTGAGAATAATTGTGTTGCTTATTTAATAATAAAAAATAGTAACGCAACTATTTAACAAAGTTATAAATAAATTACAGACACGTCGCCAAGGCAAGGGGATAACGAAGCTTCCGAAGAACCTTGTGATAACGATGTGGCTCAGAATCGAGTGAATTATCGTTCAAGTTTAAAAGGAACTTACCAACTGGTATTGGATGGGTTTCCTTATTCACGACACCGAATACGTGGTTGCACAATTTACTGGCGCTGTGTTCAATTTCGTCCCTTAAAGTGTGTATAAAACAGTATAAACCATAATTGTTCACATTGGAATGTATGCATTTATATATTTTTACACATTTAAAATTACAGATGTAGAGCAAGAGTTCGAACTAACCCTGCCGGAGATCGTGTTTCGATTGTGGACGAATCCCACAATCATCCTATCGTTCGAGAGCGACGTAAAAAAGGCACACTTAAATATGTTTATGAGCAACGCAAGCTGGAGCGTAGTTGCAGTTTTAAATAGCAATATCCGTGCTGTGAAAAATTTTCATTAATGCAAAAAGCATAAAAAAGTTTGTTTTTCATTATTAAACTTAATCTGTTGTTTGTTTAAGAGAGGGGGAGGATAATATAAAAATATTCAATTATTTAAATCGACGTCAACTGAAAAGTGTCTGCATACGCACAATTTATTACACTCACATCATATAATATTCAATATTTTTATATTTTAGCAACATCTTGTAACTCTAACACGAACGCAGGAATTGTTACGTCTCTAAAGTATAATTACAGAGGTCAATTAGTCTACAACGGTTACACGTATTCAATGCATTCGGAGAACGGTAACACTTGTGTGGTTCATTGGCGTTGTTCGGCGTATACAAAACTTCGATGTCGTGCAAATATAAAAACCCGTGGCAAAATGTTAGTCTCTCTGCGTGGTATACATACACATCCTGCAAAAAATCCACTTAGTTGTAGCCCCATAATATTTAAGCAGGTTTAATGCGCATTTTCGCATACAGCAACGTATTTTAAAGAAATAAAATTTAAAATAACTGAAATAAAATTTGTGTATTTTACTTTAACACTTTCCAGCTAGTGATAAATTTATCTTTCATATTATTAATATTTATTATTTTCTTTTCAGTTAAAAAGCGAACGCCTGTAAATATGATTTCTCCAGTTATTATGCCACAACAACATCAACAATCGAAGCAAAAAAACACATTATATAAAAGGCCATACAAATCCTTGACGATATATACAGTTGATGGTATGCCTGTCGTTAAGTCATCATATTCGGAAATTAAAACTGGCGAAACAATTTTGAAAACGTCCGGGAATAACCATCACTTAACTAAAATTGGTAAACCGCGGATGTTCGGAAAGTGTGTTACTTGCTTGAAGAAAACACATAAAAACCATTTAGCTCTCTCTAAAATCACCACGTATTGTCCACAGTGCCCCGGTGGTGTTTGGATGTGTGAAGATTGTTTTGATAAAGCTCATTAGATAATTTTGAAATCAAATTATTTTTCTATTTTCAATAAATCTTATATTATACCACATATTTTTATTTATTCACTAATCTTTCAACTCATGCTCAGTAATATTAGACAGCAGTAACTGTCTGAAACATATCAATGTATTACTTTCAGAAATATCTATCGCAAAACCAGAATAATTATCTCAACTATTCCCTAATGTTTAATAATATTACAATAAATATCTGTTCGTTGGTAATGACAAAACAAAGTTGTAGCGGTTAACTAAACTCCGTTAGGATGATGAAGTTCAAATTGATTTTCATCGAAGTCATCATACCGGAGGCCCAGAAAACGTGTTCTTTCGACTGGGTCGGATCAAAGGGAGTGTGGTGTTAAAGAGAGGACTAGGTAACCGATGGGAGAAGATAGTGGCTACAACGACAACAACAACAGACGGGTATCTATTTAAAATTTAACGGCTTTGATGACAGAATTTTTACCATCAACCGTGGAAATTTGAAAATATATTCACATTTGTAGCAATTATGATATAATCAAATACATATATCCCTTTTTTTAAGATTTATGCGTCTAATTATAAGTTTTCAATATACAAGGATTGCAAACAATTTTCTCTCATATTAGACGTATTAATTTCTATTCTACAGCTTGTATTAACGAATCTAATTTGGTGAGACATTAGGCAGAAACATGTGTTCGATAGTAGACTTATTATCTTTTTCCATTTTCCGTGGATATTTTTTTTGTATAAAAGAATGATTGTGTTTAGCATGAAGCACCTCGAGTTGCGAATTTTTTGTTGTACGTACTCTTGCCCTGCATTTGGTGGTAGATCGTGTAGAACAAATCCACTTAATACCTTTGGAATTTTCCATGAACTTGACATATTGATAGCCTCCATATACGAGTTTAACGGATTTCCTTTGTCCAGCTGTGAAGTAAAAGTTTTGACTGCCAGCTTTAGGTATTGAAATAGGTACTAAAATGAAAAATACACAGGTATAAAATGAATTAGTTGTAGGAAATTTTGTTTGCTTGGTTTAATTATGTTGCACCGGAGCGGCAAAACTTATAAAAAAAAAACTTATTTGCTATAAAGTAGTTATAGATTTTATTCAAAGAACTATTTTAAATCAGCTTTAGAAAAAAGCAATATTTTTATATACTCAATATATGTAGTACATTTCCTTGAAAAATGTAAAGTTAAAGTTGGAGTAATTGTATGTTTACATATGCATATATGTATATTCCAGAAATTATTTCTTTAAATCTTTTTTTATGACGATATTAGGCTCCTCTATTTCCGTAACATCTGCTACGATTTCTTCATATTTTAAGTGCATTCCTAATTCAGATACATCGATTGGGTCCGTAGTTGTGACTCCTACCGCATCTACGCTCGAACTTTCTGTTATCGCCACTTTCTTATCCTTCTTTGGTTGTGCACTGACAATCGGTGGTATCCTACGTGTACGCTTTTTACGTCGTACGATTTCTTCATGCGTATGGTAGCGGTTAAGTGGCATAACTATGTCATTAATGGTATAGACACGTGAACGACATTTTTGGTTCCACCATTGATTACAACGCCAAAATTTCTTTTCCTCACCAGTGGCTAATTTCAAAATTTTCTCAAAGATGAATGGTTGGCCGCCATATATGAGCTGCACACGTCCTCTTGATGTGGCCGAATAAATAGCAACACTGCCTTCTGGAGGTGAGGTAAACAAATAAATAAAAATATAATATTAGTGGAAATTTACAATAATCAAAAATAATTAAAACACATAAATAAACTCTAAGAAGAAATACAACTTTAAGAACATACAATTTTCTGAATGTTTATTATTTATATTTGTAGTTTTCTTATTTTATTTTAGTTAAGGCTTAAAGTGATCTTTTCAACTTCTTCAGCACGCGCAGAGAGGGTTCATGATTGTGTTCAGGTTTGGTAAGGCATACTCTGAACAGACCATTTGGTTGTTTCGTTGTAGTGATGCGAGCGTTGCATGGCTTCATACCGACACGTCGACTACGACAATTCCAATACGTTGTATTACCACATACATTATTTTTGGCGTATGTGAACTGGTTGAAACACAATAAAGATTTACCCCGTTGTCCTGGTATAAAACAAAGGTTCATTTTCTTTTGAGTTAGAACCAATGATGATATTTTTTCTTCTCTACCGTCATCTCTACTCTCTGTATTCGTTTCGGATGTAAAAAGGTTGCTCACTAAGTTTAAGGATGACTTGTTATCTGCAAAGAATTTAGCTTTGGTTAATGTGATATCTTTAACTGTTTAATATTACATATACTTAAAGTCATTCTGATTTTTTTTTTTTTGCAAAATAATTCACAATATATATCTACAATGAATGAGTTTTTGGATAATTTACTTCTTTATTTTGTACTATTTATCAACTTGGTTTTTCATTCAAATTAACGTGGCAGCATTTTATCAAATTGTGGCGGAAGAAGGGATACATTTGTTATGGGCGGTAGATAAAGCGCTCGTAACTGCATTGGCTGGAATTGTTGTATGTGCTGTAATTGAGGCAAACATTGCAAAGAGCTAATAGGACGAATTGGTTCTAGCTGTTGTGTATCATCCGTAATTTCATGTTTTCGTTTGGGTTGATGTGTTAAAAGATTTTGTTTTTGCATCAATTCCAATTCAGCAGCTGTGTACATTGGTTTATGTGTATGTTTCGCTGACGTTACATGGATTACATCCCCGGTGAATGTTTGTTTTGTTACAAGTCTTGCGCGGCATTTCGCCTTATGATACATAGAGCATTTCCAATCCCGAGAAAGTCGGCCGTCTCGTACTTTTTCATTCGGGGTATATGTATTATATTCATGTAGCACGAGATGAGTTCCTCGACGTGAGCGTATATATTGCACCGGAAGATTGTTGTCTGCTAAAATAAAACAATATAGATGTTACAATAAATGTAGAAAAGAGATATGTACATATGTTACAAATGTTGATGTATTGATGTTTGATTTTGTATTTTATTATATTTATGTATATAAGTTTATTTAGTACGATGATGCTACAAAGCAGTCTTATTACAAATTAAATAAACCAAACCTTATTTATTTACATTATTACTTTCTCTTTAAATTTTGCTGTTCTACTGTGTGATTATGTTTCCGCCGCAAAATTAAAGCCAATGTATCCTTGCGTATAACAGCACGAGCGCGACATTTGTTACGAAAATTTGCACACTTCAAATAATATTTGCTCGGAGATTGTGATCCGATTACAAAACGAAAGTTTTCTATAGTTGTAAATTTCGTACCGATGACGAGAGCATTTTTAATTGAAAAAGCTAAAGAAAAAATACATATATACATTTTTGTATTAGAAATTCAGAGTTAATTGAAAATCCTCTCAATATAAATGTGTTATGAAAAATTTAATATATATCCCATAAAACAAATTGTATAAAATTCAATATTAAAACTTCTTTTTTAAAAGTATTTCACTTTGATTTATTTTTTAATGTACTCAAATAACAAATTTTATGCATATATAAAACAACTTACCTTCAAATAATTGGTGAATGATTATGACATCTTTGACTCAATTTAATATTACTTTGACCTGCTGTGATGCAGCGCGCTGGACAACGTAATGTATGACTACTATTTTTACTGCACACCCAGTTTATTGTAGAATTATACCTTCTTTCCGCTGTATACATATACCCATGATAAAGAAGATTGAGGCCACCACGTCTGTTTCGTTTAAATTGAAAATGTGTTGCTATCCAAGATCTGTTAACACCTGTAATTTTTTAATTTTGTTAGACACAGCAATTAGAAGAACAATGTCTCCAATACACATAACACGTTCCAACACCGCTTATAGCTAACATACTAAATTTATTTTCAAGCATTCACTAAATAATTACACATATTTATAAATGGTTATGATCTCCACGCAACGATGCAATCTGATCACATTTCGTAATGACACGCGCGGTGCATTTTGTGTACTTGCATCGCAGTTTTACACATTCCCAATAACAAACATCCTTTATTCGCCGATTCAATGTGTATGGCTTGCCGTTGATAGTTAGCAAATTGTTCCCGCGAACACTTCTGGTAAAGCATACATCGAGATCCTCATATTTTTGTTTGCGCTGTTGCAATTTGTTAATTTCCGCACAAAATAAGCCATTTGAAGTATTAGCTGGTCCATATTCTGAAAAAATCAAACGAATTTCCATTTATGTACATATGTAGCAAAATTTATCCAAAACTTACTTATAAAATAAGTATTTTAACATTAAACATTCTTAATATACAATAGTCATAAATTTTACAATTTTGTGTTTTTATTATTGTCAAAACATTTCTATAACATTCATTAAATATCTTTTTTCATGAATTGTGATATAGAAAGCTGCAAAAAAAATTGTTCCAGCAAACATTTCTAACACAGTATTGAAGACGCTTTAGCAAACAACGTAAATTAGTAGAACTGTATGCTAAAAAATATAATGCAATATCAATAACATATTAAACGAAAGTTTTGCACGTTTGTAAAATCTAAATATTATTTTTTTTTAACTTTATTATTTTCAGATTGAGTATTCGTTTCACATCTTATTCTTAAAACACGCAACTTTTTTCTGATGCACTATAACAAATAATTAAGGTACCGCTGACATTTAGAGTTGCCAAATTTTAAAAACCAATGTTTCCAAGCCTTCTTAAATTTTACTTAAATTCCATTATAGGGATAAGTGCAGAGAATGATTTTTAATTAGAATCTGTATATTTTATAGTATCAGTGTTAAAATATATCATATATATAGTAATTTAAAAGACATAATAGGTTAAATTTACCTACATCTTCCCAATTTGAATATACGTATTTAATGCGCATTGATTTATTTTCTTATCGATAAATAAAAGGATACATCGACTTTGTCGAATATCGATAGATTAGTATTGCAGCTAATTTCATGTGACAACAAATACATTTGGACGGCCTGAGAAGTAAACTTTATTAAATTAAAAATGTTGTGAATTTAATTGAATAAACTGTTTTAATTGTTATTTTAGGCAAATATTTGTGGGAATTATCCAACAGTAACGGCCTCGAAAATAGTTAATGAATTGAAAAACTGAAAGTGAAATGAAGCTATAAGTGTGGAGCATGGCCAAGGCCTGTACAATCAACTTGCGTGAATTACATTTAGAGGCTGTAAATGCGATAATATTTATGAAAATTTTAAATAAAATGTATATTGTGAACTAAAAGATTATAATTTAAATAAATACAATTTTAAGGTTTTCCGATCCCGCTGATAAATTTGTTTTTATTTATTTCCATAATTGATGCATAAATTTCATTCAAATATTTAATCACATTATTTATATTGTGCTTATTTTACAGACAAAAATATACATACAAATAACAACAACCAAAACAAAAAACTTTCAAATAAGTCGGCAGAGGCTAAAATTCCATTGCATGCTGGCAGTAGAGTTTACGTATCCAAACATGATTTAGCTAAAATTTTTATACCGAACGCCTGCATTTATACGTCCCGGTTAAGTGAACTGGTATTTGGTTTAGATGTGTTGGAAAATATAGCACGTTCAAATGCTAAACAACGACTTCTAATGCTTGACGAGAATTTGCTGAAATCCATAATAAGTAAATTACCATTTGTATATTTTTCTTATTTAAATAACCGAAGTATCTTTGATAGCCCATGTAGTACAGGTATTCTCAATGAGAGGAGAGACCATTGACGAGAACACAGTGCTTTCGTTTATACAACACAAAATTAGGAACATGTCAAATGTAACACCGCCAACAGCAAGTGAACAACATTCAAAAAATAATTCCACTTTTGAACGCAGTTCTCAGGTCAATCCATAATAAGTTTATCGTGTTTATAATCCTTATAAAATATATGATTTTTCAATAATAAAGAACAATTGTCTTAGTACATCTAATATTACGACATGAAACGGTGTATAAATAATACAGATATTATAATAAAATAGTATTATGCATAATTATACATTATAATTATAACGTGTTTTTTAACACTAATGAACATTTAAAATACTTTTTTTCAGATTTGAAATATATATATGAAGACAAAAATACTACAACATATTTACAATACTCTACTACACAGCGTGGCCGTGTTATGCTTATTTATAACGGATATCGCTATGTAGAGAACCGTCAAAGTCACAAAAATATATTCTGGCGCTGTTCACGTTACGTTAAGTATGGGTGTAGAGCGACTGTTGTCACATCAAAGCTGCATGATGATGTATCGGCTATACGAGTTACTGGTTCACCTCATACACATGATCCAGAAATGAAAACAGATAATCTTGTAGAAATTTCACCTGATTTCATTGATGAATCAAAAGGAAGCTTGCTAAGGATGGTTTCATTACTAAGCGATCTTAAATAAAAAATTAGGAAAATTAATCCGGCAATCATTTACCTACGGAACAAAATGTTATTCTATTTTTGTAATATATGTATTCTAAGTGCAATAGATAAGTACAATAAACACCATAAATTATTTCTGACTTATAAGCACCTAGAAAATTAATATGAATATGCTTTCCACAAGTTTATAAAAATTGTGTGTTACATTAAAGTAAATTTAAAATTTTTTTTGACATTGACAAACTCTTTTATCGTATACAGTAGAAAAAACTTCTTATTTCAATTAAAATTACTAATAAACTAAAATTTTCTTTATTTCAATTTTAGTTACAAAACCAATGACATTACCAAAATTACTGGATGGGAGATTTTATAAAGACGTTCAGCCGAATCGGAAAACTTTTGGAGGAATTCAAGCAACATGCACAACATGTTTAGGTGTAATATCAGGGACTACAAAGTCTACAGGTAACTTTCTTAGTCATATCAAAAGGCGTCACAGAGAGATACTATCAGCATGCCAGATGTATTGTCAAACAAAAGCTCCACATATGAGCACTGTTTTATCTGATGCTTACAATAATATGTGTGACAGTATCAAAGCAGAAACTGGTATCAAAGAAGTACGTAAAGATAGTTTGGGTGTGCCAATATATACAGAAGCCGGATTATCACCACACGTTCAATTTCACGGGCAACATAACACACCATCAGCAGCATTTTTATGGCATAAAGCATTGCCAGTAGTAACCCCAAGCGCCATTGCAGCTACTGCATCTATGCAATATAGAAAATTAAAGCCAAATATGCCAACGAATGGGTGTTATATTAACACTCCTCCTTAGAATAAGAATTAATACTCCTCAAAAGTATGTTAAGATTCTTAAAATTATAAGCAGGTGCGAATATTTTTTTTTATTTTAAATGAAATATTAAATCATATAACTAGTTTATATGAAATCTTAGAATTAAGTAATTTACTGCCAACTAACTCACTATAATAAAAATACGAATCTTATGACAAAACAGCATTGATAATAATTTGTTGCGTCATACTTTTCATTTCATCAATATTAATTAACTTACTTCTGAACAAAAAACCTATATCGATATACATTTTCTTAAGTTTTATCTAGATATCTTTCCAATTTTCAACGCCTTATGCAAGCATACTTAGATATATTCATACATAAGTATTAAGTATTATTTAGGTGGGCTTCATAAAAAATAAGGCGTTTGCTGTAGTAAAAATTGAAAACATCAATATTAATAATAAAATGATATACATTTTATATTGCCAACTTTATAACATAAATTTTGAAGCGTGAAAAATTATATGTATGTATGTATCCAAATATATTAAAAGACAATCACATTTTAAGTTTTATAATATATATATGGTTTATTGTGGTAAAAACACCACAAAATCGATTGTCACTTTAAATGTTTAGCGTTTTGAATCTCACCCCCATATGTAAGTATGTAATTTAAAATGAGAATGATATATGGACTGTATTTTATTAATGTAAAAATAATATATGTATGTCTACCTAAGTATATTGTCCATACAAATAAACTAAAAATTTTTCGTTTAACATTTTAAACATATTTAACTTTTCTAAGAGATCGTATTGCATTGTAATTTTCCTACATTTTGTCCTATTGAACTAAATTTTTTATAAATTAACAAACCAGCCCGTCTAGCGGTAGCAATGCGTTGACCATCACCTATATGATTGTGAACATCTTGAGGAAAATTATTTATATTTATTAATAGTTTCAAGTTAAACGCTGAATATTTACCATTTGTAACGTATAGATCATCGCCAATAGTTTTTAAACGACTTCGGCATTTTTTGGAACGATTGTGAATACATTCCCAGTATACCTTGTCACTATTTCTTCCGAAACGCTTTAAATTTGAGCGATATATAAAATCATTTATCGCCAACAGTGTGCCGCCCTTACGACTGTAAATAAACATTTGCGGACCACAGTTACGTACATGTTGCATTACTGTAAATAAATATTGGAAAAAATGTATTAGTTAACGAGTATACGCATATATTAGCCAAAGATGCCTGTCCTGTAATATATTGAAATTCAGTATATAGGCACTTATATTTTTTTATTAATTATCTTCATGTTCTTATGCACTGTACTACCCACTTAAGGCACTTGCTATTCAATGTCTGTATACAGAAGTTTATAAAATCTAGAATAAAAAAATATTTATAATTATATGTAGTTGGAGGATTCGACATTGTCGTATCATTTCTTTTTGCCTAAAAGTGCTTTTTGCAAGCGTCGCTTTATTTTTTCTCGAAAATCATTTGTGTCCGATGAAACAGGTGTATCTTCGTTTGGCTCTGCCAAAAACTCTTCCGAATTATCCAATTCCATTGTTCGCGACTCATTTGTCTGCACTGAATCAGTTACCTGTATCTCATACTCATCGAAGGCGTCAACTTGTTCGTGTTGTTCTTGACTATTTTCATCGTCCAAATGACCATCAGGTTCAAAAGTCATTGATGTAACACTTTTATCTGTGGCCTGCATGAAATGTACATGTTCTCCGTCCAGGGGGAAGACACGTTTCTGATCAGTAACAACTCGAACTTTACATTCCTGCATATACTCCTTATAACAACATTGAAAAATTGAATATGGACCTCTTCGGAATGTGAATCGAAAATGATGTCCTTCGTAGATAAGTTTCATGCCGCCTTTGGTAGTAGAAGCGTATAAAGCAGGTTGCCCACGGCCGCGTTGTACAGCAGCTAATACTCTGTCTGCCAGACGCTCATCCTTTTTCGGTTGTTTAGGACGACGCCCGCGTTTTCCTTTTAGAGGACGAGTTTCAATCCATGCCGAGTCCGACTCTGATAAATTTGCTGAAAAGTTTAAATATATTTAATATTCCAATCAAACCACATTAAAGTATATAATTAAATATTAAACTATTCATGAAATAAAACAACAAAATCACTAATTGTGAGGATTAAATATAAATTTATTTATTTTTGCGTAGGATGGGTGAAATTTTGTTTGTGTCACGCGTCATTCGGTAAACGAAAAAAATGTGGCAGGGTTGCATACCTCATTAGTTTTAATTCGGATGTAGTCGATATACATCGACATTATGTACGATAACTTTTTTGATATAGTGCTGCATAATTTAAATATCAAATTATAAGTATATTCTCAATTACAATACATATTTGATAATTTTTTGCATTAAGTAAATATTCTGAAGTATCACCAATATATTCCAATAATATGTGCAGTTAAAATATTCTCTTCTCGGCAAACCCTAAATCGTATATTTGATGCATACCTGTACTTCGAAACGCCATTTTGAAGCGTATATTGTTTCGCAATTATTGTTTGACTATTTTCGCCGCATTTTTCGTCGCTTATAAAATAATATTGTGTATTTTATCTATATATATTTTTATGAAACTAATAATATAAGTTCTGTGTTATCATCTATATAACAAGTTATACCTGAGAAAATCCATAATATGTGAAACTGTGTTATGTGTATTTCGTGTTAATTTTGGTAAATGGGCTTTGGTTCCTACAAGAACTATGCAACTATAAAATAAAATGGAAATATTAGTCAGAGTATGTGAATTTCTTGAATGGAAGTTTAAATCCACTATAAAAACAATATACGAAAATGGCTGATAATTTGCAAATATTATCCAAGTGAGTAAAGAATAATAATAACACATATTCTAAAACTTTCCTAGTATGAATTTAATAACCATACATATGTATGTATATAAACTTTTTATTGAGGAGTACTCGCAGATTGTTTGTCAGTATGGACATTTTTTTGCTTAATTTGGCGCAATATTTACAGAACTATTCAATATATCATGTTTATCATGTTTAACATGACTTTGCCCCTTGAGCATAAAAGCATTTGGTGTTTAGGAATTACTTACCACATACATATTTTTATTAAATCAAAGCCACAATTCTAAAAATATAACATGCATCACGTGTATGTGACATATCTATATGTATGTATATAGTGGTTATGCATAAAAAAACAACATTGTTCATTTTTGATATTTAACGCAATTTATTTATAATATGTAATATATAGTAGTCATGGAGGAATCTGAAGATTTTCTAGCATCTCATTTTGATCATGTTTTAATAATGTAAAATTGAAGTACAGAAAGAATTTTACAATTCTTTGTAAATAAATTAAATTCGTTTCTACTTTCCATAATAGAAATTTCTAATTTCCATTAAAAAAAATACATTTTACTTGAAATTTTGCCTATCACTTCATTTATATTAATTCTTAATTATTTGAATATGTCCTAATATTCCCCCATTGTATTTACTCTAATTTAATTTAAGAAATAGTACTATTGGAAAATTGTCCGGAATTTGCCTTAAACACGTTTAATATATTTGTACTTGTGTTTTCTTTTTTTACATAAATTACGTAAAGTAAGGGAATTAATATTGCTTTTAGTTTTACCCCACTAGAATTATAAAGATCGTGTTAAAGCTAAGTCTGAGTAAGGTTCAACCACCGCGATTTAAAATTGTTTGTTGTTGTTGTTATAGCGAAAAAAATTGGTCAAAAGATGATGCATGTATTTAAAGTATCAAAATTTGGACGCTCCATGCAAAATTTTTCGTGTTATAAGGTGATAATAAAATTTATACTAATTACAGAACATAAATATTAATTAAATTATATGTAACATAACTAATATATTTTATGAATGTATAAGTTTATTTAGTAAATTCTAATTTTGATCAGATCACCTGGCTTTTTGAAACAGCTGCCCCTATACAAGATAGTTTTCAAATAGTGAACTTTACTTCTGTGATGATATTGAAAACAGTAAATGTATATACATATATTATCAGATAATATACAAAAAGAAATGTCAAGCTTGCGAAACTTATTCGAGACTTAAACGAGAACAAATAAAAATATGTGTTATGTATAAAACCACAATTATTAACTTCCTATTTTTTAAATCATATTTATTCAATTGTTTTTTGTCATGATTGTCAAAAATTAAATTAAATTTTCAATGTGGCCAGTCAAAGTTGCGATAAAAATTATTCCTCACATAATGCCGAACCCCGCACCAACATCTTATCGGGCAATGCAGGGCTTCGCTTGTTATTTATGTTCAGTGTTGCTGTTTACTTTGTATATTATTTGGGTTCTTGCGCCGTTGAAGCAGCTGGGGTTTCAAAATTTTCCATACAAATATTTGGCATTATGCATGACCAATGTGGTGTCGTGTTTTTTGGTTATGATTTATTACGTTTTTTATCCTGCAATTAATTTGGCAATGACCCCGAACGTCGACGAAATATCGGCAATCATAGACGTAAAACTATTAACACGTGGCAATGAATTGGAAGATGTAATTAATTGGAAGACAATAAAACATTTGGAAAATGTGCAACGACGACAATCTAAGGAAATATCGTTAGAAAACAAAATTATGGAAAACTGTCGTTGCTGTAAGGGAGCTCAACACGAGGTGAATGTGATTACAACAATACCTACGCTGTATCACATCGACTTGGCTGAAATTAATCGTTTAGTATATGATTAGCTTATAATTAAAGAATGTCACTAGTCGTAGAATAAACATATGTTTTTGGTTATGTACGTACATACATATAAAATTCGTAATAAATAATAGGGGAAAAGAGTTTTGAATTTGAAACTAATATATGCTGCGGTTTTGTTTTAATCGATATAATTTTGTTTCTTTACGTACATGCATATGTTTAAATAAGGGTATTTGGTTTCAGATGAAAATATTGAATACGACCCCGCTGATTTGGAATTCATCTTTAGTCAACGGGGACATCCATTAATTGTGCTCAACAATTACTTATACCGAAAGAATCGTGGTCGTTATTGGCGCTGCATACGTTGCACGAAGCATAAGTGTAGAGCTCGTTTAATTGTCTCACCGAAACGTTATGTACGTTTGTACGGCATGCACACGCATGGCAAAGAATCGGAGAAAATTGAGTGCGGACGTAGAATTTGCAATGAATTGAAAACAACCTGTCTTAAAGAACTTGACTTAGGTTCAAAGCTCTCCGTTCGACAGCCACATTTTAATACAGATGATTCAAACTATGCAAGCACGCCACCAGATGATTGTCTTCGGCGTTACGAAAACGTGGAACCGGAACTATACATGACAATGCAGTAGCAATACGTTGATGATTGTTCACAATTTCAACTAAACCTAAAATAAATCTTAATTTTATAAGAAATATAATTATTTGCTGTTTTTTTCTCAGTAAAATATATGTATATACTATTTAAAAAATTCGTAACGATACCTAATAAATTGTAATATTAATTTAATCGTAAATTCCAGGGAGTTCGGATTGCAGAGATGCTGAAAACGAATCACATAAAAGAGAAGCCGTTATATACACCATGCCTTTTCCATTAGGTGTATGGTTGGAAAACCAAGAGGTATTATACATGCGCAATCAAAAACAGGGTTATAATCTAATTTTCAACGGGTTCATGTATAAAAAAGAAGCCAGTTTTCGTTCTACGATAAACTGGATTTGTTCCAGAGGTAATGGAAGGCGAGTATCGGATAACAAATGTACCGCCCGCTGCATTACCAAGTGGGATGGCTCCATTAAATTGGGCAAACATCCACACAATCACCCGCCCAAGTTTACGCCTGAAACGATGCCATCGAAGGCGTTATCAAGAGCAGAATTTGCTTTGACATTATAAGTCAAGCAGTGCATTCATCAAAATTTTACAGTTAATATGTGCTCGTAAACATATGCATACTTATATACTCGTCTATTCCTACATACTTAAGTATTATCGAATGGCCATTTAAGTGCCGAATAATAAAGGCTACTGAAAATAATTGTAAGAAAATTAAAGTTTTAAAAATGTACGTGTATAATTAGTTTTTTAAAGTAATAAATCACTTAGTAAGAAAATAAAATATCTCTCTCAAATACCAGTATATAACAAAAGTACAATTAATACAATTTTGTAAGATTTTCAGGGTTACTTTATGTTAATAAGCCCTAAATATATTCCAAATAATTTATGGGCGAAACTTTTTATTGTATATTTGGGAAAGTTTTTCTGCACTGTATTAGTTCAAGCCAAGTTCAGATATTTTGAATTAAATAATAAATAATATATTTTAATAATATATTTTAATTGCTAGCAATTTACCTTTTTTCTTTTAGCCATTATTATCACGGAAAACCAATTTAGGTATCTCATATTGAGGGGAGTAAAATACAAATTATTACGTTCAAGAGCATACAATAGTCATTGGTATTGCATAACGCCTAATTGTCCCGCCAATATAACCATTGACGAACTGAAAGGTGGTCTTGTCTTGATTGGAGGATCCCATACGCCTGCTTGTCGGAAGAAGTACTCGTCTTGCAATCATATTTGATATATTTATAACTAAATATAGGAAGACATAAGAAAATTATGAAAAATAAAGAAACAGTAGTTCGCAAAAATCACATTTAATTGAAGCTAGCTTTTTCGAAAATATGATTTCCATTTATTTTATATAGAATTCACGCATGTATTGTTATAGTTTTGTACAATTCTCTCTTACATCTGAACTAATGCACGATTTTACAACTATTTCACTTTCAGATAAAGGTATATATGAAGAGGAGATCTATTTACAACCATCAATCCTGCATGAGCCAACCGAACGGGCCCCTGCACAACAACTGCATACACATAACGCCTTTGAGGGTCCCGTTTTTGTGGTGAGCAAATATGGTACAAGGCAACTAGTCCTGAAGCAGCACACATTCAATCGACACGTTAGCCGTGAAGAGGTCACCTATTGGCGCTGTAGCCAATTCGCTGTATTACGCTGTCGTGCGCGTATCAAGACAAAAGGCAACACATTAACGGTGTTGAATAGTGAACATAATCACGAGGTTATTACAAAAGCTCGAAAGTATGGATCATTGAAAGCAGCTGCAGCGGCGGCAGCTGCAATGTCTTCTAATAATACAACTCCGGTTGCTGGCAAGGTAAACCTTACCAACACTGGCGATACGATAACATATTGTAAAGGCACATATACCTTAGCCAGTGGCAGAAGTGAAACGAATATTTTGGACTAAAAATATATGTATTATTGTAGATGTATTAACGCCATTCATTACGGTTAATTCTGAATTTATGAAGTTCTTCTTCATTTTATATTACAATTAGTATATTAAACAACAATAATAATGCTATTAATGACAACAATATGCTAACGACATGCAAGCAATAAAATTATTTAAAAAAAACTTAAATATATGAATAACTTTATCTGTTCCGCACAATAAACTATGCAGCAGGACTATACTTAATTATGAAGGTTTTTTGATTTTAAGCCAAAAAGATATAAAATTTTACTAATCGAATTTTTTCGTTTTATTCGACTTATTTTGTTACAGGCCGAACAATTAACTACTTTTCCTATATAACGGGATTTCGTGGTAGCCGTAAATTGAAGGTGGGCGACTATAGCTTTACGCGCAACAAGTCGTCCGGCTCGAAAACGTACTGGTCCTGCGCACGCGCCGGTATACATAAGTGCAAAGCGCGCGTTGTGACGATAGATGAGGATTGCCGACACGATGTTATAGTCAAATGCGAGCAACATAATCATCCGCCATTTTAAGCCAATCGAAACACGGAATGAAATACATATTTTGTATTTTCACTTATATGGATATTTTAGTTAAACTGAATTAATTTATTTTATTTTAATTTCATTAGTGAAGTATGCAAATAAATTTAAAACAAAACATATGATTACTATCTTTGAACGACAAAAAAAAAAAACATTTATATCCAAATACGCAAAATTAATGCGGTCATTGTTCTAATGTATGTATCAGCAGTTAGTAAAAAGCCACACAATTTGTTAAAATTTCGTTTGTTAAATTGAATACTTATTTATTTCGTTTCTTACAGATGAACCACGGGATATGGGTGTGTCTGAAAGTTTGCTCTCATTCACGTTGGGCCAGCGTGGCTGCACGTTGCTAGTTTTCAAGGGATACAATTATGTACGAAATCGACGTAGCGGCTTGAAGACTTATTGGATATGCGCGAAAAAGGTAAGTTTTAATATATTTTCGTCATACCTCAACATATTTAAAAGTGTGTATTACTTATTACGTTTATAGGGCAGCACTAAGTGCAATGCACGCGTGGTGACTGATGTTATTGATGGTGTACAAAAAATCGTGTTGGAGTCCTGCCGTCACAATCACGCGCAAAAAGTAGCTCGCAAAAAGCGCAAAACATCGATAGAGCAGTCAGGGAGCACAATTTTAAGTATTGGAGACTCAAACAAATATGTTCAAGAACATATGAACAAAGAAATCTCGTGCATTGCGCAGAATGCAGCTTTCACATAAAGAAATTCCTTTGGTTGTGAATTGTAGCTTACTCCAATGCATGTTAAATTGCAAAACCAAAAGACTTATTGAAAATACACTATCAAGCACATACAAACAAAACTAAACACCTAATGTTATATTTCTGCTAAGCCGTTGCGCTTAACGCTTCTCAAAATTAGTTATGGGATATTGTAATAGGATGTTTCTAATCACATTTACTCATCGCATAAGCATAAAGGTTTAATGATATTAATTTGTATTTTGCAGAAATAGCTACTTTCAGTACCGGTCAACGCGGATGTACAGTACTCGTTTATGGAAATCAAAAGTTCGTGAAGAATCGCAAATCAAGCACGCGCACTTACTGGATCTGCTCGAAAAAGGCAATTTATTCTTAATATACTCACTTACCTAAAAAACTCTCTTATGCGAACAATTTGTGGTTATTTGGTAAGTGTGCATTTTTGTTTCTCCACAGGACGTTACTTGGTGTCGGGCGCGAGTGGTGACGGCGCGTGATAAACAAGGCACTGAACGCATACTTCATCGCACTTTCGAGCATAACCACACACGAAAATATCCGCGTAATCAGGCTGGATTGCAACGCACTGAACTTTTTCTAAAAGATTTAATGTCGTTGCGCAGTTAGAGGTGGTGTTGCCAAATAAAATGTTTTAGTTCGTCCTTTAAAAAAACGATTTTTTAATGCGTTTAAAATGTTGTATAAGCAATTACATTTATGATTGAAAAAATTATAGATTAAGATTGTTCAGTTTATATATTTATTATAACTACTAAATTAAGTTATTTGTGTTCCTGTTCTATAACTGTCACTGTCTCTTTTTTTTGTCTTTGTTGTTAATTTCAGATTCAATGAGAACTTTTCAGTATAGCATAACGAATTGTAAATTTGAGATGCCCTGCAGCGATGAAAGTTTCTTGCCCATATTTACGACCTTGCACGATTCCAAAACCATTAGCGCCGAAGGCAAAGCGCTTAAAGTTAAGACTGGCTTGTCTAAGCGTAAACCGTTGTTTCTGGAAAATCGTACCTTGGATGACTGGGGGGCTATCAAATATAGCACCACATCGAGAGGCAACAAGCTGCTATCATATGAAGGTCATCGTTTCATCAAAAATAACATTTACGGCATGAAAGTATATTGGAAGTGCACAAAGTGGCATAGCAATTGTAAGGCACGAGCAATTACTAGTTTTGCAGCACCCACACGTTGCGTTATAAAGGGCGTACATAACCATTCGATTGTGAAGGAGGAATAATTTTGTACTAAACACTACTTACAACTTAATAATGGCAAGGGCAATTCATGTGGAATATGCAATACAAAACGTAGACGTTTTAGTTAGCTAAGTTCATAATACATACATAATTATATATGTATGTTGAGTAACCGCTTTGAAAATTCTTGCCATTTACTTCGATAATTTTTTATAATACAGTTTAAATATTTAGAAAAAAGACTATGGGCAAAAATACGCCTGTACTACAACATTATTTTTTATTATATATAACTACAATAAACATCTTGTTTGTACCAAACGTTTTTGATTTATAAGTTTTAGGAAATAATCGAATGTACTAACTACTAATTTTAGTTTGCTCAAAATTAAGTATATTTTTATTATTTTTTTTGTAAGCTAGCAATAGCTTATATTAGCAATATTTAAGTGGAAACTATAATTACATTAGCCACATTGGACTGTAAAGCGAACACTGTGAGTTCAACTTTAATTTGGTTAAGTTTCCCATGAATTTTACTTATAACCAGCTTTGGTGCACTACATAATTTGTAGTGTATTTGTATTTTGTATAAATTTATTTATTTATAGTTGCTTAGTTTATTCTACTAACCGTTTGTTATTTCTTCTTACAGGTTTTCAAATCGATTTTATTGATTCGAAAAAGAATGGTGGAAAATTATTGGTTATAAATGGATTTCGCTTCTTTCGTAACAAGAAGCGTGGCTCCCGCCAGTATTGGAAGTGCAGTAATTACTACAAAGAGAAATGTCCCGCCATTGCGATATATGATGAGACAACGTTAAATTTACGTTTATGCCATCAGCATAAACATGTAACCAGCAATGATATTGAAATTAAACCTTTTCTAGCCAAAGACTGTGCACTAGTCGATGAGGATCATATTGACTCATTGCACGACGACATAGACGATCTTAAGGTTTAGAATATATTGAAACGAGCATAATGAAATCTGAGCCAAAAATATGGCTATTGTTTCTGTTGTATATCTAGTATACAAATCTGAAGTGCAGTGTGTTGAAGTATCGCCATACCAAAAATGAATGGAAAAATTAATTCTTGTAAAAATAATTTTTAATTACATATAGCTAAACTAATATAAATTTAGTAGTATGAATAAGTTATTTTATGCGACGTGTCTTATAAGCCGAAATTCGATTTTCTAAACGCGAATTTGTGAACTTTTTCTTGAAAGTCTTTGCAGCAAGTATGGTTTTGTACGATAGGATGCACGTTGTTGTGGTTAAAGCAAAATTTTCTTTAAAAGTACATATGAATATAAAATCAAACAAAAAAAAAAATAACAATACTAATAATAAAAAGCTGTCCATCGAAGTTGTAAAGTATGATGGTCTATTTCATAAATTTTGTGTGAAACTTCTTCTTAAAATTTTGTGCAGTAACTTTAACAAAGAAAACTAAAGTTAACACTTACTTTTCATATATAAATCTCTTTTCTTTTACTAACTTGCTTTCAACACATCTAAGGATGCCAATTCAACGCAACACAACCAAAGATACAATTTTCTGTCTCGAAACGTGGTGGCCAGTTACTTTGGTTGGATGGACTCAAATATTTTCGCAACAATGAGAACCGTACGAATTTATTCTGGCGCTGTCACTGGTACTACAGGTAAGTGAAATATCTACAGCGCCGCTTTAAGTTTGCTCTGTACTAATAATTCCAACTTTCTTTTATATCTTTTTATTGTAGGCGTATTCGTTGTCCCGTATTGATTTGCATGAATAAATATGACAGCAGTGATTTTCGCCAAATTCATAAACACCGTCATGTGAAGTCAAGCAAGAAGCAACAAGGCACCAATGTCGCTCCACTGGCAATAGCAAACGCACTTCCACCTCATTTGGCGGCAATCAATATTCAAACTGTGGCCGATGTGGAAATTGATAATGAGCAAGAAATGTTCACAATTTAAACTTCACAAATTATAACTGTATATTATTTAAGTTTATGTGAAACAAAAAAAAAAAAAAACAATTGAAAACAAATTCCATATTGTAGCACTGTGGTATTAATAAACAATTAGGCGTTTAAAAATATTCGTTTGCTAACACTTGGAGTGTATTAAAAAGTAAACTATGCACTATTTAAATATAATCACTAACAAATTGTACCATTTGCTCTATATATTTTCATACGCCAACACTCAAACGTGATGCGTTGCAGTTGTTCTTGCCAATGATGTGGTGCCAAACCCGGAGGATGTGCTAGTCTTTTTCACACAATCGCTGCGCGGTAGACCCGCTATAATGGCCAACGGCGTACGTTTTCTAATAATGAGTGAAAATAAAAAAAAAATATTATGGCGCTGTAGTTCGATGGCAACCAAAAAGATTAAGTGTCCAGCACGGATCACAATGATAAAGGGCAGTCCACCAAAGTTTATCATCAACAAAGCGGAACATATTCATGCAGAGCTAAAGCGCAACAAATATGGATCGAGCAAACAAGCACAGCACCAACAACATCATCACCACCAACAACAGCAACAGTACGATCAACATCAACAGGAACTGAACCAACAGTGTTACAGTGTGACAGCTATGAAAGGCGATGAGGAGCATGAATTGGAAGTTGATGGAAATGTTAAAATTGAAATTCTAACACAAAGTATCGGTAGCTCCACGCTGCAACGTCAGCAACATCAGTAGAATGCTTAACAGCAACAACAACAAAAAGTTAACATGTTGATGTTTAGTTCAATAAACACTAATTCTGTTTTATTGATATTATATACATATATATTTGTACTATGCTATAGAATAGAATAGAAATGAAAATTATGTAAATAGAGGCGTTTGATGCTTGATCATGCACGTTTTTGTGATACAAATTTCATGAAAATGGTGAGCGTTTAATTTTTTTAACTGCAATTATTACATGTTATTAACATAAGCATATATGCATACATTTTTATGTAAGGAGCTATAATGATTGCTTTTAATTTCATTTGCAGGCGCCACATCGTTTGAGGTTCCCATAAATAATGCTAAAAATATGCATCGGTCTATACTAGATGTGGATGATGCTTCAGATATCCATTATATTTCTAGCCAAAAGGGACGTACATTATTAGTACATAGAGGATTTCATTATGTGCATGAAAAGCGAATACGAAATAAGGTATATTGGCGGTGTACGCAATATACAACGCGACGAAAATGTCATGGTCGGGTACACACTGAAAATGGGCGCATTGTACATAAAAGTTTTCACAATCATAATGCGAATACATTAATGGAGAGAAAATCACATATCCGTAGTAATAACTAAACTGATACTCAAAAGCACCAATGTAAAACTAGTATAGGCGCTTATAGTTTGGATGCAGATGGGGTCGTAACCCTTATAACTGATAGTTGTGTTACGGAGAATTTGAATGATTTGTATTGTATACAAAACAGCAAATATATATTTTTAGTACGTATTTATTCTAGATATTTTTTAATCTTAAAGTTTCTGCAGAAAAGTGAGAATACGTGCAAATTTATTATATAAAAAAAATTGTAATAATATATACAATATATTTTGTGCCTAGAGGAAAACATAATATGCATATATCTGTTAATTTTAATGATATTTTCGAATGTGAAGTGATTTCAGTTTAGTTGTAAAATATTAAAGTGATTATATTTCAATCTTATCGTTATGGTATTATTTGTTGTGTATATTATTATATATATTTCTTAGAGGGCTCCTTTATGAACACAGAAATTTTCGCCGTACAAAAACAATTTTCACGAAAACACTTCAGGTATTTATTTTAAAAATATGCGAGACAAACAATTACCAAATTAATAATAGCGTTTTATTTTCAATTACAGATTTCTAAATAAAAAAAAGGCTCGTGAAAACAATGTTCGTAAAAATAAAAATTTAGAGAAAATATGAAATCGTTTGTCGAAGTAAGAGGGTGATGCTGCAGGGAATGTAGTATAAGTCCAACAAACCGATATAAAATATTAGCCTTCTTTGTTATTGACATAAAAACAAAACCTCGGAACGTGAGTGCAATTTGAAGAAAAATTTGCTTTTATTAACTACTCAAAAACTTTATCCCGATGCTTGAATGTATAAATGAAGCCCCAAAAATCTGGCCGAGTGGACCATAAGTGCAACAATATTTGTGGAGTTGTGTTGTAGAAAAACGCATTAACTGCAATAATATATTTACCATCGCAAAATTGTCTAACAATTGAACGACTAATTGATATAAATTGAATAGTAAGCTATATAAACAAATAACAAATACAAATACAATATTTAAAGTGTAAAATAACGAGGATTGGATACAAATAGTTTACAATTCAATGTAGGATACTGTTGTATTCTGATTAAGCGAAATTGGTTTTAAGAAGATATTGTTTGGTATAGCTAAATAAAATATAAATAAAATACATATGTTACATAAATACATACGAGTAAGGACATTTACAACAATTGAGAAAGCAATGAATAATTATGAATATTACTTCATTACATGAAACTTGGAATAAAAACCTTTTTTTCAGCATAACATTTTACAATTTCTTTTTACTTTATTTTTAATCATACTGTATGTAGAATAGAAATCATTTCCATATACTAATTCAAATTTCCAATCTTTACAGGCAAAAAATCCAAGACATTGCCGTTCTCTGCTCTAGCATCATTTGGCAATACCAAGAAGAAGCGTAAAAAGTTGATTATTAACTCATTCGAATTTGTTATCGATCGAATGCTGAAGCAGAGTACCAATTGGCGTTGTGCCCGGTACAAAAGTGCTAAATGTAAGGCACGTGCAACAACACGAGTGGTGAACGGTGTAGAACGTTACGTCTTAAGAAATGCCGAACATTCGCACGAGTAAATCGATGTTTGCCAGCTAAATAGTTTTTCTCCGAAAAGGATATTGTATGACGTCAGAAACTATGATCCTAATTTTCTGATTTAATTTTATGATTTTCTTATATATAAAAATAATGCGTATGGCTTATATCAATACATAATTATCAAGATTTTTTACTTAGATACAATTATAGTTTCACGGTTTAAAACACAATCTTAATATGAATAAATTCCTTGTTAATGCAGAGTAAGATTTGATGTATTTGCTGGTATGTACCATCTATATTTAATTCTTTTGTTACTATCACTACCCAATTCAATTTGAATACAATACGTTCTGTTTTTTTTTAATAATTTGAAGTTTTTAGTTCAACTGTGTGTGGATTACAGTTATAAAACGCTGTTTAATGGAAGAAAATAATACAAAATTTCAATATTTCGTATTGAGTGTTATTATTATGTACGCATTGATTGGTGAGTTGATGTTAAAAATGGTGTATATAAATAACAAATTGCATCAAGAAATATTTTGTAATGAGTTTTTCTTATTGTGACAAAATTTAAATAAATAAAAGCCTAAAACGTAATTTGAGTACTCTATAATGCTTATACAAATAATACTCGCTGTGAGATTGTATTGCGCTTAATTAAAATAAAATTAAAATGTTATGTACTATTTTTATTATAACTTATTTATTTAATAAATTGCTATACATATAAATAATTGAATCGTAATTAAACATAGAAACTTGCTGACTTTTGACGAGTTTTATTATTAACTGTAACGCTTTAAGCTTTCTAATTTTTAGTAATATGATAATTCAGAGTCGTTTAGAAATTTTATGAAGCTTTTATTGACCCGTTCCTTCTTATTGCTTATTTTTATTTCCAGCTTTGGAGTCTTTAGCCAAGAAATGCGGCTTAATGATTACACAAGGCAAAAAAGGAAAACCGAAATTGTTATTCGCCGGCTTTGCATACTTCCGAAATAACAGCAAGGGCCCCAAGACTTATTGGCTGTGCGCAAAAAATCGCGATAATCGTTGCCGTGCGCGCATCATCACTTGCGCTAAGACTGGCGCTTTGCTCATTAAAAATCAAAGCCACAACCATCCACCACCACCACCGCTCCCCGGCGCGGCAAATAATCGCAAGGATTTCAAAAAAGAACTGTAATGATATTAATAAAAATCTGTGGAAGCATATGACTACGTAATAGTGAAAGATATATACAATGAAAAGAAAAACAACAAATGAATAAAGTGTATTGCTCCTTTTTCAGTGCTAAAATAAGTAAACTTGTTTCACTCACTACACATTTATATTTATTATTTACCTTAAACAAATAACAATAATTCATTTGTCTACTCTCTTATATACATACTTAATCATTTTAATTGGATTTTTAGTTGTTTTCATTACAGAGGGTTCTGATATTTGTGCCATACAATCTATTCGTTATGTTTTGGGGCAGCGTGGCGCACGCAAGATGATCTGTGATGGCTATTCGTATATATGCGCTAAAAAGGTGAAATCACGTAAATATTGGATATGTGCAAAGCAGCGCAGTCGCAATTGTAAAGCCCGCCTTATAACCGATGTCAATGAAGAGGAGTTTTCGGTGCGGAATGTCGAACACAATCATCCGCCGGAAAGAGTTTTCAGTGGATCGAGCTCGAATCATAACGAAGCCGAAATAACGAATTGATTTTTGGTGTTCAATATCGTAAAGTTTCTATTTCGAAAACTAGCCCAAATCTCTGTGTATATCTGGTATGTTTGCAATTTATTTCGAAAATTTGTTTTTAGGCGTTAAGTTCCTGTTGTACGTTCGTTTAGATGTGCATACAAATCGATAATAGTAGTCCATATTCAAAACCAAGCATTTACAAAAACTATAAACATTTAAGATATCCATTTAAAGCTTAATATTTACAATAAAAACAGAGGTAGTTAGACATTGACTACAGAAAAGTGATCGCTACACCATAAACAAGTTTTCTATTACTTTTGAAAACGTCTAGTTTTAATAGCATAAGGGAATTTAAGAAATAATGTTAATTAAAAAATAAATAATACATTTCGAAATTATATAATATATTAAATTATTTATATTATAAATAACTGTTAGAATTATAAAGGGTATTTTAATTAAGGTAGGGATGAGATTTTATCCTTTGTATACTCGTGCAAAATGCAAAACCTTAAATTAATCGAAATAGATATGGAATAATACATTATATCCGTATACAGCTATGGACAGAGATTTAGCGCACTTTCTTAATGTGAAATATGATACTTAATAATGTTATATTTAAAGAAAATAGAATCGTTATAATGTAAAGAAACTATTTATTACCTCACTAAAAACTAAAGTAGTCCAAAATTTCGTAGTTTTCTATTTCTATGAACTTTTTGTTCAGTTTACATTATTAAGTCAAAATTGGCTTGGACAAGTATTTAGCGCACTTTAAAAGATCAGTAAGGAAAAATAAATATTATTAACACGTGGCGTGAAATTTCTCCGATATTATATCTAACTGGGTTAATAACCGTTATTCGTTATCACCGCTTCACATCTGCGTGGCAAGCTCTCTATTAACCTTTGGCATCTGTCCAAAGGAATAGAGTTCCACGCTTCCTGTACTCCTGCCGAAAGCTCGTCGCAATTTTTAAATTTTCTTTGCAAAACTTTTTCTTTGACATGATTCCACAAGTTCTCGATCGGGTTTAGATCAGGACTTTGCGCTGGCCAATCGAGAAGTGGAATTTTTTCTTGTGCAAGCCAGTTTGCATAAAGATCCAGTTTACAGGCATAATATCATAGGAATATGGCTCCATTGTATTCCTCAGTATATTAAGGTATGCAAATTCATCCATATTCTCTTCGATCTTTACTAGGGGTCCAACTCCACGCCATGAAAATTATTCCCATACTTTTAAATTTCCTCCCCCATGCTTTACGGTCTTTTTGGTGTACCTTGGATTGACTTCTTGGTTTTTTTCACGATGTACAAATGTTTTACCATCAGAACCAATCCGGTTTATTTTAGTTTCGTCCCTAAAAAGTATCCTTTTCCAAAAATTTAAATCTTTTGATCTATGGCTATGAGCGAATGACAAACGCGCTTTAATATTTTTTTTCGACAATAGCGGTTTTTTCTGCTCACACGTCCATACAAATTATTTTCATTTAAACGTCTTTGTACTAGTCTACTTGACACGTTTAAGTCCAATTCTGCATTGACTTCGACCATAATCGCGCGTGAGGATTTGAAAGGATCAGCTTTACACTTTATAAGAGGGTTGTTTTGCGAGGGGGAGCCTTACGAACTTTGTTTTGTTTTAACAAATTTGGATCACTCTTAACATTTTTGATGGCATTGTACACCATTTTTCTAGAACGTTTTTGTAAAGGTCCCAAATAATTTTTCTTTTTTCAATCGAACAGTATATCCCTCTAACACTTTTTTTTTTTTTTAATTTGTAATATTACTAAAACTATTGAATACAAGTTCACAACTGAGATTAATTCTTCGTTGGACCAAACACAACTAATGACCGAAAACTATAAGTGCACTAAATCATTTTCCAACGATTATATGACAAGATTTAACAAAAACAAATTAACGGTATCTGAGGGGAAATGATAACGGTTGTTTTCCACGCATTTAAAGAGGCGACAGAAGCAGTATTGATCTACTAATAACAAATTCATGAAAATATCGCTCTCCTAAAAGTAACGGTAATATTTCTAATTATGAAAGCAAGTGCGCTAAATCTCTGTCCATAGCTGTATATATGTATGTATAAATGGTTAGGAAGCGAGGCGCGTTGAAATCCGGTTGGCTGTCCGTCCGTAAAAATTGAGATATCTTGATGATACTTGGTACTTAAGTTCCTTGGCAGCTAAGAAGGGTTGGTATTGCAAATGGGTGGGATCGGACCACTGCTATTAATCGATAACCCATATAGTGCTATAACTAAGCTCCAAACTGAGATACGAAACTGTAATTTGGTGCAAAAGATTGCAGTGGTGAGGATCATCTGAGGTTTGAAAATATTTAAAAAGTAGACGTGGCTCCGACCCCTAATAAGTTTAATGTACATATATACATATCTTCAAAACCACTTAAGCTAAAACAACCAAACAATAAAAGTGTAAAAATAGTTTAACTCGGATTTTAATCCTGCCCACTCCCCGTATAACGGTTATGTTGAAAACTACCAAAAGTGCGATAACTCTATAAATAAAAGCGTCAGAGATACTAAAATTTAACGCCCGAGATGATACCAAAAAGCCTTATAAATGCCAGTATCATAATGGGACAATAGGCAAGACACTGCTTTTATTTAAATGAAACCCATATTTCCGGACCTGCTCGACCAATTTTAATCAAATTTGGTAAATTTTCCGATTCTATTTATAAAGCGAAAATGGGCGAAATCAGACTACAACCACGCGTACTTTCCATACAACACAATTTTAAATTCCATCTGATTCATTCACTTTCCAATGTATAAATCTAGAAGCAATTAATATGACGGGATATATCACTTAAAATTGTCAAAATCGGCCCAAAATTATACAATCCCCCATATACCGAATATGAGAAGCCAAGCTTCAATTGCGAACTTTTTATCGAATATAACGGTTAATCTGTATGATATACAAAGTACGTTCCAAAGTAAAAAGGACTTTTTGAATCTAGCGCCTTCCGGTGGCGCCATCTATATGTCGACTGCTATCTTTATCGATTGTCCAGTGAGAATTTCATGACATTTCATCGATTGGTAGTGAAGTTATTGCATTTTAAGTGTCAGTATGTTTGTGTTATCGATGCAAAATGAGCTTCGAACAAAGAGCCAACATTAAATTTTGTTTTTTAATTTGTAAAACTTTTACCGAAACGTTTCAATTGATGAAACAAGTTTATGGCGATGATTGCTTATCCCGTAGCAGAGTGCACGAGTGGTTTCAACGTTTTCAAATTGGTCGTGAGGAGATAAATGACGATCAACTTGTGGGCCAATCAAAATCCCTGATCACCGGAAATTCCATCGAAACTGTGCGTGAATTCATCAAAAATCAACCAAAATCATCATTGAAATTCATGAAAATGGAATGGAACATCTCCAAAACATTGATTTATCGCATTTTGGCCGAACATTTGGGTTTACGAAAGGTGTGTGCACGGTTTGTTTCGCACAAACTGACTGACGACCAAAAATTGCTCAGAATCCTACATTCGAAGGACGATTATTTCACCAAAAATCAAATTTTAACCAATAACCAACCACTCCACGTATTCACCTGATATGACACCGTGCGACTTCTTCCTTTTCGGAAAAATGCATTTGCCCATGAAAGGAAAGCGTTATGCAGACGTAGAGACCATTCAAAAGGCTTGCACCGGCATACTGGCGGCCATACCGGCCAACGAGTTAAAACACTCGTTCAACATGCTTTTGGACCGTGCAAAAAGCTGTACTGAAGCAGAACGAGACTATTTTGAAAAAAATAAATTGATTTTGCCGAAAAAACCATTTGTTCTGTTTTTTTTTTTAAGTCCTGTTTACTTTGAAACCTTGTACATAAGAGTTGCGAGAGTATTAAATGTTGCACCCGAACGTAGCCCTTCCTTATTTGTTTTATTTTAAATTTTTTTATTGGAATGCTTAATATTTCCAGCATATTGTGTCGAAATTTTAAGTCGATTGGAGCATAATTGACAAATACTCGTCACTTTGTACCTTTTTTATGAACTTTTCACAGTAGGTTTCAAAACTTTAAAACCTTTACCCCTCAACTCACGTTTTCGAAGTCAGTGCTTTTCATAACCCTAAACTAGTGCCCCGATCTTTTGAAATTTTGAGCACTATTTTTGTGCATAATCTACCAGGTAACGCCGGGAAGTTATTATCCAACTTTTTACAAAATTTAATTTTTTTTTGCCCAAAATCGCGTTTCACCTTTAAAGGGTTTCATAAATTAAATATGATTAAAACCCCTCACGCCGTTACCTATCGATAACTATTATTTGGTGAATGAAAGGCGGCCAATTGACTGGGCCATTTCGTGAGATAACAAGTTCACCAATCTTGGTTTTCAATAAATCGATTGCATTCGCTGTGTATCCAAATCCATATCATCCAATTCGACTCAAAAATATTCGATTATCATTGAGCAGTAGCGATTTCCATTCACAGTAACGTGCCGGTCTTGATCAGCACGGAAGAAGTACGGCGCAACGACGCCGCTGGCCCTTAAACCGCATCAAACCATAATTTTTTCGGGATGCAATGGTGACTCATGGAGTACGTGTGGTTTGCAGCCTGACCAATAACGCATATTTTGCTTATTGACGAAGCCATTCGGCATGAAATGAGCGGTGAAGATGATTTTTTGATGAAAATCTGGTTTATTTTCAACTTGTTGCTCTGCCCAATTTAGGAATATACAACGATTCTGGTGGTCCAGCGGCTACAGTTTTTGCGTCAATTTAAATTTTCAATAAATTTTCGTCAATTTGTCCTTTTCTAAGAATGTAGGCCAAGATCTTTTCGCAAAATTCGCCACAACGCCATCACAGTGATTTCCAATGCTTGAGAACGACGTGTGAGATACTGATTTAGGTCTTCCTCAATTTACATATGCACTAGCGGTAGCAATAACCTCGACACCACGGGCGCTTCTTTGTTTCACTGTGGATTAAAATTTTTCCATTAGACACTCAATTGTTTATCTAACAGGATGATTATGACGACCATAAATTGGACGAAGCGCTCTTAAAGTTGAGGCCACTGACTCCAAATTTCGGTAGTAAATTTTTTATCTTTCCATGATGAAATGGCAAACCTTACTGAAGAGAAATGACAAAAGAGTGGGAAAAAAGTAGACCGATAGGGACAGGTCTACTTTTTGTTGCGTCCCTATGAAAAAGCCCTGTATTTGTAAAACCTTAAGCGTGGTCGGGTGTCTGTCCTTCTGTACGTTTGTATATGAGTGAATAGTCCTCTATGAGATATCGATCTGAAATTCTGAACACATCCTTTTCTTTCCAGGAAGCGGTTCATTTGTCGGAACCGCCGATATCGGACCCCTCTAGCTATAAACAGAACGGCTACAATCGTTTTTAAGATATCTTGACGAAATTTGGCCATGGATTATTGTTAAAGTCAACGAAACAATCTCCGAAGAAATTGCTTAGAGCGGATTATTAGGGCATATATGTATGTATGTAGCTGCTATACAAACTGACATGTGGAGTATATTGTAAGAAATTTACGTTTTTTCTTGTTTAATATTAAAGTGAGATTTTTGGAAACTCATTTTGTTACGTTTTTACGATTATGTGATTATTTAACAAATGCTTACAAATTCAACCGTTAGATGTATAAATCCGTTAAATTGAATTTATAATGGAAATTCACCTACATATGTACATAAATATGCATATATTTGGAAGCTGTCTAGTGGAAGAAACGGTTTAAAACATCAAGGAAAAATTTTATTATTTATATCAAAAAGAATATTAAATAAAAATCTTTTTTGTCCTTCAAATACAGCAAACCTCTTTGAAGAATCTTCTGTACCTGTTGCTATGCGATAAGATTACAATTATCAGACTTATTAGAGTCGGCTAAAGCGAGAAAATCTTATTTTGAAATACACAAATTTACAACTTTAAAACTCACTGATATACATATGTACATATATTCATATCTATCGGCTGCTTAGGTTCGCAGGTGAATACATTGTACTTAAGTATGTACAAATGGCAATTTTTGTAATTGTTTAAATGTATATTAGTAAGTCTTACGTTTGTACGTTAGTTAGAATATTGGTATGTAGCATTTATGAATGCATAAATGCTCGCAGATACTTTTATGTCTCAGTCCTCAGTAATTTCTCCGTGCTGCATTGCTTTTTAATGACAGCGCCGTCAGTATTCCTCAATGCTTTTGTTGTGGTTATAAGCAAACACATACACACACACATGCGCATAGACGCAGGGACACAAAGCCAGCCCTGTACACAAAGATTCGGATCTAGGTTGGTGTGTCCGTGCGTGTGCGGTTAATAAATCCCGCGGGAATGCTTTTAATTTATTGCTGGCACAGCAGTAAAATGTACAATGTTCGCAATGCACGCAGTCGCTTGCTTGCTTGGTTGGTTGGTTAGCTGGCTGGTTGGTTCTTTGGTCGCCCATGTGGAAGTAGACGATGGTAGTTTTGCATGCCACTGTTGCTCATGCCATGCTCTCATGCAAACACAAATACACAAGGCAAAACGCACACACATGTATGCATGCTTATGCTTGTGTATGGGGCTTTGTATCGTTCCCTGCGGCAAGTGCTTTGTAACTGGCTGTGGGTGGGTTAGACGGGTTGACAGGCAGCGGGTGCACGTTTGCGCCAACATGATCTCATTGAACAAGAAGAATAGCCGAAGGTAAAGCTTACTGCTTGCTTGCTGGAGACAGCAAGTCTACAAACATAAAAATTATAATATCTAAATGCGAACGAGCAGGTGGTAGCTGTGAGACGTGGCATCCCATGTACGTATGTATGTATGTATGGATTTGTGTGTGTCACCTTGCTTGCGTTTCGGAAGTGACCGCTGTCTGAATTCCCTCCTGAGCGAGTCTAAATTTTTCTTATTGTTTATATAAGTGCTTTGGCCATTTACAATGTGCGCAAATTTGTTTGGAAAGTGTAAGTGTAAATTTAATATGTCTTCGCTAAGTATGCTGACATAAATACATATTCACATGCATTCATATACAAATATACTCGTATATTAGCACACATGTCTTTTCAGAGGCTGCTCTGTTGATTCAACAAATGCATTTAAAACGAGGTGTTGACTCAATTTACTACAGTGTATAAATCAGTTTCATTCATACATACAGCTGTGCTCAAAATAATGACTCAATTGTAAAGGTTGCGGGCAGACGGCGACTTAAGATGTTACAGGTATGTATTTGGTATGTCGGCGTGAAGGTATGGAGTTAAGTTGAGTTTCTCTGTTGGTTCTTGGGGGAAATGTTAAATGTTTCATGAATTCTAATGCTGGTATTTAATATATACACTGTGGTTGTGCCGCTGTGGGATTACCCTGGCTGCTAGACAATTATACCAATAACTCATATAATTGGTAGCTCCGTATAGTTGTAAATCATTTCGACTACCAGGTGAGACTTATCGCGGAGCAAAAGTTGGGTTATTAGACGTGCATTAAGTATTTTATAAGCCGGTTGGGAATTGCAGCTGATGTACCGCTACATTACAACTGTTATGCACGTATTTGTGCCTGTCCAAAAACTCGATTTTATGGAGGCGCTAAGTGAGTAAGTAAATATTTTTCGTAGAAACCCGAGATTTAGTGAGACGATAGCTTGATTCCAGTCGGTTTGGCTATTTTTCTAACACGTAAGTAAAGAATTTCAAAGCTGCTTCAGAAATACATATTTACCATCCAAACAGTAACAATTAATAACAAAACAAAGCAAGAAGAAAACGTTAGCTTCGGATGCAACGAATTATACATGTATACTTTTCACAAATAAAAAAGTTTCCACTCTAGAATTTGATTTTAGCGGTTCCGTTTGTATGGCAGCTATATGCTATAGTGTTCCGATCTGGAAAATTTGTTTATAGATTTTGCCGTTGCTTTAGACAAGCATCCATGCTTAATTTCGTTAAGATATCTTGTTGACTAAAATAATAGCTTCTTGGGAAGAAAAGGATGTGTGAAAAATTTCAGATCGATATCTCAAAAACTGGTTCAAATCATCAGGGTATAAATATTTGAATGTCTTTATTATATTCATGTTGTCCGAACGGACGAAAACACTCGTGCTCTGAAAGTATTCGACGCAGTACCCGCCAGGGGAAGCAGAGAAAGAGGAAGATCTCCACTCAGTTGGGCAGACCAAATGGAGAAGGACGTGGCTTCGCTTGGAAGAAATGACTGACGCGCTGTTGTTAACTCGGCTATAATCGGTATTTACGCCAGTGAAGAAGAAGATATTATATCCTTGAAGACTATTATTTACACTAGTTTTTTCAAGGAATTTATTTTCAAGCCTCGAAGCAATTTTCGATATATTACGAGGCGTTGCATTTTTTCTTCAGGAAAAAAAAAATTGACGTCTATCTAAATCTCTCTTCAGAGAATTCACTCAACATTATTTTTGTAAAAAAATCAGGACTTTCTGTACGAATCTAGCGGTGAGATTCACCAAATACGTTTAGCCCTATTCATATGTTGCAGATGGAAACCTATATATTTTTTATGTGCTAACACAACGATTTTCTAGCAAAGCTCTAATTTTTTCGATGACGATCTTGCATCGCTGACCCATAAACCGCACCAAATCGTAATTTTTTCGGGAAACAACTTTCACAGGAATAAAAACTTTATTGATATCCGAAACCGTTTTTGTTTTATTTAAACAAAAATTTGTATTGCTCTTAATGAAAAAGCACCCGAAAAAGTTGCGGCCACTTACTCCAAATTTCGTTAGTAAATTTTAATAATTTCGACTTGGTATTAGATCGTATATCTTTCCATGATGAAAAGGCAAACCTTATTGGAGAGAAATGTCAAAAGAGCGGGAAAAATATGGCGTCGTTTGCTATCCCTATCGGTCTACTGTTGTAACGTCCCTATGAAAAGACCCGATATTTGTTAATGATCGAAGATATACGATTTTTGATAATAATTTCGATTTTAAACGACTTTTTGTGGAAAAGCCGAAATTTTGCCAAAAATCTAAATTTTTACCAACCCTTCGATCATTACTTGTATTCATCTATAGTAAAAATACTTTTTATTTGGTTTTTGGATTTGAGATAGTTTTGAGCATAAAAATCTTTCTCTCAGTCATACACTTTTTCGCAGGTTCTCCTGCAGATCGGCTACGGGAACGTAGTAGATTTGCAAGCGGACCCCTTAATAAGTACAGCGTTTTATGACTTGAGTTTTTAGTCTTTATTGCAATTTAAAGATTCTAACCTGAATTCTATCTGAAATATTTACGACATAGATCAACTTTTAGCTTTGTAGCTTGGCAGATCTTTGAAAATACGCCTAATTTTCACCTGGTAAATATTGTTCCACATTTACAAATATTGTTACTCAATTACCCTTTGTTATTACTCCTACTGCATCATCAATAACATTTACATATGCACATATGTATGTATGTTATGTGCATGACTCTGTAAGTATGTAGGAATGCTTTCAAGCGCAATCACATAAGTTCGCAATGCAGGTAAATTGCAGCACTACTAATTATTACTCATAACTACTTGCGTAATTGAAAAGAAATGCCTTGAGTAGTGAAGAGTCGGATGAGTGTGTATTGTCAGATAAAAATTTTCTGAATAAACAATGAGTTAGACTATATAACGCCCGAAGAGACTGCTGAGGTTCTTAGAATTATTATAAGAAGTTTGAGTGTTTCTACAGTAAATACTATCTTTTATGAATCATATATAGCTTCATTAAAATAAAAATATTGGACGAAATTATGTGATAGCTATATGAACTACATATAGCGGTTATTCAAACAAACTAGTATATAAAATACCCCTGTGGGAAATTCATACAGAAATTGTACCCAATTACTTCGTCTCGTGAGGCGAGATTGTAATAAAACTATAACGTAAGAACGAGGGTGTTTCTGTAGGCAATATAAGTTTCTCAGTCGTCGAGTCCTCAAGTAGTTTCGCTCTCTGGTTTGCCACTAGCCGGTCACTTCATTGTTTTGGTATACGTCATAACGAATGAATTCGTTAGAAACCTGGTCTTTAAATACTATATACATACATACATATGCATATGATTATTAAACAAAAATGTTTGCCAAATTGGTGCCATCTCCAGCAATGTGCTAAAGATAATATTTTCCAATTGGGAATTAAGGCGCTTATCTAATTTAGACCATAGTCATACATGCACATTTGTATATATGTACATACATACATACATATGTATGTAGTATATAGGTAATGCTTCATTTATGTGCGTCGCTTACATTTATGGGAACAAATATAAAAATTTGATTAGCAGTCACCTTAGAATCCAAATTGTGTACTAAGTGGCCAAATCTGAACTATTCATTAAGCAGCCACTAACTGGAGTAAGTGTTAATGATAGATCAAGAAAACTCTTATGAACTTGCAGCTAAAACGTACATACATTTCCAGTTATGAACGATACTATCTTCTGTCAAAATTGATAAAATTGAAACGGAACGAAAAATCAATAAAAATTCGTTTCCTTGCACTAGTGAGCTACTAAGATGAATTTAAGTGCGGAAAGATAAAAATACAATGAGAGCGCATACTAAATGCAGGGTGAACTGAAGAGTACACAACAACAGAGAATTCTCTCAGCACAAAGGAATTGCATTGAAACTAGGAGTGTGCAATGTGTGGAAATTCGCCGCAAAATTGACCGCCACCAATGTTGGTCCGGTTTTGGAAGTAAAGTAATTGAGCGCCGCATACTGGCGGTGGTAGAATACCACATTCGACACGCTACTTATACCATTCATCCCGCTCGCACTTAGGTCATAATAGTGGTGATAATGCTACGGTTAACAAACAGCCGTTCCTGTTCTATTCACAATGTCATCATCATCATCATCTCGCTGTGGGCGCATTGAGAGCATATCGCTCCATGCTATCGGCTGTAGGTTGTCGACCGAGCGTAATTTGACAGCTGCCGCGCCAAGGAGCAAACGCATACGTAGCGTGTGCTTGACTTGACTCTGGACTCTCATATATGCCGACACTCGTTGGAGCGCTCGTCGTGACTTGGTTAGCTAGCTACGAAAAAGAGTGAGCATGAAACATTGCGCTATTTGCCATACGAGAGCCGTGCCTACTACTAGTAGACATTGAACTTTAGTACAACAAGGTGGTTAATATTTGGAGCGGCTAACATAATGTTTTGTGTATTTGCAAGAAGAAATTGAAATCAGTAAAACTGAAAAGCACAGTCACAGTCATAGTCCCAATCGCAGTCGCAGTCACAGCCACAGCTTGGGCGCATATACTATACAACGGGCAGCGGTAGTAGCTACTACTACCACATAAACACTCGCACTAGCCAAGCCAAGGCATTAGCATTCAATTAAAACAAAGAAGTTAGTGGTCGCAGCTGCAGCTACACAAAAAGTCTGAATGTGTGTAAAGGTTTAAATTGTGAAAAGGTGAATATAAATTAAGAAAAAAATATAAAAAAACGAAAATTAATAGCTGTAGCACAAATGTAAAGTATTATTTAAAGAAGTGTAAGAAAATTTTGCAAAATATTTATAAGCAAAAGTGAAAAAGTGAAGTGTAGTCTGAAAAATACATACGCACATACATATAACTTATAATGTACATATCTCAATATGTATATAGTAAGTAGACGCATATGTACAAACATACGTACAAAATTGTTGTTATTAATGAAAAAAAGCGCACAGTACGCTAATAAGTCCAACAAATGAAAAATTATAGTGTTCAAACAGAAAGCGAGTATTCGATTTTTCCACCGAAAATTGTGTAAAATTTTGTATACCCTCAAAAGAAAAACCCCCTGCGTGAGTGACGTGAACTGAAACCCGTACTAGTGTCGTGTCGCCCCTTTCACCGCTCACTTGTGCTCTCACGACACCGCTCCCTAAAGTGGTGCATGTGAAACTTCGCTACGCCAACATGTGCATATGTATGTATGATTGTAGATATGTAAGTAAGTATGCACGTCAATGTGTATTTGCGGGAATACATTTTTCAACTTCAACTCGGAAGCACCTCACCAGATCGAGCGACATTCTGCATTACACTGGATGATGGGCGCTTAACTATGTACAAATATACGTGTCTGCATATGTTTGTGTGTATATGTATATATGTGCAAAAGTAATTCCTCACCTTTCGGTCGTCTGTCGTGAACATAGAAGTATCTGGCGCTCCGCCAGACTGCACTGCTGCAATCAACGCAGCAAGAAACAAATCGAACCAACCCAAAAGGAATCGAACGGAATCAAAAGCCAAACTGGAACAGTTGGCAATGAAACGTAACTTGTGTATGAGAGTTGGAAAAATGTTGAAAACTTAAAATTTATCATAAGAAAATGAATATTCCAACAAAACGGCTAACGCGCTATGTAGCTGTGTTTGTGTATGTGCCTCCATGCATGAAGCATTCATAGAATGGAGTCACAGTCATAAGTTGAAGCGCCACAGCGGCACACATTTCCAAATAATCATATCTTAAAATTATATCTAAACCCAATTATTCAGTTTCTCACAAAGGCAATGAAGTCTCGTGCACAAGAAAAAAAAAGAAAGAAAGATGAAAACAAGCACTGAATAAGCGCATCTCTTTGACGTTAAAACTCTGCATTTCCATGATTCCAGAGCGAGCATTCAAGAGAGCGCATACTCCGACTTTACGGTATGCCCCGAGCGCTCGCGACAGGATAATAGAAAAAAAAATAAAATAAAAAAGCGATATCGAATGGCGCAGCAAAAGAACAGATCGAACTGAAACTGGTTCAGCCTGCCTGTAGTGCTGAAGCTGGTTGATAGCTACAGCTGCTATTTGTGCTCTTACAGCTCTGCAACGTTTTTGGGCATTGTGGCCTTGCTCTGAAGGCGAGCTTTTACGGGAGGTCCTTCGCTACTGATTTTGCGAGAGAGTATCGTATAGTCGTCTATTCGCCGTGTAGCTGTGGAAAAACACACCTTTCACTTATGTACTAACACTACTGGGCCGCTTTTAGAACGATAATAATCATAACTACAATCAGATTATGCTGATGACGGTAACGTATATCATAATTGCGATTATGTTGCTGAACACTGTCCAGTGCACACATTCAAATATATGTATATACACATATATACGTATGTATATGTATGTACGCGCATATGCTTAGGCATTAATTGTTTATAATTGGCCTCAGAGTAAAAAAAAGAAAACAGCTAAAACGTGGATCTAAAAGTGTAATTATGTATGTGTGCAATACAATAATTTACTAACGTTTTCTTATGAAAAAGCAGACTAAAGAAGGTATAATTGTGCATAGATAAACCTTGACATCTACGGAAAAATAGAAACACAGAAAATGTATCAGTGTTAACAGTGGAAGTATAGTATATAACAGTGTCGTATAATAGATTAGCAGTTTTTTCGTGAAAAATGTACGCATACAAAATATAAATATACATATAAGCAAAATCTTTCCCATTCATGGGATAATCGATTTTTTTACGACTTAGTGTTCTCTTATCCACAACACTTGAGTAGTTTGGAAATCTTGAATATGTGGTATTATCTAAAAATGTCTGTCGAGATTGTTAAATTATGAACTACCAAACTCGCTATGTACTTGCTTCTCTTCTTTTTAACACTTTCTCTCAACTAAAAAGTGTTTAATTTCTTTGTTCAAATAAGTTCAAAGTGTTTTTATTCCTGGCATTGAATACTTCTACTCGTACCATAATATATTTCATTTACAGATGATAATTTACGATTCTTGTGTTTCTTTAGCATATCCTGTGTACTCATTTCCTTTTTGATATAATACAAGTTTTCAACAGCGATTTATTGATCTGTATAAAGGTTATAGTAATAGTTTTAACTATTGATTGATTTTTGACCACTTTAACTATTAGTCCGATCAAATTAGACAGGAACCATGAGAAAAGTTATAAGTTCAAAACATTATCAAAAATAATATATAAAAAGTAAAAGGTGTAATGTCAAATATTGTAGATCATATAATTATCTATATAATAAATCATAAAAATGAATATAAATTAATACTTTTTACACAAGACCTAATGTTTCTGAGGTAAAAACGTTTCCACGTCAACCAAGAGGTAGATACTTAGCACCGTTTTCACAACTTTATGAATCGTTATATTTCAAAAACGGCAGGCCTTGGTTAATTGATACATTTTTATAGACAATTTTATGATCCACACTTTTTTTTCAAACAAATTTTTTAATAAAACTTAAAACTTTGAAGAAAATTGCAAACAAAATATTTTGACCTCTGACCTTGAGTATTTTTTTCTTTTAACTGAACGATGAGGAGTTTTAGTACGTTATTTTTAAACATGTTTTGGTCATATTCACTAATTTTAAGCATGTTGTAAAAGTAACCTTGAACGTTTGTTTTGACCGATTTATTTGGCTTACAGTATAATTATTTGAAAATACAACTATAATAGAAAAATTATTTAAATATATATTTTTTTATAAAATCTAATTTCTTATGCGAAATGTTTTGAATTACTGAATAATTTTTTTGATTAAATTATGCTTACTGGCAAATGTTTGCCAAAGCTTTTCGTTGCTTCTATTATTTAGGGAGATTATAAAACTTTCAGCAGCGTAATAAAGGACTAAAGCACCTGTATAAGCTTTTTCATGTCTGAATTTTACTCTGGCAAAGGCATGACAACTATTCGAAAATGATTTTTATTTTCTTTAACATACTTTCATAATAAATACGGTGGTAGCTTAGCGAAGTGTCAGGAATTTGAGTCATTCGAGAGCTACAAATGTATCCACCTACTTAAATAGGGCCTATAAAGAAGTCTCATTAGAAACTCCAATTGTCACAATCGTTAGATTTGGTTGGTCAATTGACAAAGCCAAGACAAAAAGTAACATTTATTATGATTATATCAGGCCTCATCACAATTGCTCAAAATTATTTATCGACCATCTAAAAGTAAGTGCTTCGAGTTAATTTCAGGAAGCAATGTTTTCACTGTAAATGAAAACAAAGTTGAGGCATGACTTTTATACAATCTATTTAAAAATAGTAACCGACTTTCATGGTTTTCAAAATAACGTCTTAATAATGCTGGTAAATAGAATATTTAAATCTACTTGCACATTTACTTATGTATATATATAAATAGGGGTATTAACATATGTACATATGTACAAATTTGTGGGCATATCACTGAAATTTGCCGTGCTTTCTAAAAGAGCAAATGATTTTCGAAATTAGGGCATTGATTGAAGTCATTTTAATCTCCGCGTAAATGAAATAAATTTCTTACTAAATAAAGTATATTTTCTATAATTCTCTTGTCTTTTTGTTCGTCATATAGAGATATGGTATGTTAGGAGATCCGCTATTCGTGCAAGAACTGAAAACGCCTTGTACACGAAGCTTTCCTCCCAAATGCATATTTATGGCATATCTTCTACTTTTTGACAGGCAGAATGCATGAAAAATAAAATGGTTTAGTGGCAGTAGGCGCACCACGCCAGGCTACTATTCAGTGCACTGCAAGATGTCTGCATAAATTTAAAAATTTATCAACCCTCCGCTCTTTCGAAGTTATGTGCCCACACACATACACACACACACGCGCATAAGCGCACATGTAGGTTGTATGTATGTATATTTATAATGTGGAGATATGGAGATAAAAGTACACCTTTAAATGGAGCCACATATAATAAATACATATTCAGATAGAAGATATCTATGCATAAATATAGAGACCATGTCAGGTGTGTTAAGGCGCCCTGAGGCGTCTGCTGTTCTACCAACACTGCCCCTACAAAAAAAAAAAAATAAAACGAAACTTAAATTACTCGTATAATTTTGTAATTTATTTTTTTAATATAAATTTATGCATACTATACCTCATCCAGTGCCAGTGACACGGTAGTCTTATTTACATAAAGATGTGCGCTTAAGCCTGTTCGGCAATCGTGTGTGCGTGCGTGTGTTCTTATAGTTCGTTTATCGTGGCCGTAATATCATTTATAGCGTAGTCGCCTCAACTTGCTTGGTTCTTGTTCCTCTCAGCATGCAACAATGCAGATGAACATACTTTTCCACCTACATAGCAAAACTCGTTAATATGTATGCATTCTCAACACTTCGTATTAGGGTGGTCGAGGAAAATTTTTACAATATAATTTACGGTTAACAAATTATGCATTTTTTTTTATAAAAATAATAAGTTTTATGAATAATTGACTTGTTCTTGTTCGCACATAGGAGTACCTGCTAAGCATAATTGGATATGTAGTAGCTATTAAAAGAATAAAAGCAGAAGTAATCATTTTTACTATATACTATTTATTTTTAAAATCAAGTTAATTTTTTGTGGAAGTAAATGCATTTTAATTTAATATAAACAACTTGTCAGAAATTACTTGAAGCTTATACATCCAGAGAGAATCCCATAGGCTCTATAATTTGTTTGGGTTTTGGTTTAAGTATAAAAGTCAAGTTGATTTTTGTCGATGATCCAAATTTAATTACCATATAACGTTATATATACTTACATAAATGAAAAAGCGTTTATTTTGTGCATTTTGTTAACTTTTCAGAAACCACTTACTATATTTAAAAATAAAGTTTCTCAATAAGCTTGCCTAATTTCGAACTTCAAAGGCAAATAATGCCTTTTTGGAGGCTAACTTCGTAAAATGGAAATATTAATTTTTTACTTATGACACAATCTTTCCAAATTATTGGTTTTGTCCAATACGTAGACGAGTGTTGTACAGGATAATTTGTAAATTCTTAAATACTATTCAAAAAGATTTTGGTTGTAACGAATTGAAAATTACACATTGTTAATTTAAAGTTAGTTCAAATTCTTTTTTTTTTTTAATTCCATATTTTTGGTATTGTAAAAAGAAAAATAAAGTAATTTTTTGTTTATATTCATTTGTAATTCTCGATATTCAAAAACCCATTTATATTTATCATATTTTACTTTTATTAATTTTATTATTATTATTATTTTTTAAATTAAGGCAAAGCATTTATGAAATTCGAGCAAAAAGCAATTTGATCGACCACCCTAATATCTAGGTATGTTTGCATTTGAATGTGTCATTTTTGAATATAAAAACAATAAATAACGGATAATGACACATCACAGTTGCTTGGATGAAGTTCTAACACACACTCACCGCAACGTAAAAGAAATAACTTCAAAATTTGGGAAGAATTTAGTTAATAAGTCTAAAATACGGCATATACGAGTACATATGTATGTATATATGATATGCATATGAAAGGAATAATGTTCTAATGTGCTAGATATTATAAAATTTATGTAATGGTGTTTCATGTGAGGTTGTTGAATTCTTGTAGAAAGATTCAAGTCGAGAGAAGCTTTCTCAGAATTTTATGCAATTGATCGTCTTCATCAGCTCATGGAAAAATACTGTGGAAAGTATGACTGTAGGTTGATTTAATGCACATATTTAAGCTAGCATGTAGTTGCCAAAGTATTCAGGGTGGCTTCTGTATAATTTTTTTTTAAATAAAACTTCACTACTTCAAGTTTTTTTTGTTCGCCCCGAAAGTTAAAAATCCATCATATAGGTGAACTTTACTTAATTTGCCTTATAACACAGGCTGCTAGGTATGCAGCAGTGATAAGGAAACCCTAGAGCGATTATAAGAGTTGAAATTCGTGAGAAGAGATAATGGCTTCCTGTCAAATAATTTAAATGTACATATGCAAGATTAAATGATTACTTAAATTTATAGTAAATTTATTTTTTCGACTACTAGAGTTAAGAGAATAAAAATAAGTATGAAATCAGAACATAAATCTTTCGAAAATATGAAAGAGCATATTCTCTGTAGTTAATCGTTGCAGTCCAATAAAATTAATGCCGGTCGTTTGTGTTTATTATATCATTTATATAAAATTATTTTTAAAATAGGCGGAGTAATCAGTACATAATTAATAATAAATTTACTCACATACACCTACATATGCATGTGGGGCGCACAAGTAGCGCAGCCGCATTTCTTCCATACATAATTTATTCGAAGAGATTAGAAATGGAGCAAATATAGAAAGCTTTGACTTATCATTTTATTAATGATTGTCTCCTATTCTAAATATATAGCTAAATTATGAGCTAAATTTGAATTTATATATGCATAAATGTATGTATGTATGTACAAATCACCGCTAGGGCTGATTAGTGTTTTAGAGTGGGTGTAAGTGTTGCACCAGCTCAGCAGTTTGCTAGTTCTAGGCGAAGTTTTTGACTGGTCGTGCTCGCAATCGTTTAAAAGTCTTCAAAGCATCAACACAGTCATTTTAGATATTGAAAAAGTTTTTTAAATATTTATTTTGTGTAATTGTGATTTCGTTAAGGTAACGTAAACTTTTTGGCTACCAAAGTGTTGTTTTTGTATTTTGGAAACATATTAAAAATATTGATTCTAGTTTGCTACCAAAATATTTATGATGCAACGTTATACACCCCGATGGTGCTATTATAGTACATATAACTAGTCTAAACCCGCGGCTCCGCTCGAACTTTGTTAAGAAATCATTAATCCTGAAAATATAATGGAATAGTTAAATTGTAATCTGCCAGTAGCTGTGTGATGTTATTTTGTTTTTTTGAAGTAAAAAAATATTCAATTGATTCTTATATGAATTGTATTTGAAATACATATAACTTTTTTAACATAAAACTATAAAAAGTATACTGTGCCGGTCCCGAGGTTCTAAGCTACCCCTTCACCAATTTTCATCCAAATCGGTTCAGCCGTTCTTGAGTTATAAATATAATATATACTCTTCTTCTTTATTGGCGCAGACACCGCTTACGCGGTTATAGCAACTGTAGCCAAGTCCTTCTTCACCTGGTCTTTACTACGGAGTGGAGATTTCCCTCTTCCTATGCTTTTTCCGGCGGGTACTGAATCGAATACTTTCAGAGCTGGAGTGTTTTCATCAATTAGCACGACATGGCCTAGCTAGCGCAGCCGCTGTTCCTTAATTCGCAGAATTACGTTAATGTCGTCGCATAACTCGTACAGTTCATCGTTAAATCGAATGCGATATTCGCCGTGATCAATACGCAAAAGACAATAAATCCTTCGCAGAACGTTTCTCTCGAAAACTTGTAACGTTGTCACATCAGATATTGCCATCGTCCATGCCTCTGTACATATAACTAGCAGGACGAAAATAATGAATTACTTGCAGAGTTTGGTCTGTGTTTGTCGAGAGAGGACTTTACTTCTCAATTGCAACTCAGTCCGAAGTAGTACCTATTGACAAGTGTTATTCTGCGTTGGATTTCGAGGCTGACATTATTGTTGATGTTAGTATTGGTTCCGAGATAGACGAAGTTATCTACGACTTCGAAGTTATGACTATTAACAGTGACGTGGGAGCCAGTCGCGTCGTACTCGCTGTTTGTTTCATGACAGATATTTCGTCTTGCCCTCGTTCACTACCAGACCTATTTGCTTCGCTCTCAGTCTGGTGAAAGCATAACTAATGGCGCGGTTGTTGAGGCCAATGATAACAATATCTTCGGCGTACGCCAGCAGCTGTACACTCTTATAAAAACTTGTGACTTTTCGATTCAGCCTGCAGCTCGTATTATTTTCTCCTGTAGCAGATAGAACAAATCGCATGAAAGAGAGTCGATTTGTCTGAAACCTCCTTTGGTATCGGATGGCTCAGAGATGTCCTTTCCGATCCTGATGGAGCTTTGGGTATTGCTCAAAGTCAGTTTACACAGCCGTATTAGTTTTGCGGGGATAACAAAAGCGGCATAAAGGCTGCTCCTTTTCGTGCTGTTAAAAGCAGCTTTGAAATCGACGAAGAGGTGGCGTTTGTCGACCCTCTTTTCAAGGGTCTTTTCCAAGATTTGGCGCATGGTGAATATCTAGTAAGTTGTTGATTTTTGTTGATTTTCTAGGCCAAAAACACCACTTATAAGGTCCAATCAAATACACATACTTGTATATCAGAGCTGAACGCTATATTGCAAAATCGACGGTGATTTGGCAAAAAAAAAGGCCTCCGATAGGACCTTCTACAGGACCAAAGAAATACCTGTCCAAATGTTCACATTTTTCCGTGATGTGGTTTGGTCGTTATGCGGGCACATAACGAAATGGCTTTTAGATTTTTTATATATGTGACCTGGTCTACGAAAAGGGGGCTTAGGTGTCAAAAAATGGGAGATCAATTAATGAGATAACGAGAAATTGACGATTATTTTTAACAGCTTTTCCCAGAAAACTAGTTTTCGCACGTTAGCCCCCTTTTCGTAGACCAGGTCACATATAGTATAAGTTTTCCTAATTGTGGAATACACCTTAATGTTGTCGACCAAATGAATTATCTTACAACTTATAAGGAAATTAGAAACGTTTAAGAAATGTGATGGAAGGTCCGCGTGTTGGGTTTAGAGATATGCGATGGTAATAGGTGCTACAGATTTCGAGATTTCATGGCGATTGGAGCAAGATAATACATTTACTAGGTATAATCTCATAATTTTACTTTATTTCTTGAACGCCAATTACAGAAGTGTTTACATATTTCATAAACAAGAGTAGCGCGATGATATTTCAAATACATAGTATGATAACGCCATAACATTCATAAAAAAATATAATTTTTCTAGTTTTTCGAAATACTGATGTTTTTCCTCTCCGAATTCTTCTGCTATGAATAAATTAGTTTGATTAAATGCTGAAAAGTAATTATTTAGTTTTTTCCTTGGATTTTGAATAACAATGGAAAATATATTTCAACCATTTAAATTAGCGGGCAAAAATGCTCTCATTATACCTTGAATAGGGTAAATTAAGTTTGCCACGGTGTTTCCAACACACAGAAGGAAACTCCGAAAATCGTATAAAATATATATTTAAATGATAAACATTACGGGGTGAATAGTTTAAGCCATGTCCGTCTGTCTGTCCGTCCGTCTATGAGTATATATCGAACTAGTCCCTTAGTTTTGAGATATCAAGAAATATTACACACATCCTTTTCTCTCCAAGAAGTTGCTTGTTTGTCGGGACTGAACGATCAGAATCAAGGGCTTTTAATTCGACATAAGTTCTACCTAAGGCATTGTGCAATGTTTGTATGGAAAACTTTTTCATTTGAGGAGATATCTTCAAGAAAGTTGACAGGAGTGGTCGTCTAAGACAATGACACAATTTTCGGAAAAATTGTTCAGATCGAATTGCTATAACATACAGCTGCCATATAAATTGACTGTCAAAATTATGGTTTTGTAAGGGATCTTTTACATTTGTGAAGAATATTCGAAATTTTTCAAAGTCTGCCATTTTGTTAAGTTTAAATTTGATTAACAATTGAGGTCCATGATATAGACCGAAATCAATAAATATGGCAGAATTCTGAATATGTCAAACGTCAAATGCGCAAAAATAAAGATTGTTAAGGGGTTACATGGGCTTACGGATTTAAAAAAATTGATTTTTTTTACTTATTCAATTCTACAACACCTCTAAAATAATGTCCTAAGTCTTCAAGTTGATAATAGTTTTGAGATATAGCCTTGAGAACTTGTGCGCTCGAGGATAGCTGGACTAAGTGCGCCGTCCTAAATGGGTTTTCTCGAAGCTATGTTTTTGAAATCGGTTGGCAAGATTTCTCGAGAACTTCTCAACCGATCTTAGTGAAATTCTACAGACGTCTTTGAGATAAAATGCTTAAAGACTTGAAAGATTTTTTCGTTTACAATTATTTGAAAAAAATGTTACGAAATTATCACTGAAATTTTAAATTTTTTGTTAAAGTGTCTGCCAAAAATCTAATTTTCAGTTTTTTTTCATTCGTCCAAGTTCTATGTTAAAGATTTAACTAAAACACGTATTGTTTCATTTTGGACGATCCTGTAAGGAGTTATCCTGCCAACGAGGGCGCATCTTTTTCCAAGGGATCACCGGAAATGGCGTCGCAATGGCCGAGTTCAAAATATTTTTTTTCCAAAAATTTCAGAACTCTTTGTTAATAGTGTATGTTTGTAATAATAAAAAATTCTAATAAAATATTTCATTTCCTAGAGGAGAGAAAAATTGTTGAAGAAAGCCTGTTTTTTTAACCGAGGAAACCCTTGTAACTCCTTAATTGATTGAATAAGTATTGGTTAATAGGATTAGACGGTGACAAAGGTAATTAGGTGACATGTACCGTACTGGAATTTATACCGGTTTTATTTATAACATAAGGCAGAAATCCAAGATATGAAAGGAAGTGTAAGATTAAAGCCTCTCCCAAAGAATTGTGCTGTTGAAGCCAGACAGACTGTTGATTATATAGCTTTTAAGGCACAATTAAAATATATTGCCGCTCAGGCGAAGAAAATACTTAGCGCATTTCTTTACATAATGTCTAAATTAGTCCCTTAGGGTAGAACACATGTGTGGGAGGACATAGGTATTTAATATGCATCCTTGTAAATTAAAACGCGTAAGCAGACATATGCGTGTATAAAAAACAGCACTGAGTACTTGTGGATGTCTCACTCCTTTTAATTGCATTTCCGGACACAAACATATTTTTATTAGCGGTAATTAAAATGTTATAAAAAGGAACATATATGTAAAGCAAAGATACAATATTGCAACAGACGGCTTTTTTAACGAAATGCAATTACACACACACACACAGACGAGCTTGTAATTTAATTACACCTACATATGTGTGAACATAAAAAACATATTACTCCATAAGATTTCTCATTAGCCTTATTTCACGTTGCATTTCTTTTTTCACATTGCAGTGCGAGACGGCGGAAGGCAGACGTAGAAGAAGCAGCAGTAGTGGCAGCAACAGTTCAGCACCAACAACAACTATTCCAATGAGGGCGACAATAAAGTACTCACCGCCTAGCTCGAATTCGAATCAAAATGTTCCTCATGCAGAATGCACAACAACAAAAACAAAGACAAAGATAAACGCAACAGAAACTACATTAGGATGTGTGGATGTGGTAGACAGCGATCAGGAGGACGACAACAACTGCAACAACGGTGGCAGCAGCAGCGGTAAGAACTGTAGCTGCGACGATCCCATTGCAATCGACATGGGCCGGAGACAGCGGTGTAGGCACAATTATAGCCACGGTGACAGTGAAACGCGAGTTGTCACAAGGGGCGACAGCATGAGTGCGAATCTGAGAAGCAATTGCTGTCAACGTGAACATAAAAATTATCGCAAACATGTGATGTCCCAACTGCCAACAAGCCGCAAGAGGGACGACGACAACGATGACGACGATAACCACATGATGAGGCCAGCGTCTGTCACAGAAGTACGAGAACGTCGCCAGCCGCAATATACACGCGACTTTACGGTAAATTTAGCGACGCAAGTCAAGACATCCAGAAGATTGAAGAGGATGTGTGACGATTTTGCAACAGCACCACAGACACAATTAGCAAATGAGTCAGAAATTAGAGGAACGTTGGAAACAGCATTTGACCGGGGCATAATGAGCGCCGCACTAAAGGCAGGTGAAAGCTCAGACTCTGTGCTTAGCGATTCGGACGATCTTAAATCTAGCTCACAGGAAAGACTAACACCCACGGCGTTATCGTCAACATTACCCACATCACACACGGAGTATAGCACAGTAAAGACACCAACACCACCCATTTGCCTAGCGGATAATTTTAGTTTAAGTAACAAAAGACAATTAGTTATGCCAATTGAGGAAGAGAATAGATTAGGAAATGTATTTGCTGGTGCGCAGCTACTCAATGAGTTGCCGTTGGATCGACGCCCTAGCAGTGATTGGTATAATTTCTCAACGCTTCAAGCGCAAACACAATGGCGTCATAGAATATTTTCACGACCCACTTCGAACTCGCTGACAGTGGGCATTGAGCGGGCTTTTGCTTTTCTCGCGTCTGCAATCGATGCAAGAAGAAATCAATTGAGGCACGGGATCGCCCACAAACAAGTTGTGCTTCGCAGTCTTGCTGAGGCTGCAGCATCAGGAAATTCGCAAACAACGACAACAACATTAGACTGCAGGTGCTTTAAGGAAAATAGTGATATTTGTATGGTTGCTGATCAACCGGAAGTGGGGGTGGATGTTGATGCTGTGCAGGCAGAAACCGTAGATGAAAGAGAAATGTGCGACTTAGCAGGACATAGTGATAGACGAGTGGCAAGCCAAGAATATCGGCAACCAGCACAACGATTCAATTTCTTTTCCTCGTCTTCACTTCTGATGCGAACAAACATTTTTTCTTTGGCATTAACGGGTGTGCCGCCTTGGCCGGCTAATCTTATGCTTTTATCACTATTTATGCTGAGTTTAACTACGCCGGCCAGTTGCTGGACTGGACGATCAGATGGTGAGTATTTCTTGAATGGCTTAGTTTTTGTTCTTTGATGTAAATAAAATATTATAAAAATATTTTTTTGATAGAAATTAAAAAATAGTTAATTATAAAAAAAATAATGCAGTTTCTAATGAAAAAATTCGGTATGAGAGTAGCTTAGGTTTGGTGATATTTTCTTTCTTTTAACTCTCTGTTCTTGATGGTTAGCAGCCATATAGTGAACCAAAAATAAAATTGTGATATCTTATCCGAGCTACAGAGATTCGGGAACATATTCTTGCAGAAGTGGCATTATGTTCTGGAGCTTTTTACTAGCGATTCTTATGAAGTTAATTAATAAGATTTTCAGATAGTTTCTAGTAGGCCAGTGCACACCGATCTGGTTGATTAATTCGGTTTATTAACTGGTTAAGCATATTTTAGCAACGATTTTCAAAAAAAATTGTATTATGTGTCTTTTAGTAGTTTGTGTATTTTGGTCGAAAAAGTCTTTTCGTAGTTTGTCAATAGATGTCGTTGCAGTCGTATATCTCCAGTGCTACCAATCACATTGTGCCATACCATATATGTAGTGTTGAAAAGGTGAGATTTTAAGCTTCATTTAACAAAAAATTAAATTCGCGGAAGTTGAAAAAAATTTACTGCTGGGTCAAACCACATCAAGTGATCCAGGGAAATTTCGCAAAATCAGCGATTTTGAAAATTAGCAGTTCATTAGGAGGGGTACCAGACGCATACTCTCTGATATAAATATTTCGTCAAAATTATTATTTTTGTTAAAGTTATTGAAGGTTGAAATTTAAAGGACGATACAATTTTAAAATTATTTTCTCATAAACTACTGGAGATAAATCGATGAAATTTTGTGAAGTCAAAGAAAAATGTTTGTGCTATATTATAAATATTTTTTCATGGTCCTTTTGTTTAAATAATAATATTTTACTGACCTTGAAACATCGGACTACCATTTGTATGGGTCAATGCCGAACTCCCTTAATGGAGTAAAAAGAAAAGTTTTACACTGATGGAATAATGTCTCTAGCGGAAAAATGGCAAAAAGTGCCATTGTAAACTCGGAATCGAGTTTACCATCCCTACCAGCAGCCATCGCGTGCACATACATATGTATGTATAATAACCTCCGCACAATAACCACCAGAAAAAAAATGGTTTTTGTTTCCATGTAATTTATATGGAAAATAGAAAATTTGAAACAGGCACCTCTTAATATTACTATTAAGAGCTCATCTTTTGAGTGACTTTTTTTCACATTTTCGAAAGTTTTTAGCCTGTTTTTCAGTTGAAGAAAAAAGGTTGCCTCAGAATGACACACCCTAGTATATATATATTTCAATATGGAATTTGTATTTTTTGAATTTATACAATTATACAATACAATTATTTGAATGCCAGATTCAACTTGTTATTAAGCTATATTGCAGAAGTTATTTGCATCATTCCTTCAAAAGTATTTTATTGTCACATCTCGTTGAAAAGAGTCTCGCCTTTTGTGCCTTATGGCGAATACCCGGAATGTGGCACATATTTACAGTTCAGAGCAGTGTCGGCTGTGCCTCCGATGTAGGGTAAGTGTGCTGAGCACACAGCGGTCAAGTCACCCCTAAGTGCATACTACGGTGTACATATAAGTTAACTCAAACGTATGTATGTATGTAACGTATTTGTGGCGTTTACAAAACGTACGTAAAATATAATAAAAAATTACACTAAAGTGCAGGCATTCCTTTCCTGTCTCAGAGTATCTATTAGTCGAAGTGGGTACTCCAGTTGTCGTGCATATATGTATGTACATACTTGTAGATATCTACATATGTAATTGAGTGTTTGAATGAGTTTGGCTGTGCATTTCAGCTACGCTCGGTGCACCGTGCATATAAATATATTGTCAATGCCTTCAATGGTTGACGGTAAGGGAGACGCTCAGTAGGTAATTGTTACTTTTTTATATTCTTCAAATGTGCCTGAACTCTCTGATATGCCTGCATTTTCATAAGCATTTAAGCTTTGTTGCGTCGTGGGTTTCGTTTTGTCCACGGTTGACACTACATAACGCTTTCGTTTTCTTTAACTTTCCATTTCTCTTCACACACTCGTGCCCAGGGTGGTTGCATGCCACTAATCCGAACAATTTACAGAAATTAAAAAGCCACAAATCTTTTGTACGAAATGAAGGCTTAATTATGCATTGTCGTTGGATATATTATACATATGTCGCTACTTACATGTGTATATATGTACTTGTGTGTTGAATACTAATGTTATTATCGGATATATACAATAAGTAAAATTATAAATGCATGTTCATTATGATTGCATAATTTTCGACGAAATTTCCGTTATTATTATATAGGGTGCCATGTATATTATAAATTTTTTTATGAGTTTATAATTAAACAGAATATTTCTATTGAAGACTGGAATTACAAATCAAAAATGTGTCGTCGAATTCATGCTGTCAACTGCAAGTTAGAGTTGTTATACCCTGAACAGGGTATATTGAGTTTGTAACGAAGTTTGTAACATCCAGAAGGAAGCGTCGGAGACCCTATAAAGTATATATATAAATGATCAGTATGTTGAGCTGAGTCGATTTAGCCATGTCCGTCTGTCTGGCCGTCCATCTGTCTGTATATATACGAACTAGTCCCTCAGTTTTAAGATATCCTTTTGAAATTTTGCCTACGTCATTTTCTCTTCAAAAAGCTGCTCATTTGTCGGAACGACCGATATCGGACTTTGACAATGTATCTTCACCAAATTTGGTATAGATTATTTTCTAAGGCAACAATGTAATCACCGAAGAAATTGGTCAGATCGGTTAACTATAGCATATAGCTACCATACAAACTGAACGATCGGAATCAAGTTCTTGTATGGAAAACTTTCACATTTGACAACGCATCTTCACGAAATTTGGTATGAGTTATTGTTTATAAAAATAATATAATATCTGAAGAAATTGTTCAGATCGGCTTAGTATAGCATATAGCTGCCATACAAACTGAATGATCGGAATCAATTGCTGGTATGGAAAACTTTTGCATTTTACAAGATATATTTACGAAATTTGGTATAAATTATTTTGTTAAGGCACCATTGTAATCTGTGAAGGGTATATTAGCTTCGGTGCAGCCGAAGTTAACGTTTTTTCTTGTTTTTTTTTTTGTTTTTAATAAGCGCTCTTTTATTAAGTACGGAATTTCCACTCTTTCTCTTAAGAGGTTATTCGATTAATTGAGGATCCTGCAGGTTTAAATCCGCTTTTCAACAGCTAATTAATTTTATAAGAATAATTTTCATATCAGACTGTCGTAATTAAGGTATCCGATAAATCCTCCATTCACCTGATTTGAACTCGTTTTTCAACAACTAATTAAATAAGAATAATTTTCGTGTCAGACTGGTACCGGGTGGTGAAAGTTTTTATTGAAGTACTTCAAAATTCGATCTTTTAAATTGCACCCAGAATTTTTTTTAAATCTTCAAAATTTTCTGGAAACGTTCAATTTAGTTTTCCATACACTTGTTATAAGCCTCGGCTTAGATGACCTTCAGTATCCTCAGCGAATTTTTGTTTTTTTTGGGTTAGGCTCAGTTTTGAAACGCCATCCCTAGATTGTGCGACAGTTTCGTACATAAGTACATAAATTCTCGTCTCGTCGTTGTGATAAATGTAGGTTTCTCAGTTACGTTGCCAAGCATTTATCTTGCGTCCTGTACTCGAAGTCCTTTTTCCAAACGATTCGGGTCTATTGGTACGAGTCCAACATTTACACGCTTCATATCCCAAATATTAACCAAAATCCATAAGATATATTATGGTCCTTTGCTATATCTCTCTGATGCCGACACGGCCAGTTTCAAGCATTGTTTCTTCAATTGTTTTGACGTTATCCTCATTAACAGGTATGGTTGGGCGACTCGCAGGAGGTAAGTTTTCGATAACTTCATGACCTGAATGTTTTGTCCTTCTCAAATACTTTGATACGCGTTAGAGTAGAGTAACACGTCTGCAAATTTTTTTTTTCGTATGCTAAGTAAATCATATATCGAAACAACATATCTACTAGCAGACAATTTTTCCAAGTTTTTTAATACTTATAAAAATTATTAGATCTGTCAGGGAAGATGCAATATTTTATAAAGGTCACAATGTTTAATACATATATGTATATATATACAGTATCAAGCAATATATGTATATATAGGGACACGTTTCAGTTGTAGGTTTGTTAACTACCGAAATAGGATGTCAGCACTACATACATATGCAGCTTTGGAGCAGCACGACTGCAAACCAAATATATTGATTAGTAATTTGAATATTCGCAATCATAAGCTTCGCTTAGTATTTTATGAAATATAAACGTTGTATGACATAGAAATGATTAGAGATAAACTTTGTGTTTCGAAGAATGATTAGTGCATCCTGGTCTATATGGTTACAAATAAGTTGCCATAAAGTCCCCGAAATGTATAGTATACGTATAGAAGATTAATCTATCTATCTATCTCGTAATTTCCTGTTTTTGCTTCTCAATTGTAAGGGGTCAGAATGTCAAATATTGGTTTTAAAAACTATTATTTTGCATTCTAGAATGACGAATAATTCCAATCTCATATTTAAAAAAAATGTTTTACGAATAATTATTATTGTATCGTTGTCTATGAGGTTATATATAGGTTACAACAAAATCACTTAAATACATACATACATATACATATAGTATGTATATAATAAGTTAACCTGCCTGATTTTTCTGAACTGTCAATATTTTACTGATTTTATTATCATGGTGTCGGTTTGTGATTTCTTGTTGTTTGTTTCTCGATTGTTAGGGGTCAAGAAGTTGCTTGTATATTTATAAAAAAATTAATATTTTGCGTTCAAGAATAACGGAAAATTCCAACCTCAAATTTAAAAAACTTGCGATATGTCGTACATTATTGATTATTGTTTTTAACGTTTACGTAAGTTTGTACTAAATTTTATTTTATATTTTCATTGCAGTTCCAACAAATTGCACTTTTCCCGCACGTTGGGAAGGTTCATGGTTCCTATCTGGCTATCAACAGTCTATTCATATAAAAGGTTCACAATTCAGTTATCGTGGTAAATGTGCGGCTTCGGATGGTAACAAATATTTGATTGTTGACGAGTAAGTTGAAATGTTCTCTTCACTTTTCAAACATGTTTCTAAATATATAGTATTTAATATTATGATTTATTACATAAATATTTAATTGAGCAGCAGTTCAGCGCTTTAAATAAAAACATTATTAATAGAGGCAAAGCAGTGGCTAAAAAATGCAGATATTTAAAGTTTTGATAAAAACTTTTTTTCAAAACAAAAAAAAAACAAGTAAAATAAATTGAGCTTGAATTTTATAATTCAGAGTTTTAAATTTACAATTTTATATAAATATAGGTCTGTATTTATTAAGTTATTGTACTGCTCTTGCCTATTTTATACATATTTTCATATATACATATATTTTTATGGTAACAAAATTGTTGCAACAAAATACGGTATGCGTATTAAATGTGCTTACCTAATTTAAAGAAAAAAATATTTTTTATTGTTCCCTTATTACTTTAACTACTATTCCCGCTCCTTGTATTGTTCCACAGAGTTTTAAGTTTGCTCTTTCACACCATACTTGCGTGTAACGTATTTGTTAAAAAATTAAATAATTCTTTTTTTTTAATTTTGTGGGCTTTTGACATTTTTATAAAACACTTTTTGAAGAAAATACCTTCTTCAAATCTTTGTTGCAATTTTAATTTCATACAAAATCATTCCTCCTTTGCTTGATACTGTTCGAACACACAACTTCTTTTTAACTGGAACTGAACGCGCCTTTTCTTGTGTGCGTTCTTCAAATCAGTCTTAATTTTTTTTCTTTTCCGTACATGTTTTTTGTGTGACTGTCCTTTTTCTCTACTGTCTTGTTACCAGTTGTTTGATAATGACGTTTTTTTGTAGCTGAAATGGAAATAGTTTTACTTTTTTTGTTGAGAAATCGTAAAAATTCGTAACTCTTTAAGTTCTTTAGCAGCAAATACAAACGTGTTGACAAAGAAATGTCTTAAATGTGTTATGAGCATACCTTTAATGATTATTTTATTCAAACTACTTACACACAGACATAATATGTATATTAAGAAAAAAACAACTTAATTAAAAATAAAAAAAACAATAAGCTTGTTTTGTCTTGTATGTCTTTTCAATATTGAATTTCTCTTAGTTTCAGTAACGCTTTATGATGTGTATTTTTTTTCTAAAAGAGAACTAAATATTTTCTAAGTATTTTGCACAGTACATAACGTTATTTATTATGTTTTGTAATTTCTATCACAGCGTTTATTTTTCACTAAAACATGTATTCCATTTTTTTGCGTATTTTATATACCGTTTTTACAGAATTGTATTTTTTATGATTTTGTTTACTTTTTAAAGCATTTCAAGTTCATTTTGTTCATGTTTCATGTTTGTGAAAAATTGTGCATTTCGAATTATAATTTAGACTTACAGCTCGACATGTGGTCATAGGCATAATACCATGTGATTACTTGATTAACCCGTTCCAGTTAGAACGCGACTATTTTAAATAATATTATTGTATTTATTTAAAAACTATAAATTCACATTTTCACTTAAAAAAGTAATAATATCGTTCATTTCGGTTCCGAAGCAGTTTTCGGCAATTGCACTCCGAGACGAAAGTTTTGTAAAATCTATCCAAAATTTACATGTCGAAATTTGTTTTCCAAACATATTTTAGATTGGGCTTAAAATTTTAAGAATTAAACTGTTTTGGCGTGAAATGATAACATCTTATAATTATTTTGATCTTTCAAAGACCAGTGTGTACGACAAGCAAGAACTAGCACAGTTCTAGAAGGAATAAGCCTTTATTGTATAAATCTTAAAGGCTTGATATCAGTTGTTGCCAGCCTGTTCAAGCTTAAAATATAACCTCGCTCGAATAACAGTCAAAGAACCGACAGGTTTGGGAATTAAAACAGATGTCGAATAAATCTTTCGCTTTTTGATAATCTTTTTAAGGTTATACGATGCTTTGAATATCGTAATGCACAGTTTTTCTGCATTTCTATATAAAAATCTTCATATTTGTTCTTTCTTTTACATTTACCGTACTGTTTTTTATCACCATTAATTTTTCTCCGTTATATTTTTATACATTGCATAAATATCTAATTCAAAAACCTAATTTTTGATTTGAAAAATGATTTTAAAATTCGTAATGAAATAAATTATCGTTTTCGCAACAAGTTGCCAATTACATTTGAATAAATTTACACATAATAATTACATAAATATTTATAAAAGTATTTTTACATTTAACCTTAAACGTCGATTAAGCATAATAAAATTCATATGAAAAAAGCAAAACAAAACAAAAATTTTGAAAACAAACTGCACACACATGCAGTTCAAAAACATATCCACATTACCTACCTACCTCAAATACATACCTATGAGTACTTACATATACGTATTTATGAAATATTTATTTTAGTATTTATTTTTCATTTTATATTAAACAATTTAAACAATTGAAATAAGCAATAAATGATTTGACATAACATTTTTGTTTGTGCCGAAACGCAAAGTATATTACATGAATACATAAATATTTGTAGGAAAGGATGTCATCGGTGCCTGGTTATCTATGAAAAACATAAAAATGTTCTTCAATATAAAGAAAGTGAGTGCGAAGGTGATAGTATGTATATGCATCAAACGAATCCATCTGCCATGGCGATGCGTAGCGTTTTAAAACAAAGCGAACATAGGGGGGGAGCTCATCCCAATTTGAACAACAACAACGGGCATTCAAGACTATCCTCATCGGATCAGTATATAATGAGATCCTATGATGATATGAATGATTGTAAGCATTAATTTTTTTTTTATTTCCTCTATTCAAACTCACTCTCTAGCTATCTATCTATCTGTCTGTCACGCTCTTTGTCTATTTTTTGCAAAATCAAAAACAAAAAAAAAATACGAAGTTTTTGTTTATGATTTTTTTGGTATATTTATTTGTTTTGGAAACGTACGTATAATATTTTTAAGTTTTTATTGTGTGATTTGGGTTATGTTTAATTTGTTTTTTTATTTTTGATTTGATTTTTGTGCATTTCTATGTTTTCTCATCCAGTTGAATTTTGTTTTCGGTTTAATTTTTGATTTCACAACTTCCATATTTCGTTTTATTGCACCCGTTTTAGCAAAGATTCATGCTAGGTTTCTACAGCAATTCGTTTAAGTTTATTGTTAGGGTATTTCATTAACGCATTTACTATTTAATATTTTATACATACATACATATTTATGTGCATCACGATTTTTCAACGATTTTCCCTCATTTAAAATGCTAATTAAATCTATGTTTTCTGTTGTTTGTTTTTTATTTCTCACTAGCTTATATTTTGTAAATTATTATTTAAGTATTTTTCAATTTCTATCGCAAGTTAGTATATATATATATTTTTTTTAACTCATATATATGTAAATTTCAAGAATATGTTTTATCCATTTAGTTTTCTACTTTTAGTTTGTTTGATAAATGACTAATAAATGCAGGAAAAGCCAGACACAAACACCAAATTGTATACTTGTAAATAGTTACTCCAAAACATAACACATACATTGAAAAATGCATATATAATATATAAATAAATCGATATTTTAGTCCACTCAATATTCGAATATTCCGAAAGTTTTGCGTTTTCTTAAATTTTTTTCGTTTTTTTGTTCATCTTTGCCTCTCATTTAGTTCATAGCAAGGGTCCTCTCTCTCTCGCAAATAATCACAGTTAAAAAGAAAAAAAATTAAGAAACAAAATATATATATAATTTAGTGGCAAACAATACTTTAACACATATAATTAAAGTTAACGTTTTGAAAGCAAATAAAAGAAAGATGTTATTTTTTAAGCGTACGTATTAGCGGATTAGCAGATTAACCCGTCCCAACTTTTGTAAGATACGTATTTTTCAAACATAATTCAAAACATTCAAAATAAATCAAACAAAACTGTCAGCGAATGGCTGGTGAACTGTTCAAACAATATACATATGTATAAATACAATATCTACTCATAAATACATACACGAGGAAGTTAAAAAAAGAATAAATATATAAAATGGTTTAATGACGGTTAATTAAATTGACAAGCAATTGCGGTGGTCATTCTGTTTTGATCTTAAATAGCTATTGTACATAAATAAAGCAGCTAAAGCAATTGCATAAATTTGCATACAATACATAATTATAACACAAAAAATACACGCATATATATTAACATAATTAATTTTTTATATAATTTACTCTTTTGTGTTTGTTCAAAAATTTTATTTTAAAACACATAACTGTAAATAATTGACTTTTGTAAATAAAACTTGTTTGTTAATATTTTTATACTTAAATATTATATATAAATATATATATATATATATGAATTATATACATATTACATATAATTATTTGAAACTGAAACCATAATATCTGATATGTATTTCTGTATTTCGTTTTTCTTCCTATTTAACTTTTATTTGACTAATAGACAACTATTGTGCTCTGAAAAAAATTATTGAAAGCATTTGCTCTGTCAGTTACTGTGTGTGCTTAAAAGGCTGGCACAACGTAGGAGACAACTCGTACATGCCAACTTATAAACAGATATTTACTCTAACTAAATGGTAAAGTTATTCCCTGTAATTAAATAAACTAGTTTTAAACTAGTGCAGATTGGCCCAGTCGGTTAAGTTAGTTTTTCTCGCAAGAAACTTATATTTTCATGTCTTAATGCTTTAGTAATTACTAATTGTTTTATTTCATGCAGTCTCATGCTAGATTCAAATAAAACATAAACTTAAAATAGCTAACAGAGATTATGGCATCTAAAAAATTAATTATCAGCTAATTGAAATACCAATTATTTCACAGTAGACCGTTGCATAATTCATAGCAGTCCAATCTGTTTCGCAGAATTTAATTTTGAAGTCATAGTCTCTTATCCCAGGCTGTTGTATCCCTTCTCGGCTATAACCACGCAAGCGGTGTCTACGCCAATAAAGAAGAAGTAGAAGTCATATTGTGACCATAGTTTGTTTATCGTCCGAATTTTCTAAGTTTAACTCATTACATTACATACGAAGTGTTGTTTTCTGTGCCGAAGGCTAGACATTTTCAGGACAGGTTTTAACACTTTTTCACCTCAAATTTCATATGCATTGCTTTCTATGCCAATAAAATTTATATGGAGACTGTTAATTGCACAGCTTCGACTCTGACCGAACGACGGACGTCAAACAATCATTTGTAAATATCTCATTTTCATTTCTATTTCCACTACCATTGTAACAGTCGCACAACAACATTAAATGTTGCAAACATTTTCTGTTACCCCAAAAAAAGGAAGAAAAATAATTATAATGCCCATAACTATTATCCTCCAGTATTTATTCATACACACGTTCCTTGTTGCCGATGTATCCAACAAACGAAAAATCAATTATTAATTTCAATGAAGCTACAAAATTTTATTTAAAAAATCTTAGTTATACACATACATATGTACATATACTGTGCGCGTAGAATTCAAATGAATTTTGTGTTTTCTATTTTTATTGCACGAGCAAAGCCAATTAAGCTGATTTAGGGCGCGTTTTCACAACGATATGTTGCTGCTGAATTCAAACACTTGACGGCAACATTTTCCTTAAAAAGTATGAAAATATTTTATTTTGTTGGTAATTATATTTATTTGCCGTTTTGAATTGTTTAAATTCTTGTTTGAACTTATTTATTTGTAAGCCTAAATGTGTGTGTCCTTGTGTGTGCTGTCTTACCCAGTCCATCCCACCATGATAGTTTGCCATCTTACAACCCTCTTTCGTAGTAATGCGTCCGATATTTGTATGTATAAAATAAAAAATATATATATCTTTTCACTCACATACATACAAATGTATGTACAGATTCGTTTACAAAATGCGTAATTATTATATTGATACTAACTTATACTTAATAATCGAAATTTTTGCTTCGATAAGACAATTATTTAAATTCAAGTTTAATTAATTTTGACAAGCTTTGTCGTAAAATATTATATATGTTTTGCAAAACGGAGAGTTCATTTAATAATCTCGCGAAAACCGAAAAGTTTTACTGGAAGTGTTCGCAAATTTAACGAGTCTTTTAAAGTATTGTAAACAAATTTTGTCATTTTCGTCCCGTTCGTTAATTCGTTCTGTCAAATATGCGATTACTTATTAAATTTTTCGAGAAATAATTTGGGTTTGGCTGTTTGTTACATAAGGGTTCCATAATTCCACAATGTGCACTAAATTATTATATCCACATAACGGTAGAAAATAATTTGTTTGCTTTGTTCCGCTTTTTCAAGGCGACATAACCTTAAAAGTTGCATTTCATAGATTTTTTCTGTCACTAATTGGTCACCATTGTTTAAAACAATTAATGTTTTTTTTTTATAAAATAGTATTTGATTCAAAACGAATTCAATTTTTTGCAATTATTTTCAATTAAAGCATACAAATTTGATCATTTCATTACAATTTCAATTTGCTACAAAATATCCGTAAATCCATATTGAATGATTTGATTACATATTTGCTTCAAAAAAGTCTTAATATCAAAAAAGGTTAGGTTGTAAGATGGATTTTCAAAATACTGATTGAAAAGCTAAAATATATTATTTTATGGTTTATTCAAAAACAGTTATTCTTGTAGACTAAGAACATTTATGAAATAGAACTTATTTATTGAGAGAAAAATAAAGTACAATTAAAAGTATAGTAAATTTTATATTAATATGTATGCAGGCATATCGATAGTGGACTATAGAATAAATCAAATATATAGTAGCAAACAGAGCACAGCAAACTGCTTCCTGGCACCGCAAAAGATCGTCGAGAGAGTTTTGCTATTTTACTAAATTTTAAAGGCGATAAAAAAATTTCTTCTTACAAAATATTTTGTTTGTTCATCAATTTGAAGCAATTCATGTTGTTTAAAAAAAATTGATTACGAAATTTTAAAAGCGGTAAAAAAATTTCTTGATAAAAATATGTATTTTGTTCATCTTTGCATCTTACTTAGTCTTATGAGTTTACTTAAGATTAGTGGCATTTTTTTTTAATTCTTCTGCCAAAAATGAATTCCTTAAGTCGATAGCTTGAAAAAGAACTATTCTATGGTGTAAATTCTTTAATATTTTGGAGCTAATTTTCCATTAGATTAAAATATAGGACATTTCGCTCTAAACTATATGGTATTTTGCAGTCTAATGTTTTTTTTTTTGAATCATTAAAATCGTCTAAAAGTTTATTAATTACTACAATACATTGCCCAACCGATAAATAATAACGACAGGTTTCGACCATATTAAGAAATAAATTGTTGAAAAAGTATAATTTTTTTAAATCGCTTAAAAGCATCGAGAAATTAGACTCAATAGAGTCTTTAATTCAAAGTTAATTATAAAGAAGTTTAAAAAAAAAATGTTATTTATTTAAGAAATTAAGTGAAATAAAAAAAGTCCGCTATTTGATTTTTTAATTCATTATCGAACTCAAATAAACAATTAGCAAAGCAAATCGATTACCATACTCCTTGCCGACTGCGTGTAAATAAGAAGCGAGCAAATAATAAGTTGCCACAAAGCAGTTGGATAAAGCGCAGGCGACGCTAAAATGCGCTAATGATGCCGAGAGCATTAGCGTAGGAAAGCAATAATCAAAGCTAAATAAAATGCTAATCAAAAATCAATATCAAAATGTCGTCAATCGGAGGAGTATCAACAAAACCCATAGAGACAATAAATATGAATAAACATAGCGTTGTTTATTTACTACTTTAGCCTCTTATGTCCTTAGCTAGATAGTTAGTACGAGCGTATGTATATACATATACATATACATATATGTATGTACCTTTATATTCACATTCACCCAACTATGTACATAGTATAATGAACTCCGGTTTATTTGCGAGCGCACTAAGAGTACTTATTCTAATTTATTTTCTAAGCTTATAAAAATAATACAAAACCAACACACGCATACACTCCTTTTTACAATATATGTGATAGTATACAACTGCTTTTCATTAGGGTTTTCATGAAAAACAAAGGTCTTTATTGTACACCAGCAACTAACAAGTTTGTGCCTCACAAAACACTGCGACATTTATATATATTTATAAACTTATTGCTAAGTGCTCATTTACATGAAAACCACAAGCGCAAATAAAAGAATAACATAACACACATACATATACATTATAGGCGTACGTTGTGTAGGATACCAAAGGATACACGCACACACACATATACGCACACATTTATATACAAGTACACTTTTCAATCAAAACTGTTTCCAGACTGGGTAAACTAGGCAGCAGGAATGTTTGCATTTGTTTTTGGATTTTTTCGGTGTCATCTACAAGACAAAAGCGCAAGCAGCACACACTCGTACACATTCATATAACGAGAAAAAGTTTGCGTGTTTGCATTAATTTCATACAAGTACTATTTCATTTATTTTAATTATTTTTATTTTTCTATTATAATTTTTTTTTATGCGCATACTTAATGAAGTCAGTTTTTTGTTAATTTTTTTTTAGTTGAGTTTCTTATATATTATATGTTATATGTATAGTTTTTGCTGCTTTGAGAGTGTCATATTGATTTCCGTTTAGTTAACTTTTTTTGTGAAATTTTTTGTGTTTTAAATTTTTTTACATTTTTCATTTTTCTTATAAATTTGATATACACCTCGTCCAACAAAATACATTATTTCCTTTATTCATTTTTTATTTAAACAATCAAGCTTTCATAAAAACAATTACCGTTAACCGATACTTTGGCATTTCTCTTCTGGTTATTATTTACAATTGTTTTTAATATTTTTTTTTATGTTCCATTGTGTGCTTTAGTTCCTCAGCTGTACCATTTGTACATAAAACCAAATTTCAAATTCCATTGTAAACATAATTCTGTAAAAAATGCTGTAAATATGTTTGATATTTTTTCTAACCTTCCATTTTCAACGCTACTAAGTATATTCATAACATACGTGCATACATAATTTGTTTATAACCAGTTTATCTTGTAAATTTGTACAGAAACGAGAGTAAATATTTGAAAAATGAACGAAAAAGCGTATGAGTGTAAAACAAAACCAATTAATAAATACAGATTTTTAAAACTTTTTCCCAATTTTTCTATACGGTTAACTGTCAATTTGTTTCTGCTTTGGATTTGTTCTGTTCATTCCATATTGATTTGTGTTATGTTTATTGGTGCTCGAATTCGATGCAGTTTGCTACGATTTGGCTCGATTCGCTTCGATTTTTTCTTCATTTTTTTACCTCATAAATCCATTGCTAACCTAACCTCATGCCATCCAACTCCATCTATCTACTTACCTAACTACCTTTACCTTTATGAATACATATCTATCCACCTAACATTTCTACTGCCGACGCCATATTCACAAGCACCACCACGATTATCACTACTTCCGCTAAAGAAATGCTAGAACTAATTTTTTTTAGTAAATACTATATGTCTGTCAACAATATCGGTTAACAACAAAAAAGCAAATAAATAAGAAATACGCACGAACAATTTGTTGCTCCGTTTTGCTAACGAATTGTATACACGAATATCTTTGTAAATCACAATTTACCGTTGAGAGAGCGAAATATGCGCGGTGTGTCTGATCGCACACTGTTAGCTGTTGTACACATATTTTTAATGTCGACTGTATAAATGCGTTGTACAAATATGTCTGCATGTGACTGTACATGTGTGCGTATGACAGTGCGTATACGCAACCAATTGTTTACTCCTCGATTGAGTGCTCATATGTATACTTTGTACTGTAATACCTTACATGCTCATACCCTACATATACCGTATACATATATACAATGTATATTCATTTGAATTAGAATTTGAATTTAAGTCTCATTTTAAATAAAATTTTGTAATTTCACTTCAAAACTAGAAACCATTAAATTGGTCGAAGGTACACTGTGTTTGTTGAAACGCGTACATATTAACGCAGTTATAATTGAAAACAAAGCGAAAATGCGTAAAATGAAGGAAACTAAAATACGTTACATTCATCAATCGTTTGTTGTGTGTGTCTTGCCCAAAAAAAAAACTAAAAAAGCAAAAAAAATGTTTAGCAATAACAATAACAATCGATTTTACATAGCTCACACAAGTAAGACAAAAGACGTTTTAAAACTCAAATGCAATGTTGGGATGGGCTGCCCGGTGACCGCTAGTATTTTTTGTACTTATTCGTATTATGTACTTTTTATATACTTACTTACATGAATTCATTCATTATGTGATATTTTTTCGATGTTTTCGTAAATGTTGTTTGTTGAATGTTGTTGTCATTTTTACATCAATAATACGTAGCTGTATTTATTTGTTTTTTATTTTTCTATTTATAATTACTGTATATGTATGTAAATATCGTTGTACGTAATTAAGTAGTGTCTTTATCTCATTATTGTTGTTGTTAATGTTGTTCCTTATACGCTAACATGCATACAAACACACAAAGAGATAAATGTTTTTTGAAAGTGGTTCAAACCTACATACATATGTATATATATGTATGTAAGATTTATATATATACATATACATATATATTTATTCATATACATGTAAAATGTATATGTACATACATATGTATATACATGGATATGAAACATACTATTTTCTATAAGAATAATTAAAAGTGTTTGCCTACACAGTTTTTTTAACTTTTAACTGCGACAAAATTTTTTTTAAACAATAGCCCCTTAATGTTTCTCAATAATACCATATACATACATATCTACGTATATATGTATGATACGGTTTAGCTAAATGCATTTGTTTAATTACATCTGTTTGTTTTTAATTAATTGTATGTATGTGTATGCCTAAAGCGTTTCTATAATTAATTATAATTTGTTTCTTTGTATCGAAAATATAGTACGAAATTGTTGTTGTAAATTAGCTGTAATTTAAAATACATTCCATGTTGTTCTATGTATGCTCATGGCTCAGCAAAAAATGACTAAACAGCCAACTTATGCAGTGTTTTGCTGTAACTCGAAACCGTTGCAACGCATACACATATACATGCATACACAAGTACATGCATATCTATATATAAGAAGTGCATTGTTTGCGTTGACAAGAAAAATTCATTAAGTAATACATAACAAACATTTTTTTTTTCACATATATTTTTTTTATATTGTATTACCAGTATTATTCCTACTGCGGTGTTGCATAAAATGCGCTAAAACGCCATTTGTACCTAAAAATTTTGCTTTACGCAATTATTGAATTTTTTATGTCATCGCAATCATGCACATAAACCGTATAACATTTATAGGTCATTTTAACGGCGTTTTTGTGTTAACATCAGTAATTATATACATATATAAACTTCTGTTTATAAAACTTTTTTTTTTTCATATTATTTATTTGCTTTAAAATTTCGTGGACCATTTTGCTTTTTTCATCGAATGCAAAAGTGCTCTCTTTTGCCTAACGGTGTTATACATGAGAATGCTTTTGCTGCTGAAGCAAATTATTATGTTTTTGTATGTATGTGAGTACTTGCTTTTTTCTATTTTCAAACCAACTTAATTGTAGTAATGCTTTAATAGCAAATAAAATTTCATGAAAAATATTGGCAATATTATATATTTCAAATATAAAGTGTAAGACCAGTATTAGTCGTAAGAATCAACGGCGCTCAAAATGAAAATAGTAGGAATTTTGGTAATTATTTTTTTCATACAAAACAAGACCGTTGATATTTCAAAGGTGCATTTCTTTTAGCAATCGTCAACGGATCATCACCCTGATCATTTAAATACATTTGCATTATACTTTATATCTGACGTTGCTGTGACACACAAATTATCGTGACAAACTTATGTACATATATTCAAAATATAAACAAGCCTTTTCGTTGAAGAAGCCTTGATTACCTAATTGATTTAAATTATAAAATATTTGAGAAAAATGCCAGTTCTCAACGCGAACTATGATTATAATCAGGTCTAAATGCTGCAGCATCCAGTATATAAATTGAATTGAAGCTCTTTACCGTGTTATTTAACCAAAATTTTAACTAAAATATGAAGGAATTAAGCCGGTTTCCGTTATTTGGCTGAAATCTTTATAATTTTCGAAAATAGTTCATGCGTTTTGAAAGAAATGAAACCAAATTTTCGCCAAAGGCTTGCTTGTGATTTAAAACTACGGTTTAATTTTCAGAAAATAAATCAAATGCACAAAATGGATATAGATGCATTAAACGATACTTACATACATATTTTATATAATATCCTTAATAAAAGAGGGAAATGCGAACATAATAGAATACATAGCAAATATCAATAAAATTGTGACTACGTGCATACTACATATGTACACATTCATTTCACACATCTATGAACAACTGTGGATAGCAACGAGAAGTTTTGCAAACAAAAACAAAATGGTCCTTTGTATACATATGTGTGTATGTATGAATATATTTACAAATGAATATGTTTCATGCTTAAATTTAATTTTTTTCAAGATTATTTGTATTTGTAGTTAGAACTTTGGTGTTGTGTTTTTCCATGTACATACATGTATATAAATACGAACACACAAAATACATACCAACAAATATATACACTATTAGTGAATGCAATTACTTATTAGCAAATCGAACTACTTTACCTTTTTATTATTAATTTATGAGTATTTAAGTGCTCAGTCAACATGAGCACACGCCATCATTTCGTAATGGCATGTTAAAAAAATTTTAAAAATTACAGAGAGGACCCTTGGTGATACACAAAAAGAAAACTATTAAGAGTGTTTTGATTATATCTTTTTTTCTTTATGAATATTTTTAACTTAATTCTTAATTTTTTTTGTAAAGCGTATTATTATATTGTGGAGGCTAAATGTTCATGCACACAGTTAAAATTATTATTATGAGAATCAAAAATAAATTTCAAAACTTTCATCAATGGTAACACAGTTAAAAATATTATCAGGATATGAATAACAAGGCCTCCTATTGTAGCCTATTTCTGACTCAATGATGTCTGTTTTAAATAGCCATTTTCTGCTGGTCTATAATATATTAATAATAACTTTGAAATTCATTTAATAATATAGTATATTTGAATTATGTTTGTTCTATGTCACTTATTCTTATAGTAGTAGATATTTGTATATACTAGGAAAAAAATCCACTGCCAAAGTTCTTCTGTAATTTCTCTAGGTTGACCGCGAATATAATATAATATCTTTCAATAATATTATAATCTATAATAGACTATTCTGTTCAAATCATCTCATCTGAAGAGATCGTAAAATGTATATACTTGTATATCAATTCTAAACGTGTTTTTTAGCCATTTTGGCAAAAGTGGAGTCAAATCCTCAAAATGTTTACCATATACATATATCATATATGTATGACTGAGTCTAGTATAAGTTAAAGGTGCCTTTAATAGCATTCTTAATTTTTAAGGGTTAGTAAAAATTCCTTATTTACAACACTAGTTAAGAGGAAGCCCAAGCCAATAAAGAGACTTATTTCATTTAGAACTGAATGTAGTGTGTTTTCGAAAGCTTATACATATGGTAGTTTATCAGGCTACCTTTTAAAATTTTGAAATGAAAAGAGAACCCTAAAGAAATTATAAATATACATATACTGTGTGCAATGGAGCTTTAGTTTTTACTTTATTTCTGTTGTTTTGGGTTTAATTTAATTTATATATCATTATTCAAATACATTATTATTATTGTGTAATAAAGATTGAAATATAAATATAACGTAAGATTTCTCATTGTGGAAATTTAGAAAAGTAAGTCTATCAAAGTAATTTTATATACATACATACATATATGTATAGTATGTATAAACTCAGTGCTGGTTGCTGTTTCAACTATTTTAATATTTAATAAGACTTTATGCGACGCATACAATGTGTTATACTTAAATAGGTGAATATACCATAAACAAGTCAGTCTTTCTAATTCAAGGTAAACAAATTTTACTCCATTGAAATATTGGTAAAACTGAATTATACAACACAATCGAACAAATAACTGCCATAATTAAATAGTGAAACACTAGTATTCAATCAATTGGTTTACCTTGTTGTTGCTATCGAATGAAAACTTTGCGACAAGAAATCTGATCTCAAACATAACAAGTAAATAAATGGCGAATCAAGGACAGCTATTAGCGTCAAGGGGTTACATGAGTTTCCTCGGGTAAAAAACAGCCTTTTTTCAACAGTTTTTTCCCATATAAAAAATGAAATATTTTATTAGAATTTTTTATTGTTATAAACAAACACTATAACAAAGAAATGCTGAAATTTGCGGCGTTGGCAGGATAATTCCTTACAGGATCATCTAAAGTGAAAAAATACGTGTTTTAGTTAAAACCTTAATTTCGAACTTGGACAAAAGAAAAAATTGAAAATTGGATTTTTGTCTGACATTTTTACAAAAAAATGGAAATTTGAGTTAAAATTTGGCGACATTTTTTTCAAATAGTTGTATTCGAAATAAATCGTCCAAGTCTTTAAGAATTGTATCTCAAAGACCTGTGTTAAATTTCATGAGGATCGGTTGAGTAGTTCTCGAGAAATCTTGCCCACCGACTTCAAAAACACATATTCGAGAAAAACGCGTTCAAAGACGGTGCACTTAGCCTAGCTAGCCTCTAACGCACAAGTTCTCAACGCTGTATCTCAAAAACTATTACTCGGATAAACTTGAAAATTTAGGACAATAGAGGTTGTCTAGAGGTGTTGTAGAATTTAGTAAGATTTTCGATTCGATTTTTTGAAATCCGAAAAACCATGTAACCCCTTAACAGCGCAATCAATCTTCGTTCGAGTCTTTTAAAAAATGAGTGCATATACCTACTTATTAAAAGTATGTCGTTTTTACTGCTTAAAATTGGCTCCAAAAGCGAATTGCTCGCTAAAAATGCGAGCATATACTTTGTTTTTCCACAAAGAGAAAATTTACTTGAAACTTATGAAACTTCATCGATTCGCACTAATAGTTTTTTTGTTTTAATTCTTTAAGCCGTTACTATTTGTTTCTATAAGCGTGTAAGTTAAAAGAAAACTAGTAAAATAGTATGGTTGTTTCCTTTGGGATACGAGCAAATGCAGCTTACTGTTATTTCAATTATTTCTGCACACATTTATTTAGTTTGTTTCTTGGCTCCGTGAAATCTTAGCAGAAAACAAAACCTTTCCTATAATATGTTTATTCATGCGCTAGTGTTAAAATCGTATAAATGTATTGCTTGCCGTTTGCTCGATCCCAAAAAAACCACGCTAACACCACCTTATAATATGAGTACTATTGTTGATTTATCTATTATCGTTTCTAAACTTTCCAACGTAGTTAACTTCTTTTATTGCTAACTCAACTATCAATATATAACTTAGTGTGTGTGTGCTTCTTTACTAACACCGTTTGGCATAATGAAATCTGTATTGCTTGTTATTTTGTGAAAAAATGTGCATTAATCGCTACACTTTGTTGTGGTCTTCCAAAAATTATGTCCCCCAGACTTTTGCAAGGGCCGTGAAACGTTACAGAATCTCTGCGATCAAATACCCGGTGACGCTTTGCTGTATTCGCTGTTTCGCGAGAGTGCCGAACCGGTCAAGTGTCCGTTGAAGGGTGAGTTTGATCTACATATTTTCAGAAGCATTCGCTATATTAAGCTAACGCATATGTTTGTTATTTGCAATGCATTTTTTAGGACCCTTTGTATTCACTTATAATCGTGGACACGGTGAATGTAAGAGTCCTGTTTCGAATATCGAAAGCTGCACTGAAGATAGTCGCCTGTTGCTCAGCTTCCAAGCTTGTCCTGATGTGCAAGGCACCGAGAGCACAGGTATATAAAACCTAGTTTTTAATTTTTGAAAATTTATTATGCTAGCAGTCTTATACTAATATATATATAAAAATGTATTTTTATTATTTAATTAATATCTAATTATTTTACAATAGTTGAAGAACTAACATGCTTGGCCACCTGGAAGGATGGAAACTCCCGTTATCTTGTCGGCTTGGTTTCACATCATCATGCAATTTCAAATGAAGAACGTTATCGTTGCTTCGTCTATGAGAAAATTTCATCACTATTAGGTAAGTTTTAGTAAATAACGGTTATTATAGTGTCTGCTAACTATTAATATAAAGTATTAGTTTTTTAAGAAAAACTTAAAATTGAGCTGCAAACTTCTTGCCAACTTTTGTGTGAGAAAAATCAAAGTGAGAGGTATTGGAACGCTAACTTAATGATTATTATCTAAATTAATTTAGGGTAAGAAGAAAAGGAGTAAAAATAAAGTTTGGGAAATGCAGCATCAGATGCATATTTATAAACCATATATTTGTAAACCAATTACGAAGGAGACCAACAGTTTGTAGTTTTCAAGTATTTCCAAAAGATCTGTGAACTCGATTATTTATATGGTTTAATATTAGATTTTTCAGAAATAATTTAAATTCGCTAGCATACCGCAAGTTTTTAAGTGATCTAGATATCATGACAAATAGACAAATACTTAACTGGTCAATTTTAAATAAATTTAAAGCTTCCTTACTCAACCAATTATTTCTTTTTCGTAGAGCAGTTAACCTAAAATTTAATAAAATTAGTTTGCTTTGTTGCACAGATAAGTATATTTGACGAAATTTCCCTTATTTCAGGTGGTCTTAGCACTGTAAGTGCAAAAGATGCCGAATACAAATTAGCACAATCTGGCGATGCCACCTGCAATGGATTGGATAGTGCAGAGGTACATACTTGGCGTGTTGAAAATTTTACTTTCGCACAATTTTTAAGAAAAATTTTGTACTTGCTTTTAGGTTGGTTCACGCATAATGTCGCTGAGAAAACCACCGATCACTGAACGTTGTGACTTCCCGGCATGGTTCAAGGGGCCGCGACACTGGCATGTTCTAATGGGCAATGCTGTCTACAACTATCATCCCAAGTAAGTATCGAAGTTAATCAAAATTATTTGTTGGAAATGCATAAGCGCCCAAGGTATTTAAGGAAATTTGAGTTCTGATTACTTGTTTTCAGGGTGGCAAATAATGCATTAAAAAGACAAGTCATCCAATATCTTTTTTTTTTTTGTAACTCCGTACTATTCCCAAATAACGGATTTGAAGCTAAATAAAAAGAATATCTTTTTTATAAGAAAAAGTTAAAAAAAATAGCTTTTGAATTCCAAAATATTTAGCGCTTGCGTTTTTTAAGTAAATTTTTTTGAAATGTAATTATTGTTTATGCTGCGGCAACACAAAACTTAAGAAATATGAATGTAACAAATATATTAATATATATAGCAATATTAAATTTAATATTTATTATTTTCCTTGCACCCCACTAGTGACGGCTCTGTACATATTATTAAGCCAAATGGTTTCATGGAGACACGAGCACTCTGCGAGCAGATTAATAAACAAACCGCTACTGAAATGATGGCTGTGGTGCACTATACAACCGGATGGTGAGTCAATTTTCGCACTTATGTTTTATATAACAATTGTATTACAGTATAAATGGTAATAATAAATAATTTATGTTCTTTTTTATAGTCAATCGGGCTTTATGTGCATGATGTTTTATCGCCGCGACACACATGTCATTGAAATTCAGACGGGCAAACAGGCTTCACGGCTTGAGGATGCATGTGCGCCGGATCATTTCGATGTGAATCGTATGCCATATATCACTTTGCTAGGTAAGAAATGAAAAATTATTCATATTTTCTTATTGAAAAAGGTAATACAGCTAATTTGATATAAAAATTCTGTATTACATCCTTGGTATTCATTTATCATTGTTGTATACATTTACAGCCAGCAATCCGGATCCACAAATTTGTCCGATGGAGGGTTTGTTCAATTTGCGGGGCGCTATTGGGCCTCCTTACTTGACAACGCGTCACAAACGTAATCACAACAACAAAATTCATTTAACTCACGGTCATCATCATAGCCAAAGCGATTTAGTCGTTGCAGCGGGTACGGCAAGTGGAGTTGATGGCGGCGGTTATGCGAATAAAAGGTAGGTTCTCAGATTTTCCATGTACATATGTATATTGTATGTTTTATACTATTTATAAAAATTTATTTACATACGTAAATATTGAATTCCTTTTGTATTTATTTCAGACAAGCCACACTTACTTTCCGCGATGCTGATAAAGTGGATAAAGGTGCGTGGCATGCCAATGCGCGTGCACTCCAACCGGGACGGAATAGGCGCGCCACAGCCACAACAGCCAACAATAATTCTGGCAATATCGTTAACACTACGGCTACTTTGGAGCATATGAATATACTGGAGAGCAAATTGCAACGACCAAATGGTTCAGTAAAAAGCGACGAACGTTCAGTGGCTGTAGACGAAGCATCGTCACGCAAAACAGTGGATTTCGTACATTCAACGAATGCAATTGATTTGGATCGGCAACGTAATCGTCGTGATGCACCGGGCTGCATAACAAATTACAAAGCACAACGACGCCTCTGGGTGGGCTGCACCGAACCGGATATTATTGATGTGCGACCAATGTGCAATGAAGATGGTGACGAAGGTAAGTGCTCTCTGTATTTGTTAGGTGCTTATAATTTCTGCTATTATATTTAGTTACACTTATGATTGTGTAAAAATCTGTGAATTCGAAGGTTCAATTATCTGTGAAATACAATTTCCTCTTTAGGAGATCTTTTTCATACCCTGAACCTTGAATGGCATATTAGGGGGTTACATAGGTTTCCTCGGGTAAAAACAGCCTTTTTTCAACAATTTTTTTCTCATACAAAAAATTAAATATTTTTTTAGAATTTTTTTTGTTACAAATATACACTATTAACCTTTGTTAAAAGGTTCTGAAATTTTTGGAAAGAAAATATTTTAAGTGGTCAGTAGGGTAATCTGACCTGTTTTTTGGCATTTTTTTTCATAGAAGCTTTTGTTCTACAATAGAACTTTTTTCACATATCATGAGGTATGTATGTCGTGGAGTGTATAAATAATTTTTTTCGGAATTTTTTTGATGACATTTGTCGGAGAAATGGCTGGGTGAATGAGATGCGTTTTTTCACTGGCGGACACGATTTCTCATGTTTGGATGAAACACAAAAACCCAATTTATTCTTAAAAAGTACGTCCCTACTAAAATCATGAAAAAATGTTGATAAATAAAAAAGTAATTAACTTTTTTTTTTATTTTTTCCCATGTTTTTTAACATACATTTTGTCATAACATTGTCAATAAATTATAAAAAATATTGGGACGATAGCCAGGCGTTTTGTGAACATTTAAAAATTAAGCAAATCGGTTGAGTAGTTCGACCGAAATCATGTCCGCCAGTTTAAAAAAGTGTGTTTTGAGAAAAACGCGTTTTTACCCTACTGACCCCTTAAACTCATTGTGACGCTGTATATCCGAAACTATTACTCTGACTAACTTCTAAATCTTCTAAGATCTTTTGATGCTTCTTCATGCCATAAAAATTGCACTTGTGAGAGGTATTACAGCTTTGGTGCAGTCAAAGTTAACGTTTCTTTTTTTTCCCTTTCAATTTCATATTCGTTTTCTTTAAAGAGTACTCTTGTCACGGATCGTGGTCTGAGAATGGCACTGTGTATATTATCGCACGACATAAAGGCACCAAACATGGCGTATGTCTGAGTTATCGCCCAACTGAAGGCACAGCGGCCAAACTGGTTATCGGCGATGCTTGTTATCGCGGCACACAAAAACCACCCGATCATCATTTGGTGGCCAATCTAACTGTTTTCGGTATGTTTGACTCAAAATGCTATTTATATATTATTCTCTTAATAATTCTTATTTTTACGCAGGAAAATGTGGAGAAACTGGTTCCGCCGCGATACAAATACGACCTAGCGCCGAGCTCATCAAACTGGCCGCAGTGCTGTACGGGTTGTTGTTGGTGGTGAATATAATGAACAATGTGAAAAATCGAAGATGATGAATTTGCAACGGTAATTGAAGAAGATCAACGAAGGACAATGAAATGCCCGGAGAAAATACTAAAGGTGGCGCTCTTCCGTTTAAGCTGCAAAAAGCACATCAAGTTTAATTGACAAATATTAAATGAAAATTTTAGATATACACACACACAAACAAGTAGTTAAATATAATATGTCAGTATGGAATTATGTAGGTGCATATGTGCATATACATATGTCTTTACACATGTATGTGTGTATGTACGTCGGTGTAAGTTTATCAAATAGCAATGGTATTCTGTGCTATCTACATACATTCATTCATACATACATACATGTTTGTATATCTATGGCTGTGTATGCATGTAAGACAGTTAATATTTTAATGCAGAACCCGAATTATCGCACGAAAGACTCACTTGTCTGCAACTGAAAACGATACGTGATAAGAGCGACAGCCTACAAATATCGATCGGGTACTGAATGTTGGACTAATGTATACCTTTTGAATAAGACTTAGCATTCATAGTAACGCCCACACTTATTATGAACGAACGAACGAAACGCGCATGCGTACGCATATGTTATCGCACACACACACATACAGAAGCATAAAGGAGCAAAGAGAAAATATGTTGTAAATACATACATACATATAATGTTGGTTGGTATGGATATGAATGTCATTTATAATATATGGAAGAAAACTTATTATACATATAAAAATGGACTTTGTAAATAATAAAATGAGCATATTTTCAATTAGTTAACCTAAGAAATCGTAATTTTAAGACACAACTGAACTAAGCGTAGTTTTAGATAAATACATAAATGGTTTGCAATAGAGCCTTAGTTACGCATAAGTGTTCGTAAAAGTGAAAGGTGTTTAGCGGGGGGCGGTAAATAGCCGTTACTTATGCATATGTACAACAAGTAGACGTGCAAAAATGAAAGACAATTACACATGAAGACGAACATACAAAAGCTACGTAGGTATGTAAGAACGAATGTTAGTTATGCCCTAATAGTTATGTGATTGCAGTGTGTGAAGCTTATCGATGGTTGCGTGCTTGTTTACCAATTAAGTAGCTGTATGTATATATGTATGTATGTATAGGGTGGTGACTTGTTGCAGCACATGCTAATTACATACATACATAACTATAATTACTATAATTATAATTTTATATAACTGTAGAAACTGTATATACATGCGCATACATTTGTATGTAAGGCATGAAACATAAACGAGCGAATAATTTGTATTTATTGTAAAATTAATAGTTTCTTAAATATTATATAATTATGTATATTGATAAGTACATATATACGAATGTAAGCTTAAAGCTTCTGTATTAAAAAAAAAAGAATTAAAGAAATTTTGTATGCAATTTTAACTACGTATATATATACAGACATAGCACTATGTGCACGTGTACTTCACGTGCGCTTGTCTGTATGTACATATGCATATGTATAAGTGCAGCACTTCTTATATTCATTGTTTGTGTGTATATGTATGATATCCTCTTTTACATTGACAAATGCACATACATAGCTATTAAATATTCTTTATTTGTTTGTTTTTATACTGAATTTGCTTAGATCATAAAAATCATAAAAATAAAATTGCGCCAATAATTTGGTATTTATATATAAAAGTGTGATCAATGATTTGATAAATCCAAAAAACGCGAAAGGTTTAGTAATTAATTATTTTTATTCGGCTTTTTATTAAAATTTGAAAATTTTATCTCAAAATCGGAACTAAAAATTGAAAATTTTATTTTAGAATTAAAAAGTTCACTGAAAAATTGATTAAATATAATTTGATTTCTCAGTCCGGTTTTGGGGATTAATAATTTTGTTTTTAATCCAGTGTTCGGATCTAAATTTTTTATTCTTCAATTCGGTATTTTGAATGAAATTTTTTTCGTTTTTAATCCGGTACCTATTTAGGATTATAAAATGTTTTTTTTTTTTAATTTTTTCTATACCGTATCTGATCAGCGTGGTATTCGGGGTTAATTCTGTTTTTCAATCCAGTGTTCGGATTTTATTTTTCAATACGGTGTTTCGGATTAATTTTTTTTTTTCAAAAAAAAAAAAAAATTCAATCCGGTTATGAGATTAAATATTTTTCGTTTTTTGATCTGGTATTTAGGATTAAAAATGATGTTTAATTTTTTCCGTACCGTATCTGAAATAAGAAATTTCAATATTATTTTTAATTAAGATTGCATTGAAATGTTAATTAAATTATTTTTAATGCAGTAATTTCATCATTCTTTGATGAATTCCAATGTTGCCTGCCATCGCTAATGACGAAAGCTAGAAATTTCTAAAACTTTTCAGACTCGTATACTTTCCTTACTCATACATAAATAATATATTTGAATTGTTCGTAATTCAAACTATTGCAAGTTTTCAAGTGTTTTGTCGAAGTAGTTCCGTCATTTCTTAATTGTAAAGCCTGCTTAACTCTTTAAGGCTCTCAAGCCCCTAATGTTATTCTTCATTAATCTAATTTATTAACTTTGCATTGTCTAATGTTTAGTCATCGCATTGTTTTACATCTGCATTTATGCAATCCCCATCAAAAAAAAAAATATTTGAATTGAACTATAACTTTCTTATATAAAGTACATATACTATTGTGATTTAAAGGTGATTTTTTAATTCATACTTCGTGGGTTTTTCGAATCGGTAAATTTTTATTCTGTAAGTTGGTAGTACTGTTAGTGACATCTATGCTAAGTTTCACGTCAAAATATTTAATAGTATTTGAAATACGCGTCGTTTTGTGACGTTCTAGAAGTGAATTCTTCGATTTTTACTATTTTCTGAATTTATTGAACAAAGAAGTGCGATAATGCACCATCTCATACTGCATTGGGTATTCGTGATCATTTCGACACATTTTCAACTAATATCGTGCCGCAACCACCGCATTCGCCTGATTTACCTTCGTGTAACTTCTGGCTATTCAGCAAATTCACATGACCACTCCGGGGACACCGTTTTGACTCAATTGCGGATATAAAAGCTGAATCGAAGAAGGCTCTGATGGCCATCACGACGGAGGATTTTTCAAAGTACTAATGATGACTGGAAAATTCGTTAGCATAAGACAATGGACAAAATTCACCTTTCAATTTGATCACAGTAGCATGTCGAAATCAACATTTTGCCCTGGTCGGAGTCATTTCTTCGATGTAATCGCCAATTTGGCTTATTCGAAACGGTAAATGAAACTTGTGAAAATTTGATCACAGTGGTATAACACTTTCAACAGTTATTGGTTCTGTAAGAATCAATGATTTAACTTCAATATGGTTTAGTTTCAATATGTTTTTCTGTTTCACTATTTACGATAGTTCTTATTATTTATGATATTTTTTTAATCTTCAATGTCCTTTCTTTATACTAAAAAGCCTTCGCAGCAGAAATTATATTCCTGAAACATGCAATTAGAGTACATACTTACATCCTACAACACATACATATGTATGTATTTATGTATGAGTAAGATTACTCAACCTTTTAGAAACAAAAAAAAAATTGAAACTTTAAGCTGAGGTGGAGCTTTTTAGTAGTAAAGTGCTTTTTTTTGGTATTTATCTTTGCAGTAATAACAATTAAAAGTGCAAAAATGGTAATATTGATTTAGTTATATTGTATTTACAACGAGCGCCTTGGCATATGCTTGAAATTTTGTTTTTCAGTTATAGTAGCCCAATTAGCGCCTAAGGGTATGCTTCAAGTTTTGTTTTTGAATTACAGTTGACCAGACAGTTGCGAAAGTTTTTGGGTTAGTGATAAAGATGTATGTATATGTGTAACTTTTGAATAAATATTTTTATAATTTTTGTTAATAGAATAATCCGAATATAGAAACTTGTATCATTTAAATAAAATATGAACATTTACATAATAAAATATGTCAATTTTAATAACTAAGTTTAAAAAAAAAAAACTTGGTTTTGTAAATATTTTTATAATAATTTAAACCGAAAAATTATTTTTAAATATTTTTATAACGATTTTAACTGAAAACAAATTTTCTTAAGTTTTTTTTAATAGTTGAAAACATAAAAAAGAAGAAAATATTATATAGTATAACAAGTTTTGCAAAAAAACGCTTTCAATATCACAGATGTCTTTAGAATTTTTGTTTTTAAATACTTTTTCAACGTTTCCTTTAATGAATTGCTAGTTTTTATCAAACGGTATATTTTTTTTAATTAATAGCATTTCAATACTTTAAAATTCTTCCTCCATGTATAATTGAAATGTATGTGTTTACAATAATTTTATGTGCTGACTCACACATATTTACATTAAGTAGACAGTATAAGTCTTGTAAATATTATAAATAATGATCATAATAATACTAAAAACTATTTCACATGTGCAAAATTATTGGTTTGTTAAGCAATAAAGGAAAACCACGGCGTTTCAAATTGATGTGTGCAGCCATTGAATAAAACTAGTAAACACAAATACAAGCATGCGTCTAATTTCTCACAGAATTCACATACATTTCATGTGATGAAAATAAAAAGCGGGAAATTATTGATATGAGATGTTAAAAATGAGTTGAGAGTAAAAAAGTAAAAAAAAACAAATAACACGAAAATTCCATTGGTTTCATAAAAATATATGTATGTACGTATTTATAATTACAAGAAAATTAAAACATAGTATGATTAATACATACTTGTACTTACAAAACGCATGTACACGATTGTATATAAAACACACAAACACAGACACAATCACACTTGCATATTATATATACAGACATATGTAGCTCATAATTGGAGTTAATTGTAAGTTATAAATAATAATTAACTTTATAATATGGATACAAATAAATTTTACAAAAATGTAAAGTAAAGCTATGATGAATAAAAAGAGAAAAAGAAGAATAACAAGATTTTGCAAAGTATGTAAAGCGATAGCAAATACGAAACTGATGAGCAACTAACGTGGTTTGAACCGAGTGTCCTCTTTTTATTTCGACTAATTAAAATGTACATAAGCGCATACACACACACATACATATGTATGATATATAGTAAAGCATATAAATTTGTACGGAAAGGCAAGGCAATTAGACAAACATGTTACATAACCCATATATGTACATACATAGTAGCTGGGCTCGCTGTTGGATATGCAAATGAAAATTCATATGTACATACATATGTATGTGTATGTGTGTGTGCATGTGAATTGGGTAGGCACAAATGTACTCGTATAAGTCTAGTTATATGATACAATTTAAAAGTTTAAGACAATTGTGCGGTGATATAGGACTAGAGATTATAATTAAATAGATTGTCGCTTAAACAAAATTAGTGTTTAGTATATATATATACATATATATATATATAAATATGTATGTATGCTTGTAAGCACATTTAAACAAAACGGTTGGTATGTATGCACACATTTTTTACTTTACATTTTTGTTCATTTACATACTTAGAAAACATGATTTAACTGAAATACTGCTACATACATACATATTGTATATGTGTATGCATGTGTGGTATGTACATTTAACATCGACGAAGAAAATAAAAAAAACTGAAATCACTAAAAATAATGGTTTTTCAATGTAACGGTACGGAGGTTTTGTAGTATCTTCAAGTGGAACAATAAACTACTATGAAAAAGCAATAATATTGGGTTGTTCACTAAGAAATTTCATTTGAGAACAACAGCTGTTCTTATTCAAATTTTTCGCAGCCAACTTCGCACTTAATCGCTTTTCCTTTATGTTTTTGAAGAACTTAAAAGTTCGTAATTTTTTTGAAATAGTTGTTCTTTGGTGCCTTATCGAACATGGAAGATCGAAAACGGCATTTTCGGCATAGTTTACTATTTTACTATCAAAAGGGCGAATGTGATATATACAGAGAAGATGTGTTGACCGAACGCCAATGCCAAAATTGGTTTTCAAAATCTCGTTCCGGCAATTAAGGTCTAGATAATGCACCATATCCAGGAAAGACTCTCGCAGCCGATTTGGATAAAATAAAGTTTTTGGTCGATGCAAATCGTCGAATAAAAACTCGGAATATGGTCGATTGCTGAGGTTAAATTTATCTATCGTGACCTCTCACAAGCACATGAAACGTCTAGAATTAATTCCGAAGCTTGACATGGGTTCCACATTTTCTTACAAAACGAAATTTGCTTCGTCGCATTTACGGCTACGATTTGCTTATTAAACGTCTAAGAAGGGATCCGTTTTTGAAGCGAATTGTTACTATCGACGAAATGGGTTGGTTTCAAGAAAGTTAAGCGCAAGAAACCTTGGCTTAAAAAAGATGAACCGGATCAAACCACTTCGAAGGCCGATAGTCAGTAAGAAAAGGTTATGATGCATATTTGGTGGAATTTCAAATGGATAGTTTATTTTCTGATTTTGCTTGACAATACCACGGTTAAGTGTATTGTGATCAGCTGGACAAATTGAGCGAACTTAAACAAAAGAGGAAAGAATTGATCAATAAAAAAGGTGTAGTGATCCACCGCATACAAGTTTGAAGACTAGCCAAAGACTTACCTAACTTTAGGAATATAATTTGTTTTGGTCTCTGCAAAAGATGGGATCACCTTCAACTCAAATCACGACGTCAAAAACGCTTGAACCAGTTTTTTTGCAGCAAAGATCAAATCAATCTCTGGTTTGCACAATAAAAATATAGTTTTCACAAAAACGACGTCAAGTAAAGGTCATGCTTGACAATGTGTTAAGGAGTCTACATTTATCAACCGCATCATTTCAGGCGACCAAATTTGGACTTATGAATGTGACATCGAAATTTTCCACAATCTAGCGAATGACGCCACAAGAATGAGCCGAAACCGAGAAAAATCCTGAAGGCAACTGAGGACTATTCCAGCTGAGACTTATAACAAGTGTATGGAAAATATTCTTAGAAGTTGGAATACTTGTTTTGGCTCAAAATGAGCCAATTTTTTAAGACGATAACGAAGATAAGTATTAAAATAGCTTAAACTTTTTTTTTTATCAAAGGCCTTCCAATACATGCACAGATCTAAAATTAATGGCAAATTATGGTTACTACTTTCCAAGCTTTGTATAGTCCTTTTTCACTTTGAAATCTCACAATACATTGTGACAAAAAGTACCCGGAATGTGTAAATAAAACGCAAATAATTTAATTATTCATCAATATTTATTTTCTCGCCTTCTAAGAAATCACTACCAAATGTAATACTTACGACATCGATTTTTCCGGTCCTCTAAACAATTTTCATAAGCACTTTTGGCCTTCAGCTCCTTCAGCGAATTTCGTTTTTACCCTTCGATCGACTGAAAACAGGTTCCATTCCGATGATTGTTTACTTGTTTGCATGTCAAACTCATAAACCCATGTTTTGTCGGCAATTAGAATGCTCTCCAGGAATGTGGGATCGGAATTCGCAAGATCAAGCCAAAGCGATCTGTTTATGGCACTCTTTTTGAAAAAGTCAAGTGAAGTCGAGCAAGAACGCGTTTTATACCAAAAAATGAATCGAACAGGCCTGAAGATTTTTAAGCACATTTTTTAATATTTTCATCAGTTGAAGAGTTCGAAAGTCGTTCAGAACGAGGCATCTCTAGACGGTCTTTGAACGATCTCACGATCTCTAGACGGTCTTTGAAGAGTTTGTATCACTCGAAGACTTATGTTTTTGATAAAACTAAATTACCGTAAGCCTTTTCGAATGGTCGGACCGATTCCGCACACGAAATTTGGTTAGAAATATAAAATTTGAGACAAATTCTTTGTTCAAAATTTTTATCAATTGTAAAAATCGCAAGACACTACCAAGGTGTAGCGACTTAAGCAGCTACTGCAAACAAACTGGTTGACAGATTGCGATCATATTTGGCATAGTAATTAATGACAGTTCTACTACCTTTGAAAAATGCATTTACGCGCGGAATTTAATTACAGTTTCTAAGTGTTTTTTGTCACAATATATAACCACTATGGTTCTGAGGAGAATTGATAGTGGACTTTAGTAAAGCCAAGGGTTTTGCTTTGGCGGCATCTTTCTTATAAGAATTTTTTCGAGAGTACTAATAGGATTAATCGCAAAATATGGTTTGCCTTGAAAGAATTTTTGGCATTGCTAAAAAACTGCCTTGAATGTTACATACAGGCCATATAATGGGTTGTCAAAAAAGTCTTGCGGTATTTTTATTGAATTTTTTTTTTATTGAAATGGAAATGAATTTTTGATGACTCATGCCCAGCTCTTAACCGGTGCTACGGCTGCTACTATGCCGGTCTCTTTCGACCAATTCAGCGATTTTATCGAAATTTTCGACGACAGGCCTTCCGGAGCGTGGCGCATCTTCGACCACCTCTACACCAGAACGAAAACGTTGAAACCATCGTTGTGCGGTGGAAATGGAAACTGTATCGGGTCCATAAACTGCACAAATTTTATTGACGGCTTGAGATGCATTTTTGCCTTTATCGTAGTAGTATTGTAAAATATGCCTGTAAAATATACTGCAAGACTTTTTTGACAACCTAATATAATTTTTTACATAAATCACATTTTTACTTACCATAATAGAGACTAGTACCGTTTAAAGGAAATGTATTACAAATATTTCGTTTTTCATATTGGAACATTGGTTTATTTGTTAATAATTTTATATTTAAATATATTAAACTTATAAACTATTAAATAAATCGCAATTTCATTTAACAAAACGGGCGAAGGAAATAAAATTTGACAAGTAAACATTATATAAGCATATACATATCTGATGACATTTCAACTGAAGATTATCACGCGCAGATGCTTCTTTTGAGTAACTAACGGAACCTTCAATGATGTATGCTGCTTTTCCATGATATTGGAAGTTGTTTCAAAAATCTGTAAAAACAGTTTTTTTTAAATATAGATTTATTTTAATAGTATTTTTATAATATTATATGTTAAAATATATTGATAAATATCACCCAATTTCAGAATTTAGTTGGCAAAGACCTACTACGAAGTTTATATTATATTTTGTTCGGAGATATGTTATTTAAATTAAATACAATTAAATTTTGAAATTGCATGTTCAATTTATTGTTCTTTCTTGAAACGGCTGCCAATAAATTGTTGTATTTATGTCTAATTAGTGTATAAATCCTATGCATGAAGATATACATATGTCATTATTTTTCGTAAACTAAATTTTTATTAACAAAATAAATTTTACCTTCTTTGAACTTCAGCTTCAGCTAGATTACTATTCGCATCCTCGGTAGGGTTCTTCTGCAACGCGCTCACTCTCAGTTTAACTGGCTTCCTTCGGTCGTCCACAAAGTCATCCATGCTCGTTTAACGAATTTTATGCAAGTGCATTATTGATCTCTTTGTTTATATATTTTGGTGGGTGAGGTTCATTTTTGTGGTGTTGAGAAGACCACAGAGGAGTTATATTTTTATTGATGTGTTATGAAATAAATTCATATAAAAGACTAGAGAAGAACCTCACCCCGAAAATTTATATTAAATATTATTGAATACGAAATGAAGTAATTAGTAAAATTCAATGAAGCTTCTTGAATAAAGAGTATTATGAAATTGAAGTTATGTAGAAAATTAGTTTTCTACCGAAACAAAAACTCAAATTGAAATTGGTAGTTTTTGTGCTGAAAGTTAATTGTTGAATTTTGAAAAATTTTCAATAACGAAGCTTTAAAGTGAAGATTAAATAAAAATTGAGCGCTTTTAATCAATATCAACGATGGGTCTTTTAGACATATGCAAAGCTTATTTTTTATAGTTGTTTTTATGTTAGATAAGTGTGAATATAGTTTTTAATTATAAAAACAGATCTTATCAAAAGCAATCATTTATTTGAATAGTTTACTACTAAAAGAAATATTAATTGGTTTGATATAAATATTATAAATTTTCTTTTTTTCACGAAAATATTATAGAAGGATCATAAAAATTTCTAAACTTTGAAATTTCTACAAATATGGCCTGAAAAATATACACGCTTTAAATCAATACTATTTTCACATTTTCTCTGTTTGTTTCATTTTCCTATTCTTGGTTTGTTCCTATTTTCATTTCATTATTTTTTCTGTTTATCCCAGTGATATGCAGATAGCTTATGTTGTTTTAATTTTTGGTATATTAATGGAATGCTCAGTGTTCACTATATTTGCGAGATTTTTTACGAAACTGCATAACGCATTTTGTTCTGAACTTTTCTTTTATGTTATTATTCATTTTTTTCGATTTGGTCAAAGGTCGCATCCTAAATGTGTTTCCTAGTTCATCACTTTGATTTTTTGCAACTTTGTAAATTTTTCTCTGACGAGGACGGGAGACAACTGCAAGCAATCAGAGAGTTCAAGGCTAATTCAACTGGGTTCAGTTAAGTCGCACAATTTTTCTGTTAGAAAAATTCCTTTTTTATGCTCTCGAATTATAAGTCTTTACTGTTTAGTACAGTCTGTCAAGTAAGAGCGTGGTTGTGTTAATTTATAAAAAAAAATTATTTTTTGAAACTTTCATATTTATATACATATACATTGTACACATTACAAACAATGATGAAATTTGGTCAATAATATGTCCAGTCATCATCGGCGTCGATAATTGCCTGGCATCTCCGAGGCATGCTTTCTACTAATTTGACGGCGTATTCTAGTGGCAAGGAACTCCAGATTCATTATTTCACTCAATATCACATTCCTTTCTTTGACATATTGAAATAAATATTATTTGCTTTGGATTTTAAAGATTTCACCAACTGAATTATATAGTATATCTTAAGCACTCTCTTATTTCATATATTACTTCCTCCATAGACTTGAACTGTTAATATTTTGTGTTCCGATATATTTTCTCGAATTTCATTTGCTTCTCTCTCAAGTATGTTAATTTTGAATAGAATTCTCATTCTCAACTGAATTATATATCTTAAGTACTCCTTATTTCATATATTACTTCCTCCATAGTCCTGAACTGTCTATATTTTGTTTCACAACTATTATTACAGATATGTATATTTTCTCGAATTTTATTTGCTCCTTTCTCAAATCGGTTTATTTTGTATAGATTTCTCATTCCCACAGGTCATTCATGCATATCTTTTTAGAAAACATTTCATTCCGAAACTACTGCAAGCTCCATGAAATTGATTGTTATATTTGTTTTCATATTCCAATAAATTTTACTCCAATTCTACATCATTCAAGCGAGTTTTTGCAAACAAACAATTTGAAAAATGTGAAAAATGGTGTAATAATGCATGTGATTCTATTCAAATGACCATATGTGTATGTATATTGCTAACTGAAAAATTCGTGGATTAAGAATCGTTTATTATTTGACTACAGAAATAATATTTATAGAAAAAAGTTCTCTTCTTTCAAGTGAGGTTAAACGTTTACAATTATTTAATGAAACGAGATAATTAATATCAAAAATATCTTTAGTAATAACAATTTTAAATTTTACTCAACCAAAAGAGTTTGTTGCATTTTACAGCAATACATTAAGGTGAGTTCTGATTAAGCGGTTATTGCTGAAACTGATATTTACGGTTGAAATAGATGCATACATTTCAGAGTAGACATGAAGTACACTGTTATACATATTCAAAAGAATATTAATTCAAATTAAAAGCATATTTTTTTGTGAGTATGTATGTACGTAAAATATTTATAATATATATATAATATTCGAAGCAGTTTAAAATAATTGAGTTTCTAACTACATCTTCAACATAATTAGTTATGGTAGTCATTCGACATGACGGGAAATTTACACCAGTGTAAAAAAGTACTTTATTAGTATGTGAATATCGAAAGAACAAGTAATCTGCAAATTAATGGCGATAATACAAGTATGGGTAAATGTGACTGCTCCGGCAACGAAACCGCATGCGTGGTCGTGTAGCAATTACAATTAAGATTATTACATACACTATTAATATTCAATATATTAATATACATATATACACAGTATGTAAAATATGACAAGATCCAAATGTATGTAAAAACCAATTTCAAAATCTTCTCTAATAAGAGTAAAATTTTTTAACAACAAAATATCATACACATATATAAATATTTAGGCGTCGATAAACCAACACAAAGGATCTTTGAACAAATTACGTATAAATAAATGAGAAAATAATCCTTGTACTTGCTTTGAAATGTTAAGCTGAAATTAAAAATCTATTTCTCTACAAAAAATTAAACAAATTATATTATATGCCTACAAAGACATTCGAGATAATACATCTTTTCAATTGTTTGTATGTATCTCCATAGAGCACTAAGAGGTTGTATGTACAAAAATATACAAACGGATATCCTATATCTTTCAATACCCAATCAGCGACAGATATGTAGGATCAGGGTAACGTAGTTCATAGAACTCGTACTGTCATCAATTGTATGTTCAATATTTTTCGACGCTTTTCGTAATATTTTCGAAGTATGATTTTAGTAATATTTTCGAAGAATAAATTTAGTGGTAGAAATAGTGAAAACAAATTAAAATTATACGGGACGTGTTTCAAATAATTTCGACGAATGTATTTATACGAAGTATGTTACGCTTAGTACTATTGAAATGTCGCAAAAAAATATGGATTGGTAATTTAATCTCTCCTATCTTTCAGGGTAACGTAGTTCATAGAACTCGTACTGTCATCAATTGTATGTTCAATATTTTTCGACGCTTTTCGTAATATTTTCGAAGTATGATTTTAGTAATATTTTCGAAGAATAAATTTAGTGGTAGAAATAGTGTAAACAAATTAAAATTATACGGGACGTGTTTTAAATAATATGTATTTATACGAAGTATGTTACGCTTAGTACCATTGAAATGTCGCAAAAAAATATGGATTGGTAATTTAATCTCTCCTATCTTTCAGGGTAAAATAGTTCATAGAACTCGTATTGTCATCAATTGTATGTTCAATATTTTTCGACGCTTTTCGTAATATTTTCGAAGTATGATTTTAGTAATATTTTCGAAGAATAAATTTAGTGGTAGAAATAGTGAAAACAAATTAAAATTATACGGGACGTGTTTCAAATAATTTCGACGAATGTATTTATACGAAGTATGTTACGCTTAGTACTATTGAAATGTCGCAAAAAAATATGGATTGGTAATTTAATCTCTCCTATCTTTCAGGGTAAAATAGTTCATAGAACTCGTATTGTCATCAATTGTATGTTCAATATTTTTCGACGCTTTTCGTAATATTTTCGAAGTATGATTTTAGTAATATTTTCAGAAGAATAAATTTAGTGGTAGAAATAGTGTAAACAAATTAAAATTATACGGGACGTGTTTCAAATAATTTCGACGAATGTATTTATACGAAGTATGTTACGCTTAGTTCTATTGAAATGTCGCAAAAAATATGGATTGGTAATTTAATCTCTCCTATCTTTCAGGGTAAAATAGTTCATAGAACTCGTATTGTCATCAATTGTATGTTCAATATTTTTCGACGCTTTTCGTAATATTTTCGAAGTATGATTTTAGTAATATTTTCGAAGAATAAATTTAGTGGTAGAAATAGTGTAAACAAATTAAAATTATACGGGACGTGTTTCAAATAATTTCGACGAATGTATTTATACGAGGTATGTTACGCTTAGTTCTATTGAAATGTCGCAAAAAAATATGGATTGGTAATTTAATCTCTCCTATCTTTCAGGGTAAAATAGTTCATAGAACTCGTATTGTCATCAATTGTATGTTCAATATTTTTCGACGCTTTTCGTAATATTTTCGAAGTATGATTTTAGTAATATTTTCGAAGAATAAATTTAGTGGTAGAAATAGTGTAAACAAATTAAAATTATACGGGACGTGTTTCAAATAATTTCGACGAATGTATTTATACGAAGTATGTTACGCTTAGTTCTATTGAAATGTCGCAAAAAATATGGATTGGTAATTTAATCTCTCCTATCTTTTAGGGTAAAATAGTTCATAGAACTCGTATTGTCATCAATTTTATGTTCAATATTTTTCGACGCTTTTCGTAATATTTTCGAAGTATGATTTTAGTAATATTTTCGAGGAATAAATTTAGTGGTGGAAATAGTGTAAACAAATTAAAATTATACGGGACGTGTTTCAAATAATTTCGACGAATGTATTTATACGAAGTATGTTACGCTTAGTTCTATTGAAATGTCGCAAAAAAATATGGATTGGTAATTTAATCTCTCCTATCTTTCAGGGTAAAATAGTTCATAGAACTCGTATTGTCATCAATTGTATGTTCAATATTTTTCGACGCTTTTCGTAATATTTTCGAAGTATGATTTTAGTAATATTTTCGAAGAATAAATTTAGTGGTAGAAATAGTGTAAACAAATTAAAATTATACGGGACGTGTTTTAAATAATTTCGACGAATGTATTTGTACGAAGTATGTTACGCTTAGTACTATTGAAATGTCGCAAAAAAATATGGATTGGTAATTTAATCTCTCCTATCTTTCAGGGTAAAATAGTTCATAGAACTCGTATTGTCATCAATTGTATGTTCAATATTTTTCGACGCTTTTCGTAATATTTTCGAAGTATGATTTTAGTAATATTTTCGAAGAATAAATTTAGTGGTAGAAATAGTGTAAACAAATTAAAATTATACGGGACGTGTTTCAAATAATTTCGACGAATGTATTTGTACGAAGTATGTTACGCTTAGTACTATTGAAATGTCGCAAAAAAATATGGATTGGTAATTTAATCTCTCCTATCTTTCAGGGTAAAATAGTTCATAGAACTCGTATTGTCATCAATTGTATGTTCAATATTTTTCGACGCTTTTCGTAATATTTTCGAAGAATAAATTTAGTGGTAGAAATAGTGTAAACAAATTAAAATTATACGGGACGTGTTTTAAATAATTTCGACGAATGTATTTGTACGAAGTATGTTACGCTTAGTACTATTGAAATGTCGCAAAAAAATATGGATTGGTAATTTAATCTCTCCTATCTTTCAGGGTAAAATAGTTCATAGAACTCGTATTGTCATCAATTGTATGTTCAATATTTTTCGACGCTTTTCGTAATATTTTCGAAGTATGATTTTAGTAATATTTTCGAAGAATAAATTTAGTGGTAGAAATAGTGTAAACAAATTAAAATTATACGGGACGTGTTTCAAATAATTTCGACGAATGTATTTATACGAAGTATGTTACGCTTAGTACTATTGAAATGTCGCAAAAAAATATGGATTGGTAATTTAATCTCTCCTATCTTTCAGGGCAAAATAGTTCATAGAACTCGTATTGTCATCAATTGTATGTTCAATATTTTTCGACGCTTTTCGTAATATTTTCGAAGTATGATTTTAGTAATATTTTCGAAGAATAAATTTAGTGGTAGAAATAGTGTAAACAAATTAAAATTATACGGGACGTGTTTCAAATAATTTCGACGAATGTATTTATACGAGGTATGTTACGCTTAGTTCTATTGAAATGTCGCAAAAAAATATGGATTGGTAATTTAATCTCTCCTATCTTTCATGGTAAAATAGTTCATAGAACTCGTATTGTCATCAATTGTAATAACGCTTTACTTAAACTCTTTACTCTTTGTACGCTTTTCGAAGACATTTTCTTTTCGTAAAAATATTAGGGTTACGTCAATAGGGTCTATCATACCAAATTAATTTAATAACGCTTTACTTTAACTCTTCACTCTTTGTACGCTTTTCGAAGACATTTTCTTTGTGTAAAAATATTAGGGTTACGTCGATAGGGTCTATCATACCAAATTAATTTAATAACGCTTTACTTTAACTCTTTACTCTTTGTACGCTTTTCGAAGACATTTTCTTTTCGTAAAAATATTAGGGTTACGTCGATAGGGTCTATCATACCAAATTATTTTAATAACGCTTTACTTAAACTCTTTGCTCTTTGTACGCTTTTCGAAGACATTTTCTTTTCGTAAAAATATTAGGGTTACGTCGATAGGGTCTATCATACCAAATTAATTTAATAACGCTTTACTTTAACTCTTTGCTCTTTGTACGCTTTTCGAAGACATTTTCTTTGTGTAAAAAAATTAGGAATTCGTCGTTAGGGTCTATCATACCAAATTATTTTAATAACGCTTTACTTAAACTCTTTACTCTTTGTACGCTTTTCGAAGACATTTTCTTTTCGTAAAAATATTAGGGTTACGTCGTTAGGGTCTATCATACCAAATTATTTTAATAACGCTTTACTTAAACTCTTTGCTCTTTGTACGCTTTTCGAAGACATTTTCTTTTCGTAAAAATATTAGGGTTACGTCGATAGGGTCTATCATACCAAATTAATTTAATAACGCTTTTCTTAAACTCTTTGCTCTTTGTACGCTTTTCGAAGACATTTTCTTTGTGTAAAAATATTAGGGTTTCGTCGTTAGGGTCTCTTTCAGTTCAAATTGTTTTAATAAGGCTTTACTCTTTTGTAAGCTTTGTGTAATCAAAATAAAATTATTGTAATTGTATTCTTATACGAAATGTATTATGATTAGTACTACTGAAATATTGGAAATAAATATGGATCGATAATTTTATCGCTCAAAACTTGCAGGGTGTAAAATAGTTCAAAGAAGTCTTTATTGTCATCAAATGTTGCAAAAAATTTTCGATGTTTGATTTTAAGAATATTTTCGAAAAAATAGAAATAGTAATAAAATTAAACGAGACGTGTTTTGAATAATATTTATGAATGTAGACGAGATGTGTGATGTTTAGTATTATTGCAATGTTGTTAAAAAGATATGGATTGGTACTTAATCTCTCCTATCTTTTATTGTTTAGTAATTCATAAAATTTGTATTGTCATCAACTGTGTGTTCAATATATTTCGACGCTTTTCGCAATATTATCGAAGTTTGATTTTGGTAATATTTTCGAAGAATAAATTTAGTAGAAAAAATTGTGTAAACGTAGTAGTATTATATGAGACGTTTTTTAAAGAATTTCAATGAAATTTTGCGCGGTGTTTTATGTATAGTGTTATTGCAGTATCGCAAATAAATATGGATCGGTAATTTACTCTGCCTATCTATCAAGGTTTAGTAGTTCATAGAACTGTGTATCGTCATCAATTGTATGTTTATTAAATTTTGACGTTTTTCCAATTTTTATCGAAGTTTGACTGTAACAATAACATCAAAGTTTAAATTTTGTAGTAGAAATAGTGTATTTAAAAAAAAATAATCCGAGACGCGTCTAAACGAAATTAAGCGTGGTGTATTATGTTAAGTAATATTGAAATATGGCAACGTTTCTTTCTTGTTTACGTTTTTAATTGTAGAATTATATATGGTTACGTTTTGTTAACATTTAAAACTTTTGAAGAGAAAAGTTGTAAGTTACTTCCGTAATAATAACCAAATATCGTGTTTGTTATTTCTATTATACGTGTATAGGTTTTCGTTTATGCACCATTTATATTCATTCAGGCTAAATGAGGGCTATGTTATTAATACGCTTTTATACTTTTATATTTGTTTTGGTTCCACTTCAATTATGGATCATTAATACGCTTCAAAAAAAATTAAACCTCAACGGCTCAAAACACCATCTTATGGTTGGAGCTATAAATTTTGTATGTTATATTTTAACATTAGTAGTTTAACCATTAACTCGGGTATTCTGAATATTATTGTGAAATATTTCTCATTTCATCTTAACGTTTCAGTTTTGGTATTTGGACTTGAAATGAAATTTTGAGTAAGTAATAGGATTGGAAATTTTGAATTTTGACTAAGTTACATATTTGGTAACTATTTATTTAATATCACCTTGACCATTTCACAAAATCGTGAAATCAAACGTGTGGGTAAAAATGATGGAGACCATCACACGAATTAGTGACAGCTTGGTGGAAATGAGAAAAGATCTAATTATCGATCGATAGCGAAAATAGGGAATTGAAAATCAATATGTTGTACAACAACTGTGGATATTGTGATGTGACTGATGCTTTACACCGTTTGATAAACTTGGTGAACAAATGGTTTGCAGGAATCAAATTGAATGAGACTAGCAAGAACCTGTGCCACTTTAATGTGGTATCCACAAGAGTTTTATATTGAATAGACTTTTATTGAATATTGTTGTAATGAATAGCTTTCACATATAATTTTTTAAGAACAGAGTGTGGCTCAATCAGGGCGAGCAAAGAAGTGGCGAGTCCAAATGGTTGAAATGATTGAAGAATGAAAGCTGTTTTCTTTGTTATGTCTTCTTTACCAAACTGAGGGAAGCTCAGGAAATATGAATAAAAAAGTATTTTAAATCAGAAATAGTTTTGAATGAATCCAAATACTGGCAGTTTTAAAGTCGTTTAAGATGTTTACCACTAAAAGGACATGGTAAATAGTCCACCTTGTGCCATTTCATAAGAATAAACATGAATTTATATTCATAGTTGTTTTTCGCCAAAAATTTGGCATATTTGGCACTTGTGTTTTTTATCTACACTCTTTCTTTTCATATTGTTCAAAATACCATATGATGAAATATTTGTTGCAATAATATCACCAGAATCTTGTATTTTATCGGCATCCTACCTAAAGATTATTACTTCTACAACTTATTAAGTACCGTCCATCGTTCTTGTTAAGAGCATATAATCGGATATTTTTATAAGGGTACGCAGAATTTATATATAGGTATTTTTGGAACAGTTTATAAAACCATATTATAATATAAAGCGCTTTATATTACATCCCGAAAAATTTTATTTGATTTATCGTTTTTCGCTTTCCCATCGGTTTCTTAATGTATTTTATATTATTTTCAGGTAGTTTTTTGATTTATGTATCGCAGTTGTTTCCTACAGTTTCTTATGAAATAATAGTTATAAAATCTGTGACCATTTTAGTTCAGTGCATTTGTTGCATTTTTTGTAGGGCAATGTAAAACAAATATAATAAATTATTTATATATTTGTGCGTTTAAAATTCATTATTTCTATGTATTATTTACGTTTGTACTCACTTTGGTCGACGACGGGGCGTTCCTAAAGAATTTAATTAAAGACTTAACAAAGTGGGAAGGAATAGTTATTTATTTTTACCTTCGTTGTAATGCTTTTCTTAATTTTTTTTAGCTTATTTTTTGTTTTTTTTTCTGCATTGTGTTTGGTTTTGATTTATATAAATTGGTATTGTCATATATGATAAATAACGCAGTAATTTTGTATTAACATAATTATATAAGAGACCGATAAAACAATATTTCAATAAGTTTGATTTATGTAGGTTTAAGACACATGTACATATGGAGTTATTTGATTTACTCTTTCAACCTTTTAAATATATAATTCAAAGCTTTTTATATTAAAAAAAAAATTATTTGTGTTAGGTTTCTTAACAATTTGTGCTAAACTGGGGGTTTTTAACGTACGTATATTTATATTTATATGAACAGTATATCCTAGGTAAGTAAGTGGAACAAAACAAATACCAATTCTGCATCATAACATTCCTCTACCGTCGATGACAAGGGCCTTTTTGGCAGTAGAAGAAACAACAATGTCGAAGAAGATATACTATGGATATTGTAGTAGATGGGCTTATCGCTTTGTCTTCAGTTTATTACGAACGAGGAGCTCTGCGCCTATGGTCAATTATTGTCTTTATAACTGAGTAGTGTTTCATTTTTTTCAGCAAACTGCAATAACATTTAGTTATAGACTTATGTTTGCATGTAGCGGAAGTAGTATAAACGACAAAATTGCTTTTCAAAGACGCCCAACAACTATAAAGTTCAAAGAAAGAAACATGGTTACGATATAAGATTGTGAGAAAGACTTATTCATTTATGCTAGAGTACTATTATTATTTTAGAACTAAAATGTATAAATGTATAGTTTATATATGTGTAACTATTTTGAATGCATTTTATAGAAAGATGTACGAGTGCTTAATCAATTAATTGCCCATAAATATAATGATGATGTGTAAGTCCCATGGTAAGGCGCTAAAACATTTATTGGGTATTCTAAGCTTAGCAAAAAGTATGTAGCAGGTTTGTGAAACCGAAATTATGAAATTAGATTAGCCTGCAATTTTGATTTGGATTACAAATAAATTAAAATCTTGGGATTTTGAAAATTTAGTGTTTTGTTTTGCTTAAATATATTACTGAAAGTTGTGCAGATTAATATAGGGAACTCTTTTTTCACAGTGGGAGATATACATAAGTATATACTCGTATGTGTGTGAAAAAATTTATGAAAAAATATGAATATAAATATTAATTTATAATTTCACCAAGTGAATCGAAACAAAAAAATATTCAAGGTGAAAAATTAACAAATTTAGACAGTAGACCCATGAAAATATTATAGCAAGACTTGGCATGAATAAAGTACATGTATATTTATTTCTTTTGTAGTCAGTGAAGTATACATACTTATGTAGTATGTATGTAATACACATACTCGCATTTTTACATAGGAATTGCAGGCACGATCAAATTCGCACCACTAAAAGCCAACGTATATTTATATTCAATGGAGGTCTCTCCACTGCGCTAATAATATGGTAGAAACTATTCCAGAAAAATTCTTAACAGTGGTAGTGAAATTTAATTATAAATAAAACAGATGTACGTAGCATATAAAATTGCGCAGCTGCCTTGAAATCCACATTTCGAAAGAGTGAAATGGCTATATGATCGTTGAACGCTTGCTTATTCACGTATACATCGTGTAGAAAAGTTTTACGAAAGTCTGACTAATTATATTTATATATAAGTATGTATGCATACATTAAAAATGTAATTGGAAAAAAAAATAGTGGAAAATTACAAGTTCGCAATATTGCGTTGAAGCAAGAAGAAACAAGTTCAATATACATAATATATATGTACTAAATATATTAGATATCATATGTAAATGACGAAGAGTTATACGAACACAGAGACATCAATTGCTATTGAACAAATAAAAACACTTTTCACAGACTTATTATACGTAATATGCGCACGTTAAATAGAGAAATAAAGTTAAAACGTTTCAACTACGTAAAATATGCGTTGTAGGATACATGTATATACTATAACTTCGTATATCTAATATATGTATGTATATGTGAAAACATTACGATGTTAAATATATTTACTTAGGTATATGTATAATGTAAAAAAAAATCGAATCAACTTGATTTCTTTTTTGTACCTTACTCATTTTCCCAAATCCATTGGATTACTCATGTTCTAGACTTTACACAGACATTTTTCAACGCAGCTTTCTGCCCGATATTGTGTCTTATGCCTGCCTCTCAATTGTTCCCAACACATAAGTAAGTAGGTGCCCATGTTATAAGCCTGCCTGCCTGTCTGTTGAGCATAGATTCCTCACCGAATCAGCCTGCCTAATTGGTAACTAGGGTACGCGGTAACAGCTAATAGACAGCCAAGTGTGTTTGAAAAAAACATCCAAAAATCGGCTCTGTGCCTAGATTTCATTTGTTCTCATTGATTTCTTTCAAAGCTCATCTTTATGTACGTCGCCTCTGCTAGCCTCCCGGTTCTTCGCCTAACCGTATTTGCAATTTCCTCACTAAAGCCCAATTTCCGGCAGCCATTTCCACAGAACTATTTTCTTCTTCGTTCACACTATTAAAACACTTTTTCAGCTACCAATACACTTTTTCACAATTTGACTCTTTAATATTTTCAAACACTATGCTGTACGACTGAAACACAAATGATAGAATGCCGACTGGCATTGCTGTATTTATACACGTCGGCTGTGCAGCTCGGAAAAGTCGGGAAAATTCCACAGTCAAATCGCTTTTATTGATTTTCGTTTTAAGTCTTTTTGTCTCACTTCAACACATAGGAAGTTAATGTGTTACCTTTTCGGTGGAAGGTATCATTAAGCGAGAAGGTATACTGACTTTTTGGATCGTATTCAGCTGACATACATACATATGTACATATTAATGTATAAGTATCACCTGGATCAATACAAAAACAGTGAAGTCACCAAGTCGTTGTGAAATTTTAATGTTCATGCCAATTTTTACTGCAAATTTTATTTATTATAATTATTCATGTTCATTTATGATATTTTATAAATTTTAATTACTTAAAACATGTTGAAAATCGCTACAAAAGCAATAACAAATCATAAAAATCTCGCATGCAAGCTTGTGCTCTCAGGCTGCTTTGTTTTCATAACTATGTTTATATGTAAATATATATCATCATAAATAAAAAATAAATATATACTACATATAGTCATAAATATGTATTATATGTATGTATAATTTTTTATAAGTGCGTATCTACAATTTATTACAGCGGTACAGTCACCTCTTTCTTTCTAATGAAAAATACACACATTTATTTTTATGTATGTATATATTTTAAATCGCTTATTCTGACAAAGTGGAAGCCGTTTTTTCAGCTACGGGGTGCCAGCGAGTTCTAGAAACTTGTATAATGCTCTATATTCTTTCATGTACATATGTATGTAGTATGTACCTATGTATACGAAATATAACAATTTTATGTCCATTTATTTTAATAACTTTACTGATTCTTTATGTTTTGGAAATTATATGTACATATGTATGTATATTTGCGTTTTTTGTGCCTACGGTTTATACGTGCTTAAATGCATAACGCTATGACGTTTGAATAACTAGTTTGTATACACATACATACATATTTACATAGAGATAAACATGCTATGTGTGCATTTACGAAAGTCCGGATTATTCTCGTACAAGCATCCCAGCAAACATCAGCGAAAAGTTTCTCGAATCTTTCAAAAATTATAGGCTTTGGCTTAGTTATTATTTAAATATTACTTTCAAGAAAAGTAATGGTATTCAATCACTGCACTGCAATTTGCGCTTAAACCCCGTAGCTAATAAGTTCAATTCCAAATTCCAACTAATGAAAATGTGTTTCCACAACTCAACGAGGGCAATCCTCATACTCATAACTCACAAGCATCCTCTAAGGAAGCTTTAAAACACATACATACTTACATATGTAGCTTGACTCAAAATTTAACAAGATCAATTATTCTAAAAAATAAATCTCAAATGATATATTAATACACAGATATACATATCGTCACCTGAAATGCAAAATAACGTAACAACATTTTCGGAAATTTACAGTGTCGTGAATGAAACACGAAATAAAATGGAACATGAGTGAAAAAAAAATTAGGTGACGATATGTACATATGTAGTTCAAAATAAGGATTATTTGAGATATGATATTTTAAAGAACTAGCTTGTAGAAAACTCGAACTTGCCAAAATATAATCTATAATTCAATAGCAAATAAATACGTGTTTTTGCTCTGTTTTACTCAAAAGTGGAGTAACGTTACATTATAAGATTATATAATTACTAGTTTTGCAATCAAATATTCCAATTCTTCGAAAATTTTTAGAAATTATTTATATGCACTTCTTAACGTAGCAAACTTTGCATAGTAATATACATGCATATGTACATGCATAGAAAAAGTATAGTCCAGTGGTATATATGTGGGTATGTCCTAACAACAGCTAAATTTTTACAGCGAGTGTGAAATTAATATTGGATTGTTTGTTTGAAATTTTTTATCTCAACAGAGAGCAAAGGTTATAGTTGGCGAGTTCAGCGCTGGGTAATGCGCCCAAAGCAATATAATAAATACTGAACGATATACATATGTATGTACTAATATATTTATGTATATTTATGCACATATAACTTAAGTCTTAAGTGATTAGTAATTACTACACATTTATTAGATAACTCTATTATCATACTCTAAAGCACTTTGAAGCTATCATGATTAGTATTAATAAAAATAAATAAAAATTTGCAAAAATTGTTCAATAAATTTGGATTTCGAAATTACTCCCTAAAATCATGCTAAATGTACAGATACATCATATACACACATATGTATGTGTGTTCGGTATCGGAAACGGGATATACATATGCACGTCCTTGCACTCTTGTGCAATCTGCGAAAACAACCCCTAAAAGCAGTTTATGCACACCTTTATTTAGGGTGGGTTTAGACGTTCAATTTTTTATGTTCTCATGTTATCAAGAAATATACTATCCCTATGTTATCGTGCTTATTTAATCATACCATTAACAATAATAAAAATTAGTTCAAGAATGTTTGCTAAATCTGGAAAAGGGCTATAAGCATAGTCCCGCTTAGGAGGAAGCCGTAAATAATTTCTGTAAATTGCTCAAACATTCTGGAAATATGTTATATATTTATTATTATACGCATATACATGTATGTATGTATGTAAGTATGTATATGGAAATATCTGGTTTGAAGACTAAAAACGATCAATTAAAATCAAAGCGAAAACGAGTAAATACACTCAATAAATATATTTCATTTCTGTACTTAAAAAGGACACTCCGTTAGTAAGATGTATAGATTTTTTTGAAAAAATTGTTTTACGTTAACAATTGCTTGATGAATTGAGGAGCACTGACTCTGGCTTACTTTCAATGTTGTTATTGTTATTTTAAAATATGCTTTCATAACAATCATAAAGGACAGTTTCGAATTCAATGTAAAGCGTGATGAACTCTAAAAAAATTAAGAGCTTTCGGGACAATAAATTATGTTCGATACTATTTTTCTTTTAAGTTTCTACGACTTTCTAGCAACTTCTCTTAGCGCCGTTAAAGGTTTAACAATTATTGGATTTTAACTAATGCGAACTCGTGGCTGTTGATTATGTACCATATCAACAGATTTTATCGCTTCCTCTTGGTATTACAAATACTCTCGCTGTTGGTTTTAAATTAAATTAAGTACATTTTAAGTTCATTTAACAATTAGAAGTTTTCATAAATGGGAGCAAACTGTATATATTGGAAACAGAGTGTCTGTATGGGGTCGGGTATCAGAGAAATTTGTGCTGGCTGAATAAGTATTCGGAGACATATTAGAAAAAAAACTGCATTATCCCAAATGGAATGGCAAATTTTATTAGAAGTGGTTTAACTTCTTAGATATCATTCACAAGAAAATAGTTAATGCAGGATATTTGATCAAACGCTACATTTATTTTTTATGTTTTGAATCGGGTGATTTTATAGTAAATGGAAACCGTTTAGAAGGTATTCTATATTATACTCGTATACCTTATATAGAATCAACACAAATATGGTTTGAATATAGGCATGAGTCCTTTCAAGCAACGAGTATATTATATTACATCTCGGAATCGGGATAAATGCTGATAAATACTGGGTATGCTCTCGAAATTCAGTTGCGTTGTAACAACAACAACAAGGAAAAACCTTAACTTCAGTTGCGTCGAAGCTAAAATACCTTTGACAAATAAGAAAATGGAACTGGATTTTGAACGATCCAAATAACAGCTAAATGTAGTGATCCGATCTGAACTATTTGTTCCGCCATGGACAATAATTTATGTCAAATTTCATGAAGATATTAAAATGTTTCATACGAAATTTTAACCGTTCAGTTCAATAATCCAAGCCGAAATGGCAGATATCATTTCAAATAAAAAAGTTTTCTATATAAGAACTTAATTTGGATTATTCATATGCTATAGTCGACGGTTCCGGCAAATGTGCAGACTATACATGCTATACAGACGAACATTTATATTTGTTTTTACTGGATCTCTACAACAACATCTGCCGAGGAATAGCAGGGAGCAAGGAAACAATTTTCCACTTTCTCTGTGAATGCCCAGCCCTAGCACAGATCCGACAGAAAACACTTGGAATCCATCAAGCACCAAACCTTGTATGGATTTCTACTAAAAGCATATCAGACATAAGTAGTTTCATCGAAACCTCAAAATGGTTTGAGAGGGAAGGTGAAACGTGATAGCAGATACAGAAGGTGCTACGAATAGTGCATCAAAATCGCACATCAAGTGCTAATTGAGCCTGATAGACAACAGGGCTGCACTCCTACCTACCTACCTACGGGATCTCTAACGGTTTCTTATAGGTGTTACAAACTTCGTGGCAAAATTAATATATCCTGTTCAGAGTACAAAAATCATTATAGTACCAGATACACACATAAAAATATCTCAATTGAAAACGAACAGATCTAATCAGAAGTCACATTTCTGTAAAATTAATTTATTTTTACTTTTTAAGTGTTTGAGTTGCTTACAAAATGTTACGGATTTCAAAAAATCGAATCGAACACCTCTAGAATATTGTATTAAATTTTTGAAGTTTATTCGAGTAATAGTTTCGGAGATACAGCCTTGAGAACTTGTGCGCTCGAGGCTAGCTAGGGTAAGTGCATCGTCTTTAAACGCGTTTTTCTCGAAACTGTGTTTTTGAAGTCGTTTATCAAGATTTCTCAAGAACTACTCAACCGATCTTTATAAAATTTTGCACAGGTCTTTAAGATACAATTCTTAAAGATTTGGACGAAGGATTTTTTTCGATAAACACTATTTGAAATTTTTATTTTTTTATTAAAAATGTTTGCTAAAATCCAATTTTCAGTTTTTTTCCTTCGTCCAAGTTCTAAGTAAAGATTTTAACAGAAAACACGTATTTTTGTTCACTTTGATCCTGTCAGGAATTATCCAGCCAAAGCGGGCGCATCTTTTTTCCGAGGAGTCACCGAAAATGTCGTCGCAATGGCTGAATATTTTTTTCCAAACATTTCAGAATTTTATTGTTATTAGTGTATGTTTGTAACAATAAAAAATTCAAATAAAATATTTCATTTTTTATATGAGAAAAAAAGTTTTTGAAAAAGGCCGTTTTTTACCCGAGGAAACCAATGTAACTCCATAAGTCAGGATATTATACACACGCACACGCAATTGATATCGGAATTTATCTTCATCATGACTCATGATTGTTTACATTTAAAGAATTAACTTAGTGAGTTGACAACAGGTAATGCTGAATCGCTTTTATATCGATAAATCACTATTCCAAAAAGTTTTCTGATACGAGTGATAAAAAGGTAACTGAACTAAGGTGCGTTTAATGCACCGAACATTATTTCTCGAATTTACATCACAACGTACCCAATAATTCTAAAATCGGTGCGCATAATGGGAAGATAATTAAATATATTTAAGAAAAATTATAAAATTTTATTGGAGTCTTAAAAATATAATGGTAATAAAAAATAAGCATATTTAAAACAAATATGTACTTCTCAAATCTTTTCTCTCAGTGCAGTTCCGAACTATATATACATATATAAGTATGCTTGTATACATTTTGACTACCTCCAAGGTGTTTGAACTTTTGGCCGCATTTTTGTTATTGTTCTACAGCAAAAGTTAACTGTGTGTTTGCTTGTGAGAACCGAATGCAATAAGTGCAGAGAAGTGGGATACTCTCCGACAGCTGTGAGAGACAATTTATTAGAGTGTCGAGCTAAACAAGGACACAAACGCACGACATAAGGACATATTGGACTGATGTGATTTTGTGAGAGTAAAAACATACATGCAAACGTTTCATAGATTACATATATATGTACATGTTCAAATGTAGTTATGTACATACATACATATGTTCATGTATATATGCGTATAAGTATGTAGGTGACCACGTATTGATGTGTGGTGGGCATAACGAAATTGTTTGTTACACTATATTGTAAGCTTCACTGGCACTGGCTCTTTATAAGTGACGTCCGGATGAAAAGGACTGAGATAAACAACTTGTCAGCCAAAGTAATTTTCTACTATTTGACAAATTGCAAGAAAATATACTGCGAAATGACTTTATTTGTTGGCGTTTGTGACAAATGACCTACACGTTTATGTTGCTATGAGAGAGTCAAAGATTTGCTGCGGTTATTTTAATTTTTATTAGGTAATAAAGCTGTATGTTTTGGAAATATTGACGTGGTTGTGTATATAATCGCTTGCTGTGAATAACAAAATTGGTCCAGTAGGCAGAGAACAGGGCACAAAGTTGTTAACTGGCTAAAATTATGTGCGTAAAAGCTTACATTGATGTTAAGCACACGGATATGTGTGACTTATTATCTTAAAGGCACGATATGAATTTCATTGTAACGAGCGGAAATAGTTGCTTGTTTGAAAACAGTTTCCTTTTATTGCTATAAAGTAGGAAAAGATAAAAATACCAGCACGCATAATGGGAGAACATTATACCCAGTGGGAAAAACTGGATTGAGTGAGTTCAATTTTTAAAATGCATGATGTAGAAGTGGAATGCATTTATTTAAATTAATTTGATAAAAGTAAAATATAACATTAAATTATTATGCGATAATGATATTAAAAGTCAGTTAAACAATTTGTTAATTTCTTCAAACAATTTTCTTTTTATATGCTGAAAAATATAGAGTTTATATGGGTATAAATGATCAGCTTGGCGAGCTTGGTTGAACTAGTTTTTGAGATATCGATGTAGCTGCTCAGTCAACATCGTCGATATTGGGACAAATATAACATATAACTGCCATACAAACAGACCTATCTATATCAAGATCTTATATTGAAAACTTTTTATTTGACAATATATCTCTACAAAATTTGACATATGTCCAAGGCAAGGTTGCAATCTCCGAACATATTACTCAGAACCACTTCAGGACCACTCTTGCATATAGTTGCCGTCAAAACTGACCGATTAAAATCAAGATAAAAATACTCATACATTTTTATGTTATAAGAAGCGCACATATAAGGATGTCATAGCTTCGGATCAGCCGAAACCAACGAGTTATCTTGTTTTGTTTCTAAAATCCTTGATGCTGGTTAAATTCACTGAAATTATCATTTCTTCAAGGACCATGCATTTTTATATTTCCGATTTCAAGTTCATCGTGTGTGTATGTGTCGAAATGAAAAGTGTAAATCACAAATTTTAGTTTGAGATCAAACTACTTGAAATGTTCGAACTTGACTTAAAACATTAGGTTGATAAAGAATTTGCCTTCTGAAATGCAAACACTTAGTTGATTGATGTTTTCGCGAAAAATTTCTCAGGGAATTTCTTAATTAAATTGAAAATTATTAATGTTTGAGAAACGTATTCCGAATTGACTCAAATTATTGTACGAAGTATAAAGAAAGTAATGTAAATTGTAGTATATTATAATCATTGCATTAAACAGAAAACCCTTAGTTGTCAACCCATACCTACGGGGTAGATGAACTTGGGTCTACATGTGCGTTTGTGTGTATGAATGTGTATCTGTTTGAATTTTCGAACTCAATCCTCTACAGATTGTAAACATCTATATTCTTTTTAATGTAAAATTTATACTATTGAATAATAAATTAACTGTACCTATTTTAAATTTTTGGTTTGGATAGATAAATTATACATACATACACACACTGCTCAAACATGCATGTATGGACTAAACTAAAAATACTACTAGAAAAGTGGGGCAAGCAATTGGAAAACTAAATTTGAAAACAAATGTCCTTGAAGACACTTAATCAATGCATTGATTATTGACTGTGACAAATAAGTAATTTATATTTTGACGTGGATAAAAAATGTATTTATGGTAGATGACTCTTTGTAAAATAAAATAAAGTTGAATTTAAAAAAAAATTAGAGCCAAATTTTCTGAAAATAATAAAGAAAATGATTTATCAAAAAACAAGAAAAAATATCTATCATACTCGAGCCAATCTCTCAGTTGAGATATCGATTTGATATTTTGCTGATATCGGACCACAATAACATACATAGTATATGTAGCTGCCATACAAACTGAACAATCAAATCAAAATGCTTGCATTGAAAACTTTTCCATTTGACATGATATCCTCACCAAATTCTGCATGAGTCATTGTCTAAAATGCGAAGAAAGTATTCAGATCGAATAGCATATAGCTGTCATACAAACTGACCTATTAAAATCCAGTTTTTATAAGGAACATTTTGTATTCGTTGTAAATGCAACCGAAATTAGTGTTTTTGCTTGTTTTTATTTATTTCATACTTCTTTCTGTACCTCTTAAAAATTAAATTGTTGGAATTTTAATGAATTTCGGTCTACTATAAATACCTCGGTAATATAAGTAAACACATCTGCCATATATTTATGCAATGAAGAATTGGTCAAAATATTTTCATTTAACAATACATCCCTAATGTTTGTGTGTGAGCTCATCAATGCTCCTGCTAGGATATATACATACATATGTAAGTGTGTACTTATGTGTATTAGTATTAACATAAATCCCTATCAGTCAACACTGGAGCATCTTTTATAACTGGCGCATAACAAACTCCAAACAACAATAATAATAAAAACAAATTATTAATATCAGTTGGCAAAGAGATACATACGTCTGCAGTCGTCCAAAAGTTTGCGGACGTGTTGTCATGTGCATTAGTCAAGTTTAGGCTGCTCTGATTTGCTAAATAAATCCAATATAATTCTGGTATATATCTGTGTCAATTCACATGAAAGCATAAAGTATACATAGGCGCGAAAATTTCTATGTCGATGTGAGGGTAATTTGTTATTTTGCACCAAAAATAGGCTCTGCAAGTTTAAATTTAGATTGTAGGCTTAAGAGAAGAGTTAAGAAGAAAACAAATAAAAATTAAGCATTGAGCTATACAAAAACAAATTTCACAACAGTGAAGAAATACATTCATTTGCTTTCGTTGGTATTTGTCATTTTTATTTATATCGTAGTTAATTTAAATTCGTACTTTACTTCAAAAAACTCAACGCTTTTTTATGTTATTTTATGTAAAGTAACTTGTGTGTTTGTATGCATTTTATAAGCGCTTTCAACAGTGATGATGTGATTTCAAATATGTATATACAATGCTTAGAAAACCATAAAAATTGTTGACAGTCCCAAATTCATGTTTTTCCTCGAGCGGATAAGACATTACCCCACCTTACAGCTCATATAAAACAATAAAATTCTGAGCCCACCATTTTTTACTTCACAACTTTGAGGCAAATTTGTTATGTCTCTCCTTTGTATTTACATATAGTATGTACATACATGTATTTTTTAACTTGTGGTAGAATAGGTGACCAAACCCTTAGGGAGTAGGGCAAGACCTTGGTATGTGTAAGTACAAATATGCGAATCCATTACACACACATACGACTACTTTCACTTTTACTGACTTGCTTGGGACTACGAGTAAACGCATTAAAAGACGTTAGCCAATTGAAAGTGTGGGATCTTATGTTTGTGAATGGTTAACTGTCGATAATGGTTTATAAATTGAAAATACTTTTATGGCATTTTGGCAGAGCAAGTTTTGAGTTCAATGAATTGCTCTCTTCCTCGTCAAAGTCTGTACGCCCTTAGGTACACTTGCATTTACAAGCACATACGAGTTAAGGAGGAGTTAGGGATTTGTTTCGAAGAAACTTTGCTACTGAACTCAATTTTAAGGTGTCAGAAGTTCTTGGAAGTAAAGTACTTTCAGAAAGTTTATCATTACTGAAATTTCTGAAATTACTTTGCTGCTAAGAAATTTACTGCAAGTAAATGATTTCAGTACTATAAAGAACAATAATTTTAGTATAAAACTATGTAAATCAATATTGTATATCAGCAAAGTGCTTTCAGGAAGTCGATCAACACTTACTAGTACTTATAGAACTTTAGTTTACAAAGTATCAATATTAAAACCAATTGTTGAATGTAAAATGTTTCCAAGAAGTCACCAGTTAAATACTTCGAAAAATTGCCTTAAAATATTTCAAGTAAAGCGCTTTTAGAAAGTCATCATTTGTATGCAAAAGTGCATAAAAAGCAATTAATCAAATATACAAGGTGCCTTCCAAAGTAAACAGGACTTTAAAAAAAAATTAGAACAAATGGTGTTTTCGGCAAAATCAATTTATTTTATTCAAAATAGTCTCCTTCTGCTTCAATACAGCTTTTTGCACGGTTCAAAAGCATGTCGAACGAGTGTTTTAGCTCGTTGGCCGGTATGGCCGCCAGTATGCCGGTGCAAGCCTTTTGAGTGGCCTCTACGTCGGCATAACGCTTTCCTTTCGTGGGCAAATGCATTTTTCCGAAAAGGAAGAAGTCGCACGGTGTCATATCAGGTGAATACGTGGAGTGTTGGGTTAATGGTTAAAATGTGATTTTTGGTCAAATAATCGTCCTTCGAATGTTGGATTCTAACCAATTTTTGGCCGTCAGTCAATTTGTGCGAAACAAACCTTGCACACACCTTTCGTAAGCCCAAATGTTCGGCCAAAATGCGATAAATCGATGTTTGGGAGATGTTTAATTCCATTTCCATGAATTTCAATGATGATTTCGGTTGATTTCTGATGAAGTCACGCACAGTTTCGATGGAATTTTCGGTGATCACGGATTTTGATTGGCTCACATGTGGATCGTCATTTATCTCTTCACGACCACTTTGAAAACGTTGAAACCACTCGTGCACTCTGCTACGGGATAAGCAATCATCGCCATAAACTTGTTTCATCAATTGAAACGTTTCGGTAAAAGTTTTACAAATTTAAAAACAAAATTTAATGTTGGCTCTTTGATCGAATCTCATTTTCGCACCGAAAACATAAATATACTGACACTTAAAACGCAGTAACTTCACTTCCAATCAATGAAATGTCATGAAATTCTCACTGGACAATCGATAAAGATAGAAGACTCTAACGCACCAGTATAATACCAGGCGGCACCAGGGGCGCTAGATTCAAAAAGTCCTGTTTACTTTGGAATGCACCTTGTATATATCCTTTTTATTTTTATTAAAGTACTTATTTTAGTTTTAATATTAATATTTCAAGTTTGTTTTGCATTAGAAATTCTTTTAAAATTCATTTTTTATTTTTTCATTATACTTTCAGAAAGCACTTTACTTGGTGTACATATTTACAACTTTAACTACAAATACACCTTAGCAAAATACCATAAACAAGTAAGCGCCTAAAAGAGTGTGAAATATTATTTTGACATCTATTTATTCCACAAAAGTTTCACAACTCGGTTTGTAGCGATGGGGTGACTAAGAAGATATGTTTGGAATATTTTCCATTTATGTGAGATTCTTACAAAAAAATCATAACAATTTTCAAAATTAATTATTTCCAAATTATGCAGACAGTGTCGAAAAAGTATTAAAAATAGCTCTAAATATTCTTGCCTACGGGGCCTGATATCCTCCAACTGTCTAAATAGTATATTAGTCAGAAAGAAGGCATTTCCACCTCATACTTACACACCAAAAAACACAACTTTATATTCAATTTAGCACAAATATACAAACGTACATGCATTACGCAGTGTACTACTGTTTAGATTTGACAGACATCAACTTTGCTGTCGTTGAGGGTTTGGCTAATTTATGCTGAAAGGTTGCAGAGGAGAGTAATGAAGAAAATTATAGTGGATACTGTGTTGAGCGCAATGGTTGGTGTCTAAAGTCATTGTTGTTGAGGGCCATCAATGGTAGCGTATGTACTATTGTATGAGTGGAAATGAAATTACACTCAATTCAAGCGTTGCCAGGGTGGTAAGTTATGCAAGAACAGCAAAGCGATTGACTTTAATGATGCCTAGATATTTCTTTAAAGATTTAATACCAACATCTGTAAGCCGTTTAATTGCTCTTCGATGAATTTGTTATAAACAATTTCGAGAGCTTGAAAAAGCTTATTAATTTCAATATATTTTATTTAAATTAGCAAAAACTTCGTTAAGATGTTCCTACGGTACTTATGGAGTACTCCAATCTTAAAAGACGGTATCTCCACAAACTGTATTAGATATTTAGAAATCAGCCATCACAAAAAATGCTCTATTAAGCTTATTATGAGAACGATTAAATCTGATTGTCGTAAACTGAGTCCATATCTGACAAGATATTTGTCATACATTAAAAAATGTATAAGAAAGTCTCCAAAGACACAAATCGATATCAACCATGCTTATATTTTATAATAAGTAAGATAAGCTTATTATAAAATATAAGCATAATTCTCGAAATCAATGTAATTTTCGAAATCCAACAACAACTTGTATCACTAAGTACTTATTTAAACTAATTCGACAGTTAAAGTTCTTCTCGATGAACAAAACAACCCATCCTAACATACTTATACATTGTGACAAAAATCACCCGGAAATTGGAACTAAATTCCCCGATCTGTCCACTAGTTTGTTTACAGAAGCTCTTAAGCAGATTTTTACGATTTTTACAAAGAATAAAAATATCGAAAAACACAAGCCTATGAGTGGCACAAAGCCTTCGAAGATCAACAGAGGCATGTCTTCAACGTGCCTCATTTTGGACGACCTTCGACTTCTTCAAATGATCTAAATATTAAAAAGTAAAGGATATGGTGCTTTAAAATCGTCCAGCAAGTATTAGAGAGATAGCACGAGAGCTTGACATCCCTCGCGAGTCCGTTCGAATAATTTTTGATGGATATTTTGGGTATGAAACGCGTTCTTGCTTGATGTTTCCGATAAAGCTGAATTTTTACAAAAAGGGTATCGTAACAGGTATCTTTGGACATGCTTGATCATGCGAATTCCGATCCAACATTCATGGAGAGCAATAAAACTGCCGATGAGATATGGGTTTATGAATTTGATATGCAAACAAGTCAACAATCATCGGAATGGAACCCGTTTTCAGTCGATCGAAGAGATAAAACAACATTCGCTGAATGTGCTGAAGGCCATCACGAAACGAGCTAATGAAAGGTGGTGATTACTTTGAGGCGACAAAATAAATTTTGATAAATAATTAAATATTTTTCTTTTTATTTATACAATATTTTTTTTGCAGCTTAGCTTAGATACTATAATGCTTATACCAAATCAAGCATTAATATTGAACAAAAAAATATGCCACAGATCTGGCAAACCTACTAAATACTCAAATGCAATTGCATAAAATGTGCTAGCCATACTAACAAATATAACCATAACAGACACATACCAACAAAACGGAATACCAAACATGCAAGGACGAAAGTTGGGCGCTAACGTCTAGTCCAACACTCATAATTGCACTCAAACGAGTTGAGTGAACGCCGAGAGAGCGCGCAGCAAGGTAACAAGGACCTACATTCACAACTCAGCGCCAAGCAACAAACATCAACAAATGTCTGACAGCCAGAGAGTGTGGAGAGCCGCACAAAGTCGAAGTCTTGGGAGCAGTAACAGCAGCAACAACGTCGAGCAAACAGAGTATGCCAAGAGTAGTGGTAAATGGGGAGTAATAGCGCTAAAAGAGTAACCAAGCCATGGTGCTGCTGTTGTTGGCGGTGTTGTTGTGCGGGCTGTGGGCGGCTCGTAAAGTTTCGTATAGGCAACAACGAAGTGGATCGCTAAAAGCGAAACTGTGCCATACATTTTATCAAGTACACACACATACACACATGCCGATGTATACCGATGTTTGTGCGAATATATCCTGGTAAACGATGTATGTATGTACATATATACATATATGTGGATTTAGACAACGAAATGTGCTGGCATACAAAGTTTGACAACAGTATGGCTTTGAACACGAAACCGTTAACAACGACAGTGCGCCTAAGGAATTAAAAAAGACAAAAGACCAAAGCCACATCGACACATGACACACATATGAAAACAGGAAACACACACACACATGCAAATATCAAGCAGGCGAATGAACTAACTCGCGTTTAACAATAGTAAACAAAACAAAATCGCAGAGTTCGAGTGAAGGAAATACAACATTTTCGCACATATGCAAAGTGGCAAGCATAACACAAAATAGTAACATTTACCATTGCTGTGTGGGTGGGTGCCTGTATGTGTACATGTGGCTGAAGGCAACGCGTACGACGAGTACATTGTGCTGAACTCAACGCTACTCCAGTTTTGTGCTGTGCAGTTCACGGTAATACGAGATAAACCAGATAAACCAGTTGATTTTGAATTTGAATTGAGCTGCGTGCGTTTTGTGGGTGTTGGATTTAAGCGCTTACATAGCCAATTAAGCTTAGATGCTGTGTGGCTTAAGAAGTAATCAGCAGCGCACAATGTCGCATTCAAAGTTGCTGTGTTACTTAGTTAGCGTAATTTTTGTAATTTTGTCAAAATAGTGGGATCAAAGCTGTAGAGGCAAAAAAAGCAAACTGAAAAGTAATTTTGTAAAGCAAGAAAAAGTGTATTTGAGCCGAAAAGGTCGCTGGGCGAGGGTAATGAATATTTATTTGTGGCGCTATTGTGTTATTTTAGGCGCTCAGGCCTGTGTGTTTGAACTTTAGAATATGCTTTTGGCATATCAATTGGTATTAAGTGATATTTTGTTATTTTTCTTTCTTTCGTGCACTTAATTACGGTATAACCACATTTAGCAGCGCTTTTTAGCACTCGACTGTGACCCATTGCCCGAGAAAAAGTGTTTATTACACATACAAGAGTAACTGTGTGTATATTTTTGTGCATGTGTGTGTGTGAATGTGTGCGTGTATATACGCTAGTGTGTTATTAAATATTTTCAAAGTTATGCGACAATGGTCCCATGACCCTTTTTAGTTTAATGCCTCGTTTTCGTTTTTCTTAAATACCTATTCATATACATATACGTACATAACTGTGTATATGTGCACACATACATATGTTTATTTATAATTCACTAAGGCATCACAATTGTAGTCCTGTAATTCGGAACATTTGTGCCATTACATTTTATTGCTTGTACGCTGAACACATATGTATGTACGTGTGTGTGTGTTTGTTGCTGTTGTCATTCCTTCATTGAGTTTGTCTGGAGACAAAACTTGCGACGCCGTCATCCTTGTCGTTAAGAGAATAGAAAGAAATTAAAGTGTAATGGAAAAAAAGGCTCAACAAAACAAAAAAAAAAAACACACATGTGCACACATACAAACACACTTGCATAGCCAAAGGCATAAATTGAATGTTATAAATTTAGTCAGAAAGTTAGTAGCAGCAGCGACAGTATTTAGTGAGTGCCTACAACGCTTTTACATATCGGTGCGCAGCGGCACGCAGCGCGCATTCAAACGTAACGGTTGTCCGTACGCACTCTTTGTGTCAGATAAATATCCAAGTCATATATTGTCGCCTTGTTGTCTGCTACTGAACTTTTTATCGCTCCATCGGCTATCGTAAACGTTGCTGTTGTTATTGTTGCTGAACTCGGTGTGTCTCTGTGGGTGTGTGTGTGTGTGTGTTTGCGGCTGTTGTTGTATGTTTGTTAGCCTTTTTATAGTGTGGCAAGGTTGAGTTTGTCAAGCTGCTACTTAACGGTAACAATTACAACTGCGCTATTTGGGCATCGTAAATATTTGTTGTAAGTCTTGTGCATACAAAAACACATACAAACACCCACACAAATACGCAATATGTAGCTGTGTATTTGGCAACGTTGATAGCTTTGTGGCAAAGATAGCACTTAAGTAAGCGGATAATTTCGACACTGATTGCGGATTGTGTTTAATTGCAGTAATTGATTCTAATGTCGTGTATATAATAAAATGCATACTCGTACATACATATATACCAGTATGCTTGTATAAAGCGCTGTAGTGAAACTCTCACAAATACATACACAAACACATCACAAACAGCTGCAGCTGCAGTTGCATTAGTGCCTAGAAGTGTTTCATATACATACTTATGTATGTATGGTATAATTTCATAAACACACCTCCACAGACACCTACACGGCCAGCGGCGCCCGCAACCTTGCGAAATGTGAAATTTTCGAGTTGCAACCTTCAAAACAAAACCGAAATTGGTTTTCAAGCCCTTTGCCTCTTACATTTTTTTATGCGCATAGCCGCTTACATACACATACATATAGTATATCTCTATTTATATGGCATTTGTTGGTGGAATTGCAAAATTAGGCGATGCCATTTTACTTGGTTATACCAATACCGTATGTTGCACTACAATAAATACGCTTACATACATACATGTGTACATAGATATGTTATATGACTGTTGTACATATGTACTCATCTCGGCGGTGGCCTTAACGTGAATATCTGCACAAGGTCCTCAGGCAGAAAGTATAGCAGTGGACCTTGAGTTGTTTTACAGGCGCGAAAGGTTGTGCAATCTGCTCCGCTAGGCGGTAAATGCATTTCAATAACAACAATAATAATGAATTTCACAGATATCAAATCTTGGTAGCTCGCGTTATTTTAATAAATAAATAGCAGTTTATAAAATAAGATAAAAATTTGTTATAAAGAAATTTAAAATGTTTTCAAGCAAATCAAAAATAAATATCTATATAAATATTTTTTAAAAATATGTTGAAGTTTTTAAGCTGCAAATATTATCAATTATTCTATATTAAAGAATATATTATGAGTAAATTCATTTAAATTGAATTTATTATAGGAAATCTCATAGCTTCGCTCTAATTTATATTGCTACAAAATTTCGGCTGCGGTTTGAAAAAATATATAAACAACCAAAAACGTGTTCTTCAGTTGCGCCGAAGATATAAAACCCTTCACAAAAAAGAAAAACATGCGAAGCTTAAACGGAATTCAATAAGAAGGAAATAGTAATATGTAGTTCGAGAATTGAAGTGAGATACAGAGGCGTTTGATTAGATAAACAATTAAAAACACAAGTAAGAAAGTGCAAAGTTCGAGTGCAACTGAATATTATATCATAAGTATACCTCAGAGGAATCATGCAAGCATACAGCTGAACTTCCCTAACTCAAAATAACCTTAATTCTTATGGGAGTTGGGGTAGTATCGCCCTATTTTTGCTACTATTGATATACCACATAATAATAAAATGTGCCTGGATATTCATTAAGGTACCTCACATACCATACTCATATGGAGTAAAGGATGTTTTAAGTTTGTTATATGCAGCCTAGGTCAAGTTCTCTCCCAATTTTATTCATCTTAGGCATAACGGCACACTGTATCAGTAAAACACGCTCCCTCATTTTCATTGAGGTAACTCACATGTTGATCGATATATGCGGTATAAAATCACCTGGAAGTTCGAAAATCGTTGTATTAGGTATAGGGAAGCTAAGAAAAGTATTGACCCAATTAAACCAATTTTTGACACAGAGTCATACCATTGTCAGGAAAAGATTTTTTCTGAATTTCAATTACTGACTGACCGATATTTTCGGTTAAAAGTCAACTATACGTAGTGGGGTCCAAATGTTCGATACATAGAAGAGGCTGGCACAGTTTTTGTTGGATTCTGACAATTTTTGATTATAAGGTGGCATACGCTAAAGGCATTATGCGTGCAAAGTTTTTTTGTTATAATAATTGCTTCTTGATTTGTACACTGGAAAGAAAACAGTCTAAAGGAATTTAAAATTGTATTGTATGCGAAGTAGGCGTGGTTGGAGACCAATTTCGCTCATTTTCACACTGTAACATAAAAATGTTAGAAGATGTTATGTACCAAATTTGGTTGAAAGCAGTAAAGCAGGTTTTGAGATATGCGTTTTAACCTAAAATTGCGCTGAGCCAAGCCCATCGTCAAATTTTTACACCGGATGTATCTATCTGGATTAATTTTCATACATATCCAAATAACAAGGCGAAAGATTCAAATCATTTGAGAAAAAAATCAAAAGGGTTTACCGTTAATAGTGGAAAAAAACTCTGTAAGATCCGTTTTTCTGACTGAAATTTATTTCATTTAGATTTTTTAAAAATATATGGTATATATGTATGTGCATCGTAATCAATTATCTCCTTACCAGTTCATTATCTTTCTAATACATAGTTATATTTTTACTTTCCTCTCGCAGATCAGCCCAACTATGGTAGCATCGGCCGATCCACAAAATATTCTGAAGAAACTACAAAAGTACAAACATTTAAATGGTACGAATTTGTTGAAACCTTTCCGCAATAGAACGCCAGTTCCCACATCGAAATATGACAGCAGCAATCAGAAAGCAACAATCGGTGCGAGTCTACAACTCGTACGAGAGAACAATGCTATCGAGCCCACTGCAATACCGAATGCGACCGACTTAGTCGAGCAGCGCGTTAATATCACAAATAATTTTTTAGATTTACTACTAAATCCCGAATATGTTGAGCAATTTACCGAAATGAATAACGATCTATTGCACGCCTCCAATGAGACGGCGACCAATGACGTGAACATGTCGGTATCGCCACTCAATGCAAACATCATCATGTCACCTGCCGCGCTCACAACTCTTTACACAAAAAACGAAACAGTCTTACAACAAAATGCACCGCCCAGCAGTTTGGTGATGGATACATTGTTGGGTTCGGTTATGACGACCGCCACAGCCACGGTGACCGGTTCGCCGAATGCGTTTAGGACTGAAGACCTGCTGCTCGATCGTTTGCCAGCAGATGTGCAGAGTGGTGCAACTTTAACGAGCTTTTATGCCAATTTGTTGGCAGATATATCACCATCCTCCACTTTCACCGCCGCCGTCGAAACAATGTCGACGCCAACAGTATTGCTGCCGACTGCTGATAATGATACGGTCTATTGGGAGCATGGCGCGACCGACTTCGATGTGCTCTACCGACACTCGCTGACAATGACAATTGTCTATTGCTTTGCCTATATTATTGTCTTTCTGGTTGGCTTGGTTGGCAATAGCTTTGTAATTGCCGTTGTATTGCGGGCGCCACGAATGCGTACGGTCACCAATTATTTTATTGTCAACTTGGCGATTGCTGATATATTGGTAATTGTGTTTTGTTTGCCCGCCACGTTGATGAGCAACATTTTTGTGCGTGAGTATATTTCATATTTTTCTCATCTCATTATAAATTCAATTACTTCTTCCTATAATAAAAGCTAGTTTTCTTAAGAAGTTTCAAATAGTCGTAAATCAGAAATTTTGATTATGACTTGGAGCCAGTTATTCAATTGCAATAGTTTTATTACAACCTAGTAATTTTATAACAACCAGAGAAGCAATTAAATTCTTTTCTCACGGAAAACATAACTTTTATTGTATAGTAGCTTTTCCCGGGGCTTCGCTCGCATTAAATCCCTGAAACGAGTATGAAAGATCATTAACCAAAACAAATAATTTAATAAATATTATGTTAATTTTCGTGTTAGTGGTAAACAGGAAAACTCAATATGGTTTGATTTCTGCTCTCGATGCTTTTTAAACATCATATACATATATCACCTGATCAAGTGTGACCCGGACTAGTTTAGTACAGTCTTTTTTTTATGAAGTTTGATCTTCATATGTCAATCAGAATGCATTTGGACAGCTCTTTGTTTACAATGCGAAGAATAAAAAATTAACAATGAGTTTGCTTGATATGTTTCCAATTGAATTACGTTTACGGAAGGCAAATGGAAAGTCTACTTTATCAGAAATAAAATTATTTGAGTCGCACAAAGCGTTCAGTGAAGCTCGCGAAGTTATTGAAAATGTATTTCATGCCTAATGATAATTAGACGTGAATTTTTATATCACGTGGAAACTATCCAACAATATAGCGAATGGCGCTCCAATCGAAAAAACAAAATTCGCAGCGTAGGTTATTATACTCGTATGTATGTATAGAAAATTTAATAACATGTAATCATTGACGTGCTTGTACTAGCTCCAGAGGCTAGTGAAAATGTAGTTTTCTATTATCAGTTCGGCTGAAATATGATCAGATGGTATACACGGTCTATACGTACTCTAACCAAAAGTTACTCATACGCCATGTTGAGCACGAATTAATTATTTGTCAGGAGGGACTAATTTACAAACAATACAAAAGTCCACAAAATGATTTAAAACTGGTCTTCTATATATTAAGTGAGTCAAAATAGAGTTGAGTATGCGTGCGTCTACCTTTTCGTCTACCAAACTCGTCAAATATTTTTCAAACAGACGAGCTAGGCATTGGAGCACCCATAGTACTACACATTAAAATGATAACCAACTATTATCTTATAGAATTCATATACTGATATTCACACTTGTGTCAATGACTTTAAAGCTCTCCTCTACTAGATCAAAGAACTTTTACTTAACAATATTTGCTTACCCTTAAACGGTTTCAAGCAACAAAACTAAATTTTCGCAAGTAATGCTAGAGGTTGTGGCGTCTAAACTTCTTATAGGATGTTAAATATAAATAAAAACATGTTTATTTGTCCCCTCATAAAAAATAACAGAATGAAAGACAATTTGCTGTTTCACAATATAAAAAATGATTGATTCGCTTTATTTCGGTTAATGTATAAAAAGTTAACTACCTAAACATTAATGAGCTATAATGATTTTTGCAGATTATTTTCGACAACGTTATTTAATGGAAAGCTTTTTTTCTGATGTATAAAAATAGACATTAGCCATATATATACATATATGTATTTATAAATATATATAGCAGACATATAAAAAATTTAAGTTTAGATAATCGCCACGTAACACTTAATGCCAGTGATTTGCTTTATAATTGGAATTGCGGCAGGAAAAGTATCGCATTAAAATATACACACATAAATGATAAGTATATATGTACATATGTACGTACTTATGTATATGTATTTATACATATTTTCAGCAGTATTTACAAACACTTGATATCAATCCCATGTCCTTCAACAATAATGACAGGCAAAGTTATAAATAAGACTTACATAGCATTGCTTCTGTTCTAAAAGAAATAAGACAAAGTTGGTTGGCAAATACATACCCACACACATCCACAAACAACCGCTCATATATTCTAAGTATTACGTAGTCTTAATAAGATTATCGTCATGCAAACAGTTGAATTGCACACATCTGTGCTTAGTTAAGCATTAAAATTAAGTACTTATGTCTTTGCATATTTTTCAATTTTACGTTTCATTACACATTTTCGGGGCACTTCAAAGCCGCTTCATTTATATTTTGCTGCTTTCGTGATGCGAATTCCTTTTTTGAAACCAAAAATTTGAGTAATCTTTAACCACACATGCACATGGGCGTATAATCACACAATGCCACAGTTTTTGCTTTTAGATATAAGTTTGGTATATATACTTCGGCATAACCCGTTAGGAGATGCTCTAGCATTGAACTGGTCCATTTACATAGGATTAGGAACCATAATAAGACTATAGAAATTTCTATAAGCTGACATTAAGCTTCGAACATATTATTCAGATTGAAACGCTATGACATATATGTAGGTGTCATTTAAGGTAAAGGTCTTCACAAAATATCTCATTTCCTTATCAAATAAATTTAAGTCGTCTTGAAGGTTGTACACATCAAACCTTTTGGTTAGATGGTTAGAAAGGAGCTACAAAACTTTTCCGTTATACTTGTATGCAAACAGTTGGCCGGCTATAGCTTCGTAATAAAAAAAATAGTAAATTATTATACACTTTTTAATTGCGAGCAGCATTGCGAGTTCTTTGATGAAAAATTTTTGGTTTCAAAAAAAAAAAAATTTTTTTTTTTTAAATTTTGGTGTGAAAAAAAATTTCAATTTTGATCACGGTTTTTCTTATGAAATTCCAATGTTGAAATCAGAAATTGAAATTTTAATTTTTAATCTCAAAATCGAAGTAAAAATTTAAATTTGAATTTTTTATCCAAGATGTTTCGAATTAAAAATTAAGAAAATAATTTAAAAATTGGAGTAATAAATAATAAAAAAAAATTTTCAAGATAATAGTTGGTATGAAAAGGGATAAAAATTAAAGTTTTACATATAGACAAAAGTTCCTTGGTCCTATACAAAACATAACATTCACGTCCATCGAATGACTGAAGTAAAACTTTAATTTAATAAGATTTTTGAAATGATTTTTTTGTCATAACTATTTTCGCCCAAAAACTCTCCTAATTTTTCTGTATGTACTGACGATGTACTTTCTTTAATTGCTGCGATTACTGTATTATTTAATACTTCTACGTATAAAAATTCTTGGAATATAATAGTTTAATAAACCATTGTTTTAAAAACAGATTTGAACTTAAATTGAACCATTTGCCCATTTACTCACATAGTCTTTTCATTTTCGTGCGTTATGATAACTGTTCGGAGATTCTCTGCCGGGTGGGAGTGAGTGTGTGTATATGAGTGTACTTTCATATACATATTTTTATATATAACTATGTACATACATATATGCATGTGTAGGTACGCATAGTGAATAAGCTGTCGCCACAAACGGCGGGTTAATCAATGTTGGTGTGGCATTTGCCTAGACCGACTTTAAAATAAAGACGCTAATACACACTTGCAAATACATTAGTATAAAGAATATTTTGTGTCACTGATTGAGCTGTAATGTGCGTTGAATGGAGTTTTGCATGTACTGATTTCGTAATTTCACCGTTTGCCTACACAATTTGCTTGTTATTGAATTTCAAAGGCTCAGCACTAAAAGTCTTTGTCTTGCAGCATTTCAATAGTGATTGTAATGGCAGTAATATAATAATATACAATGTTTTATGTGTATGTGGCGCCTACATGTTTGTGAATATGTGTGTGTACAGCGCACATAACGCTCAAGTTTATTATTCATATCATAAATGCCAGCGTACCTTGGTTTTGTCTTTTATGCCGCACACACACATACACCTTTGTTTATTGTGGACAGTATTGGTCTACATGTCTGTATATTTTGGTGTTTGTTGTGGTAAGCTAAAGCTGGTAAAAACAAAAACAAAACAGCAAAAGCCGAGCGCCATTCAAAGGATCATCGACACAGTACTGACCTAATTTCACATGTTCCACCATGTACCACACACATACATATGTACATGTGTAAGTATGTATATGAGGCGAAAGTTTATTTGTTCTACACTACGCTTTATTTGCTTGGAAAAAGTTGTCGGGGTCTGTACTCACACAAACATATACACACACGTATCTGCAAAAGTGCCGTGGCACATTGTATACCCACTCATTCATGTACCGTTTCACAGCGCCTAGCAGGGGGCAGAAATTTGTGGCAATCTGTGAGTCTGAGTCTAATTTTTGTGGGTCAATTGGGTGAGCAGAATATATTCAACACTTTACCGAGTTCAAGTGTCGGCGCTATGTACATTCTTGCCACGTACATATGTTTCTTGTATGTATTTGAGGAATGGTGGGTATTTAGACGCCTGCAGCGCAAGAAGGTGTGGTGAGTAGTATAGAGGCAACGCAGAGCCATTGCTGGACAGTGTTGGGTCGATAGTTTTCAGGTGATGAGAAATAAGATTCCACTTATATGTGTATGTGTCTGCTCGTGTGTGTGTGTTGATATGAAAGTGCTCATTCACTAGCATATTGCCCATGATCCGTATACATACATACATATGTACGGAATGTTGACAGGGCAGCAGGCAGTCGAAGGCTAAGTCGCAGACGACGGTTGATTTGCATGAACCATGGGTGGTGGGTTAAATGAGGCAATCAGGCTCGGTCAAGAGTGTATCATATGCAGACTTATTTGTGCGCTTAATAGATTTCAACAACGATTCCAACAAATGTTTATTACCCTCTTTACAATTTTAACTAAATCATTTGCTTTCGAATTGATGTGCAATGTATGTATATATTATCTAATATGCTCGTAAATATGTTTATTCTAATCTAAGTATGTATAAAAGCTTATAAATTTTAAACAAAATTTTAAGCGCGCCAATCAGAGAAAAAAGATTCTTAAATAATTGAATTTCCTTCATACAAATTTGTTTCGTTTTAACTTTACTTTTTGCTAACGCCAATTTCGTTGTTGTTTAGGGAAAATACAGTTATAGTATATTTTTATTTCAAGCGATACAATTTCATTTAGTGCAAATTATTGTTATTTATTTTTTTAATAATTGCAGAATTTTTATATGCTAAAACTGTAATTGTTTTAAAATAAATCAGTTTGTAAAAAAATTGTTTACATCTTAAATGAAACTCAATCACTACAGTTTTCGGAATTTAATTCGAAGTCTGACTATATTTTTCAAATTTAAGAAATTAGATTTGATTATTGGGTCTCCTCGGGCAAAAAACAGCTTTTTTTCAACTTTTTTTTCTTAAAATATAAAAATGAAATATTTTATTAGAATTTTTTATTGTTACGAATATACACTATTAGCAAAGAAATTCTGAATTTTGTAAAAATTATTTTAAATTGGGCCATTGCGACGCCATTTCCAGTGACACCTCGGAAAAAAAGATGCGCTCGCGTTGGCAGAATAACTCCGTACAGGATCATCTAGATTAAAAAATAAAGAAATACGTTTTTTAATTAAAAACTTAGCCTATAACTTGGACGAAGGAAAAACTGAAAATTTGATTTTGTGCAGACATATTTACAAAAAAATTAAATTTTTGCGACATTTTATTTTTCAAATAGTTGCAATCGAAAAAAATCCTGTGTCCAAGTCTTTAAGAATTGTATCTCAAAGACCTGTGCAAAATTTCATGAGGATCGGTTGAGTAGTTCTCGAGAAATCTTGCCAACCGACTTCAAAAAGACATTTTCGAGAAAAACGCGTTTAAAGACGGCGCACTTAGCCTAGCTAGCCTCGAGTGCACAAGTTTCCAAGACTGTATCTCCGAAACTATTACTCGGATCAATTTGAATTCGATTTTTTTAAACCCGTAAACCCATGCAACCCCTTAAGAAATATTAGAACAACAGCAGCCAACTGAATTTCAGATAAAACATTAACTTATTTAAAACTTTATAATTACGTTACAATAATTATTTACTAATTATTGATGTGAACTCTTATTTTGACTGCAAACACCAACACATACATTAATGTAAGCTCTAACTTCGTTATAGAACTTGAAAAAATTATCTAGAAACTGTCTATTATTTTTAAACATTTTTCCAAAATTTCCTAACATACAAAATAAAATTCTCAACAAATAAAAAGTATCCTGGGGATCATAGTAACATCAACGCCTATTTTCTACAGTAAAATATTGGGTTGTTCCACCTTGATTTCCTTAAAAACGAATTTTAGCTTAAAACAAAATATCTTTCATCTTACGTAGCATAATCATATATGTATGTTTGTGCGCACACATATAAAAATATGTACAAATGGGTAATAGGGAGTCCTCAATAAATAAAAACCTAATTTTCTCAGATTGCTTCTACAAGATGTAACACCCGCCCCAATGTTACCAAAGATATACAAATTTTAATCGCAACCTATAAATTAAAATACTATAGTCTAAATCAAAACTGTAAATATTGGCTCGTATAGATTACTCAAACACAACTAAACCATCTCCAATCGAAATAAAATGTGTATGCTAGTACCTTAGGAAAGGCGCTTAAACTTTTTACGATGTTAAAAATGTTTAAAATAAAGTAAAATATTTTTTCTGGTTTGCAGCTTTTGTTTTAAACTCGAAAATAAGAATAAAAATATTAAATAAATTTAATTTACAACTTTCATGATTTCTCTTTTTTTCAAAAATCAATGCTATTTGAAATATTCTTCACATTTCTTCTTGTTCAAGAGTTTATAAAAAAATATTGTAAAAAAGTATATAATTGAAATACAAAATATTTTAGTTAAAAAAAATATTTCATTTTAATAATATATTTAAAAATAACAATATATTTACATTAAAAAAAAAACAAATGTTGTTCATATTTCAAGCACTAAAAACAGTCATGCCCCACATTTGGACTTCTAAAAATATACAAAGAAATTATAAATAAGAAATCAATGCTCTAGTTTTCTTTAGTAATACATTTGCACATACACACATCATTATTTGAATAATTTTACACACAAACAACTGGCGTTATGTGATTGAGGCTCGAAAACGTTTTAAAAATCATATAAGCAAGGGAGTTTGACAACCCATATTACTAGTTAACAACTAAGCGATTATGTTCTCCTCTCTCCGCTCACTTGCTTGTTAATGCACTGAGTTTGACAGCCCGCAAATGTAAAATAACTGTTAAACCGTCACAAACATGCATCCATACATACATACATATGTACATAGGCATTTAGGAATGTACTAGATGGTAAATGTTCGGAGGTCAAATGCACTGCAGGCAGGCAGTTGTTGATAGGAGCCGGTTTGACACCGAAGGTCTTATGGTAACGGCAAAAGTGATACGAACTTACTTTGCTGTTGCGCGGCGGCGTTGGTAAACCTCGTCTACCAGTATATAAGGGGTGTATACATACTTATATGTATATAGATATATCAGAGTATGTATGTACATATGCGTGAAAGTGGGTTGGCATTTACGAGCATTGAAAGCAATGAAAATCTACGCGAATGATAGCGTGCTCAATGAGAAATGAAATTAAGAAAGTGGGGGATCCTCCCTAAAAACACTTACTTCCCTGCAGTTATGCACACACGTTTCAACCGAGGGCGGTGTGAAAACAATGTTGCACCTCCATCAACTACCGCCCACCGAACGGAATCAGGTATATTTTTTTACCCACACTCGGCACATACAAGTGAAGAGCGTCCAACTTGCTGCTTCTGAGCGGCAGCTGTCTGCAAAGAGCCTCTTGGAATGCGCCACTCAAACCACAAAATCACTATCAGCACGTACACTAGTGTACCCAAGTGTGTCTGTGGTAAGCAACAAGAAGGCGTGTGCTGCAGCAATGTAGGTGGTACCGATATTTATGGTAGTTATATGCTACGGCATGACAGACGGTATGGCGGGCAGGTGAAAGGTTATATTGGTGAATCCAAGGCTATTTGCGGCTGGTTAAATTGACCTAAATATTTTGCTCAATGACCTAATCGTCAGGGTTATTCGCGTTGCAACTGCTATTGTCGATGCAACCCGGCAGTGCAATAGCAATCACTTTCATGTTTATGTCAACATTGACAGCAACGTCGGCGATTTTATGGACGCATTGCACACATAGACAGCCGCACAAACATACATATGTGCAAACAGATGTAGTCATATTGAAATGTCTGTTCTTAAGACAGAAGTTTACGTTTAAATCTATGCATAACTGCAGTACATAAAATAAACTTAACGGTATGTGTTTCACTTAAAATAACTCTTTTTGTTATATAGCAAGTAAACAAAAAGTGTATGTCTTTGCTTGTTTATCTGTCAAATTCATCAAACTCACAAACCGGCATTCACAATGGCCGCAGCTCTAATATTTTTTTTGCAAGTCTAAAATCATTCTTTAAGCTTGTTTTGAAATATGGTTTACTAGCGGTATGAGACGATTGTTATTAAAATTGTCTTGCGCCACAGCAATTCAATTTGCTGTGCTGCAGATAAGCTAAGTTCAATGAGGCCTATGACTTAAAAGAATATTAATGAAATACAGTACTGAGCATTATCTTCAAAAAATTCTTAACCTATTCTCTTTGTTTCAATTTGAGAGCGCAAAAAAAATTTAAACTCGCAGAATGTCTCTAAAATGTAATATTCATATATGGAGTGATTGTATCAAAATCTGTGAGGTGGCAATTTTCTACTGGGATTAACTTAAGCTCAAGGGAAAATTAAGGTGCGGAAGGTTTTTAAGGTAAAAAAACGACTTGTTTTTTGCGAATTTATTTCGAAAATACGGATTGATTAATTTTATTCGGACCTTTTGTACATTACTGACCACACCTTTGACAACCTAGAGTAATTTTTTCATGCAGTAATATTGAAGCATAAGCTGGTAACAGAGCTTCTCCCAGAACGTCTTGAGAAAAAAACACTTTGCGGTGTTCACCATAACTCGGCTGGAAATTATCCGAAAATAAAAAACCAAAAAAAAAATAGTTAAATTATAATTTCATCTTCCCCCCATCGTTATCTGGAAGAAGAACAGGAATTAAAGGCGCTTATATAGTAATGACATTCCCAACATATGTTGACTTTATATTCGCCCTAAATTGAGCTCATTTTTTCGCGCGGATATACGGATACTACACGTAATACGTTATCGATAAATTACATAAAAAATTATTGCTAATAAATTTATATTTGTAGTATATTGAAAGCTATGATCAAATTTGCTGTTATAACAATAATTGTAACACCGCTACAGGTATATAGACACAGTTACTTACCTATCCACAGATACAAATGTAGAAATGAAAGCAGATCCGTGTGCGTGGAGCACGTGTGCGAAAATGTTTAGGGGGGCGAATTTTCGGTTTCCGTTATAAAAATGCGAATTCGGAAGCTTTGCTCATGTGGGCAATGAGGAAAGTCAATTAGAGTGTTTACTGTATTGCTCGTAAAAGTAAAAGCAAAAATCTTCCTCATAACAGGGGAAACGGCAAAACGTCGAGTTAAATGTTCGTAAGCATTTTTATGCTTAATAACTTTTGTCAACGGCAATTATCACGTAGTCCCTGGTGCTGAAAGTCAAAGTGGCTTTTATGAATATGACTTTTTGGTTTTACTGTATTTAATAAAAATTAATTGCCAACGGAAATTGTAGTCTTTGGCTGCGGAATGTTTTCAGTTGGTAATCGGTTAATTTACACCGAAATTGCTTATCTCATTTGTGTAATCCACGTGTGAGATAATCAATTGCAGCAGAGCTGTATAATTTTTCTATGGTTTGAATTTTTTAAGCAAATAATTTTATCTCAAATTCTAACTAAAACTCTAACGCGTGAAGGGTAAAAATTATTTTAAATCTTGACATTTGCGAATTTTGCGCTAAAAAGTATATAAGGGTGGAAAATGTTGTCTACACTTCGGTGCTGTTTACTATTTTTATAAGTTGATTTGCTGTAAATAGATTGCTATTAGTTCTCCAGTTAAATATTCACGAAATTGTGATAAAACGCGAAAATGGACAGTAAAATTTTTTTCAAATATCTTATGCCTCACATTCGATACGTTGCTTTTTTTGTTAATTTTTATGTTAGTAATAATCTCTTTAGCACACGTGCCTTTTATTGCCCTTACAAGCATTAATTTAGATGCTGGTCAAATTATATAGCCGCACATATATCACAACGATTTAATAGGTATTACTTTGTTACCGTCCTGCGTCCTTAAGGACACATATTAACCTCAGGTGTAATTAAGTGTTAAGAATGTGATTTCATCTTTTTTTCTTTGCGCTCTTAACTCACTTTGGAGGTAATGACATTTTGTTCACCTGCACATATTTAAAATATATACCCCAACATATTCACACATACATGCGCAAATAATTTTATACTTATATTTATGTATGCATGGCTCATCAATGCCAATGCAATAGCATCTCTCGTCCTTCACGGCGTATACGCAACATTTGTTGAATGACATTTTAAAGCAGGCTTGAGAAAGCACCGTGCTGTACAAGTACATAATAAACATACGCACATACCGATATACAGGCAGATAAATGTACTCGACGCATCTACATAAGTAGGTGCAAAGTCAAGAGCACTTCATCTACTTTTCTGCTGATAAGGCATTTACGTGTACGAGATTCTTGCTTGATTTATATGCATCTGCAATTTATACAGTATGTGTATAATGAGATTGTGTGTGTAGGTATAGTAGACTGCTATGCAAGCAAGACACATGACTTTGAAACTGAGCTTTTCCCTTGGGATTCTCACACGTAGCTAGCGAAAAGTGGAACCAGCAATGATTTTTATAATCTATTCCATAAAATTTTTTTTGGTACTGTTTTCTGCGGCTACAACAACATCAAAAGTCAATAAATATTAGAATGTGGACGCTGTTTGCAAAAATAGAATTCATGAGCTGAAATTTGCATAGATTTGTCTATTAATTATTGGAAAATTTGTAAAAAATTTTCTGGTGGGTGTTACATGGTATAAAAGTTAATCGAAAGGTCTTAAACATGCTAAGAGGGTTAACAATATGCACAAAATTGCTTGAAAAGTTTTTAATGTAATTTTGAAAAACTAAATCCAAAATTTTGAAGAACTAAATCCAAAGATGCATCCAATATTTGTCAGATACAGATTCTATTATGTCACTTCTGGGTATGAAGGGTTTGAGGGAACGAAATATAAGACGGACTCATGGAGAGATTGAAAATTTTACCAAAATCATTGACTTGAAACGGAAAAAGAAAAGGCAGTTGCTTCTTTATATAACCGTTACAAAATTGAATACTTTAATAGTATTTTTTCATTAATTCAAAAAAACAAAACCAGACGAATCTGACATCTTGAGGATAAGTATCAAAATCAAATTCGTAACATTAAAGCCATAAATATGAAACCAAAAAATATATCGCTCTATATATATCGATATACACATAGTCATAGAATATATATACAGTTGTATGTGTTAATGTTCCCATTATGTTAATTGTCTGTCTCATTGCCAGTTACTCTAATTAATTGCCTTTGTTTTAATGCTCTTCTTTTAGCCTGGATGCTGGGCTGGCTGATGTGCAAGACAGTGCCATACATACAGGGCGTATCTGTGGCAGCATCCGTCTACAGTCTAATTGCCGTATCACTGGATAGGTAAGTAAAGCATTTACCCACACTACCCACTTGTCATAATAGTCCTTAATTTAACCGGCTCTTGTAACATGTAAATTAACATTGCCGCCTATCATGTCGACCAAGCGAAATACAAATCAGTTACAAAAACCAGAAAAAGAGATTTTGTATATTTAAACGCACAGAAAATGCTTCTAAACCATGGATAAATAAAATATATATATATTTGCTTAATGTATACTGATTACAAGGGGCGGTACTTAGCATCCCTGTGGGGAGTTTTGCTAATTAATTTCATTTGCATTGCGAAAAACATTAAAAGAAAGCATTATAGTCTTCGTCAAAACAAATTACAAAAATATATATCAAATTACAAAAATATATATGAACACAAAAATATAAATTTTCACTTAAATTTAATACATTTCATTATTTGAACTAATTCACGAATGTTAAAAAAACTCAAACAAAATTGTGGTCAAGTTATCTGCCGGTGCCATGGCACATGATAATATATGGAAGAAGACGAAGTTCCGTCTTTTGGGGCTCCAACATTTCGACCAGCGGGTTACAAAACTTCGTAGCATATTTAGTACTCGTATACCCTGTTTAGCGTGTAAAAATTATAAAGCGTGATCCATTTCGAGGTTCCCTACTTTTTTTAAAGAAAAAACACACTTATTGAGGAATGTTTTTATCATTCGAAAGAGCATTCTTTGGCATTTTTTTTTTTAAATTAACTCTTTCAAATGATGGCCGCTACGTCTCAGATGGTCTATCTGTTGAGTCCAATTTTGAAAGACTCGTTCGAGCATTTCTGCTGGTCACTGGCAAATGAAGCGCAAGATGTTTTGCTCAAAGGCCTGAATCGAAACAGGATTGTCCGCATAAACATTAGACTTTACATATCCCGTAAAAAGCCTAACAGTGTGATATCTCATGATCTTGGTGGCCAATTTACCGACCCTAAATCTTAAATTATCTGCTCACCGAAGTGTTCTCTCAATAAATCCATTGAATGATGCGATGTGTTGGAAGCGGCGCCGCCTTGTTGAAACCAAGTGTCGCCGAGATCACGAGCTTCTATTGCAGTCATCTTATATCGATAATGGTCACCATTGACGTTTACGTTCTCAGCGGCATAATTTTTGAGGAATTATGGACTGATGATTTTTTCTGTATAAAATACGGCAATTTTCTTCTTTACATACCCATTGAGCCAGAAATGGGTCTCACCGTTGAACAAAATTTATCTCGAAAACGTCGGATCTTCTGGGAACTTTTTAAGAGCCCATAGAGCGAAATGATGTCGCTTGGGAAGGTTGAGCGGCTTCAATTCTTGAACGAGCTGTATTTTGTATGCTTTTAATTTAAGATCTCGACGGAAAATGCGCCAAGTTGCTCCACACGTCAGTCCGAGTTGATGAGAACGGCGTCGAATCGACTCTTCACGGTCATCGTGTGCACTCACAGCTACGGCGTCTATATTTTCTCCACTGCGGGCTGGATGTGGTCTATTCGGTCGCATATTATCCAATAATGAATGTTGGGTCTTAAGATGAGTTATGGTGGTGCGAATATTACTCTCAGTAGGTCAATTATATTAACCACGAGCGAAGATCGCGAAACACATTCTTTCGAAAAAAAAATGCTATTGAAAAATGTATCTCTATGGATCACATGTTACAATTTTTTTTGGCTCTCTGTCAACGAAGTTGCGCTAATTGATATTGACGCCGAGTGGATTACTAACAAATTTTACCTACTGAAACACAAACTACTTTCATCTTTAGATAATCAAATTATCCGAAAGCTTTCGAAAGTTTGTTGGTGAATGACCTGGCACAAGCGCTCTGAAATACAAATGTATGTAAAAATATAATTAAATACTATATTTTTTTTCAAAACAAAGTACAAGTCACCGTCAGTAACAACGAAAACCAAATTTTCAAAAGTTAATGGAAAACTAAAGAGGTGAAACGCAACAAAATGTTTCAACCAACTTTTTGCACTTTCATGATTTTTTGCGAATATTTGCGCATATGTAATAATGTTCATAGTGTTCAAGAACTAACAACCTTCCGTTGCGCTGCCACGTTTCCAAAACACACATACAAACATACATACCTACATACAGACATACATCATGCATGCCATGATTGCCTTACACATAGCGTGCTAAGTGATTTTTACAAAATTTTATTGTTGTTTTGCTTGTTGTATTTAACTAATTTCAGGGATTTCATAGTACAGAATTAAAGTAAGAATGAAGGGGAAGTGGGATAGGAGTAGGGAGCTTGTAATCTACATATATTAACGCACTAAGCCATTGTTGCATTCGATTAACTTCGAGTCGTTCTTTCGTTGATCCTCATCAACGTTCCTGGTTGATTGCGGGTGCTGCGGAGAGAGTTGGCGTTGGTGTTGGGGCGCCTGCAGCTGCCATGCTGCCGGCGCTCAGTGATGCACAACAACGGCCGGATGGGCATGATGGACTGGAACTACAGGCACAACTGGCTTTACGACCGGCACAAGTGGCACCACTGGCTTGGCAATGACTGGTGTCACGACAGTCTTCACTGGCACGGGATGATGAATTACGTGACTGCAATAAAAAAGCGAAAATGCTTAATACTCGTAGTAAATGCGCCGAGTGCGTAAAACAAAAAAAAAGCAAATGACAAAAAAAGAGAAAAATCCGAAAAATGCAAAAAATATTCAAGATACAATGAATATTTTAGTATGGCTACAAAGAAGAATCCAATTTTCCAACTCAGTGCAAATGCTGACAGGCAGACTGCACATTGGCAACACTTGGAATGAATACTATTATTTATTTCGAAGACTTTCATCTACTTAAGTACATATAATTCTATATGCATATCAATATTCGATATTTTATCGATAATTCCAAAATTTCGCACTTTTCTTTAAATATGAATTGCGCCACCTTAACGGTAACTACTTACGAGTGCACAGCGTGTGCGCCGTGATGCACGATCGGCGCAACGGGTACGGCAGGAGCAACCACAACACCAGGCTCGGCGCAAGCGAAGGCGATGACGGAGAGTACAAGCACCTGGTTGAAAGAGCACCGGAGTGCAAAAAGAAATTGATAAATAAGCATTTCCCCAGATTTCCAAAAATACTTACGATTTTGAACATTTTTGGTTGTGTGTGGGGTTTTGAAAAGTGGAAACTATTTTAAACTACTGGAAGGTGTGTTGTTATTGCAACGGAGGGATTAATGTGACTGTTGTATTTCAGTGCGTTTCCAAATGCTTTTATACAATTTTGACGATTTTAGATTTTAGCCACTAGACTGAGTTAAATTGAAGTAAAACTGGACGACCGCGGTCAATGTTAACGCTGGAAAGTAAGTTACCGGCATACCAATGCGTATGTTATAGCGGTAGTGGAGGTGACAGCGCCGCGCTAAGCTTTAATCTAGTCTACTGTGGGCTCCAAGGAGATTGGCATTGCGGCTCTATTCAATGTAACTTTTCAAAAGTTGCATTTGACAACTGCGGCAAAATGCTTGTACATATGTACATGTGAAATATATTTGCAAGTATATACAGATGTACACATATAAATACATGTGGCAACAGCTGGCGCCAATTGCATGGGCAACCAGATCGCTCTGTCGCCAGTCGTATATACTTTCATATGTGTCTAACGTACGAATGGCCGCCCTGGCACTCACCCCGCGAATCAGCTGTTCCACTGGACGATGATCGATGCCGTAGCTGCTTTATGCGCTGATTTTTTGTTCAGTCACTGTTATTGATAGCTAATAAGATCAAGTTCAGTATTTTTCATAAATTTTGTTGCTTTCCATGGACAGTGAGTTTATTAGCTGTCAGAGCGCTTAGAATTTTGCCACTAACTTAATTAGTCACATGGTAGGAATTAGGTTATAGAATAAAATAAAATAAAAAAATAATTAATAAAATAAATAATATATGCATTTAGGTCATAAAGTGGAGTTATTGACTTGTGAATTCGTAAATACCTATTTCTAGTTCTAGTTTCCCGGGAACTAAGTTTCAATAAATGTGTTCAGAATATTTCAGATTGTGACCTATTAGATTTCAGACAAGGCTCCCTGTCGTGCAACTTTTTCAATCTGCTGCTAGAGAAAATAATTCGAGTTGCAGAACTTAATCGAGTTGGTAAAAGCTGGCGTTTATCGATGATATTGTAAAGTGCCGTTAGTTCTGCTTTCTGCAGACTAAATAAGAAAGCAAAACAAATTGGTCTGGCAGTCGCCGCACTCGTGACTTGGATCACACGTCACTGTTGACATTCATAACTTTGAAGTGGTAGATAACTTCGTCTATCTTGGAACCAGCATCAACGTCAACAACAATGTCAGCTTCGAAATTCAGCGCAGAATAACTCGAGCCAACAGGTGCTACTTCGGAACGCACTAAAATCAAACTTTATAAGTCACTCATTTTTCCCGTCTTGCTATATGGTGCAGAGACATGGTCGATGACAAAATCGGATGAGTCGACGTTACGAGTTTTCGAGAGAAAGATTCTACGAAAGTTTTGTGGTCCTTTCGCGTTGGCCACGGAGAATCGCAATCGATGGAATGATGAGCTGTATGAGATATAAGATAACATTGACATAGTTCAGCGAATTAAGAGACACCGGCTACGCTTGCTAGGTCATGTCGTGCGTATAAACGAAAACACACCAGCTTTGAAAGTATTCGACGCAGTACTTGCCGGGGAAAGCAGAGGAAGAGGAAGACCTCCACTCCGTTAGTAAGACCAGGTGGAGAAGGACCTGGCTTCGCGTTGCGAAAAGAAGAAATGACTGGAATGGAGTCTTCACTTTTTGTAGGCGTAATATCTTCTCAGTTATCCGCGAAGCTAATGTAAAACTAGCTCGCATTTAAGTAGACGAAGAATAATTATTAAAGGTTCTTCCCTAAAATGAACTAAATTCGTAGTTGCCTTCCTTCATATTTAATCCCCCTGTATATAGCTACATATATAATATTTCAGTGCAAACCAGTAAACCGTTGACATCAATGTGAAATGGAGTCATAAACGACAATAATTTCCCCTCCACTTTAATGATGCCCTCCCAATAGCAATATGCTAACTTTTCAGTGCTTTTTAATTGCATTTTTATGGCTACTAAATTGCATGCATAAATATTTTTGACATTTTCAGATTCATTGCAATCTGGTGGCCACTTAAGCAGATGACAAAGAGTCGCGCACGCTTCATGATACTATGCATCTGGCTGATTGCCTTGAGTTCGACAATACCCTGGCTTTTATATTTTGATCTCGTGCCGGCCGCTGACTCGTTTCCGGCAGCGCCGAACCTCTACCTCTGTCAGGAGGTGTGGCCACCCGGCTCAAATGGCAATCTATATTTCCTCCTAGCCCATTTAGTGGCCTGCTATCTACTGCCAATGTCTTTGATAACACTGTGCTATGTGTTGATTTGGATAAAGGTGTCGACGCGTTCGATTCCCGGTGACTCAAAGGATGCACAAATGGATCGCATGCAACAGAAGTCGAAGGTGAAGGTGATCAAAATGCTTGTAGCAGTTGTTATACTGTTCGTATTGTCTTGGCTGCCACTCTATGTGATCTTCGCACGTATTAAATTTGGTTAGTTCATATGGAAAAACTTTTTCTGGATTATTGAAATCTAATTGTTAATTTTTTCTACTTTTTTTCAGGTGGAGAACTTTCAAACGAAGAAAGCGAGGTGCTCTACAAGGTGACACCCTTCGCGCAGTGGCTGGGTTCTTCCAATTCCTGCATTAACCCCATTTTATATGCGTTTTTCAACAAAAAGTATCGACGTGGCTTTGCAGCTATTATACAATCCCGTTCATGCTGTGCCCGCATAAGGTCCTTTTTTTCTACGATTTATGCTTAAATAGATATGATACTTATAGCCTAACGAATTTTTACAGATATTATGATAACGTCGCCATTGCTTCGTCCACCACGAGCACTCGCAAGTCCTCGCATTATCACCAAAATAGCTCACGGAAGAGTCCCAGCAGCCCTGGCTTGCGTAAGACGAACGCTGTCTCCTATATTTATGAGCATCAATCGTTGCGTCGTCATCATCACAACGCCATGTTGAAGCAGGACAGCAATCTGTCACAGCAAATGTTACTGAAGCAAGACTCACATGGCTCACGACAGTTTTTGATCAAGCAAGAGAGCGCCTCTAGCGATGGATCACGTCGCATGCTCTGCCAGCAGGATAGTAATGGTTCGAAAGTGTCACTAACCAAACAGGATTCGATTGTTTCATATATGGATGCTAGACGCAATGGTTTGGATAAATGCCAGGACTCCTGCTCTACGCAAGACAACATGTCAATTGATTCACGACGTGGAACGAGCTTTAAATTGGATACACCACACAATTATGGTTCGCCCAGCACCAGCGCCGCCATGTTGGAATATAAAAGACAAAAGTTTGTCAAACAAGACTCAGTGATCTCATTTGTGGATCAAAGGCCTGGTGAGTGATCTAACATATTGTTCCACTATGTTTAGTATCTTAAATCTTACCACAGAGAAGTGTGTTTTTTCATGCCACATAAGTAAATCCTTCAATACTTATATGGTATTTATTTTCTTATAACGTAAAGATCTAGAATTACCTTCTCTAAGGCATCGTTCACGTGTTCGAGTGCCCCTTTCACAATTTTTTAGTTGAAAGCTTGAGGAAATAAAAATTTATGTTATTGATAGTGACTCGGAATTTTGATATTTTAGGCTACATGTCTCTTTAAATTTCATTTTTATTAGATTAAGTCATAGGAAGTTTTTTAAAAAAACGAGAACTAATTTTTGTTCCATTATCTCAGTAAGTTTCTGGAATGAATGTTTTAACTATCATGAATATTATGTGCTATAATTCGAGATTTCCCGAATTGTTCCAGTCGAACCATTTTTGTTTCGAAAACTATCAATAAACATTGCACTGGACCTATGTGAGTCTATCTGCTGAGAAGAGAGCACAAAAGACTTTAGATCGCAGTGAAAGCATCAATTTATTTCTATGAATCTATCTAGCCCTCAAACAATGAAACAATTACTACGTGAGAAGGAATCGCTTGTGATCTTATCCAAAGATAAAGATACGCTGAAAGCATTTGTAGTGTTTTTATAAACCTCATCTTTAAAGGTGTCTATAAAACATATAGACACACTTATATATATTTTCTGTTATTTTCCTGCTATTTATAGAGCCCAGACGCCATCAGCTGGTAAAGCAGGATTCTGTTATTTCTTTCGCCGATCAACGCCGCGGTGCTCTCAACAAACAGGACTCCATAATTGCGTGTCACACTCGCACGGGTGACGGCACTGGACATCATGTCTCGATCTTAAAGAAAACCGAGGCATCACTCGGCGGTGCGCTCGCATCGCCTCGACGGAATATAGAAATTTTTGAGTAATTCTTTTAAAGAAATTACAACAAAAATCTAAATAAATAAATACTATAAATTGCATTGCAAAGGAAAATTAGTCAACAACAATAACAACAAATCTAGTATAATAGCAGATAATTGAAAGATTAACAACGTAGCCATTTCATAAATGATTATTCGTATTAACATTGCTATATATTATATTATATGGAAATTAATAATAACAACAACACCAACAAAACACTACGATTTATACTAAAAATTTCATACAGCCACACATACTTACAAACAGAAAAACAAAAAAAAAAAAAAACAAAGCGCGCCACACACACACACACATAAAAGTGTACTATTGAGCGTTGTAACTTACATACATATCCTAAACGTAGTGTGTTAGTGTAACGGGAAGCAAATGCATACAAAGTGAAAAGCAAATTGTAATCAGAACGCACATTTCTTATATGTATGTATATGTATATGTTACGATTGTATGTATGCTAGGTGTTTAAGTCAGTGTTAAGAGCAGGTGCATACAAAAATACACACATACATGTTTACAGGTGTATTGGTGTATTGAATGTTTGTATGTCAGTGCGCAAGTGCTATAGTTAAGTCTAGCTTAGTTAGAGGTGCGTATAATCTTAAGTACAGTTTTTAATTGTGGGCGGGCAACAATGATGTTTATGATAATGATGATGATGATAATGATGATGATGATCATGATGATGATTATAATAATGATGACATTGAAGAAAACGGTGATGATTATGATTAATGTAATGATAATGATGGTAAAGGTTATGAACTTAATGATCATCATAATGATGATGATGATTGTGACAAATAAAATGTTGAAGATCGATGATGATTGTGACGAATATAATGATGAAGATTGATGATGATAATGATGACGAGAATAATGATGATTATGATAATGATGATTTTGGTGATTATAATGACGATTATAATATTGGTGATGCTGATTTTGATGATAATGATTATAAGTAATGTTGGGTGATATGCATTTTGTACGAGTTTCATATGATAGTTTCGGATATACAAACACACACACACAGTTTTAATGATTGTTATACTGTATACATACATAAATACATGCATATTTACGGCAATGAAATGTTTGATATTGAAGTATGCGATTTGAAATTTGTATTTTTATGAGTATTGAACGAATTTCAGAATACAACAACAGAAATAAAAACAAATACATATGTCAGAAAGAAAAAAGAATGCATACATACACACGCAGCCATACATATGTATATGATATATACTTATATATACGTACATACAAACATACTAAGTACTTGCAAAGCAGAGCAGAAGTATCTCAACTGTCCAATATGTGTATGTACTATATATAAAATTTAAATCACACCGAGTTCTAAATGCAATGTACCTACTAACAGCAACATTTATGATTAAGAACAACATTCTTACGATTTATATATTTATATTGAAAATGTTGATTTCGGTAAAGAGCAATAATTTTTGCTAACAATTTCATATACACTTACTTACAAACAAGCATAAAATATTTATATAAATGCAAGCATACATACATACACACATATATATGTGTGTAAGTGTGTAAATAAGTTGTTCTGCTTATTATTTTTTAACATTTTCGCATTTTAGAAAAATTATTGATTGAAAAAATTATTATTGAAAAAAAAATTATTGATCACATAAAATAAAAAAAAATATATATATACAATATTGTTAAATTAACATAAAATATGTATTTATTATTATATGTATATTAACTATCAATATAGTTACATGCGTATAATGTTGAAAATTAGACACACTTGACCGTCTCGCTGGCAGCGTGACTTATATAGACTCCAGCAAACACAAGTAAGGCGCCTAGAATTGTTTTGTTAACAACTTTTAGTACATAAATATTATATAGTTACATATATGTATACACTTATGTGTACATACTTATATATTATATGAGTGGATTAAATTCACAGCATCATGCACAGTTATGGATAAATAATTTTAGGAAATTGTTTGGATTCGCTTTAAGGGGTATATCCACTTGTAAGTTTTTTAATTTTTGTTTTGAAGAGGCATTTTATTTAAAAAATAAATAAAAGTGTACATTTACAGAATTTATAATTTTGGATTACCTTGATCACGTAGCCGGGCCTCCAGTTCATTTAAAAAAATTTCTTACAAATACGCTCATACATCTCCGAAACTATTTACAGAATCGGCTTCAAATTTTCGGAGAATATTCTCAAATATACATATGTACATACATATGTACTTTCATTAAACGTGGTTATATGCAAAATACATATTTATTTTTTTAGTTCACAAGTGGATATAACCTCTTTAATCTCACTTAACACTCAACGAACAATACAACAAAAAGTTCAAAGCAAAAACCAAATAGGCAGCAAAAGAAATTGAGGTTATGTATATAAATATTTTGTTATTCAATCACGTTATTAATGCGCTAATCAAATTAGTTCACATGCTTGTAAAATTTATAGATTATATTATTTATATTTAATATAAATAATAATGTATTGTAATAATAGTTATCAGCCAAAATTTTCTATTTTCGATTTGAATCGCATTTAGGGAAAGCCAGGATAGCGCGCTATGTCGCATAAATAAATTATATAATTGAATACACCACTTACATATATGTATATGCATGTTAATGTACCCTGGAGGAAAAATGGCTTTAAGTGTATTTTAAAAGTTTACAGATTCATCATATTATAAAAGATTGATTGAGTAAAACCAATGATACATTAAAGTGTAACATTCGTAGAATGTTCTACGATGTTTTCATTTCGAAAAAATATTATACGGCAACGGAGTAAAATATTTTATGAAATTATATATTCTCCATGAGCCAAGAGATTGATTCCGCGCACATAAAATGTTTGATCTTTTCAGGCAAAAAAACTGGTTCAAATGGTTTTTGAGATCCTGATTTGAGGTGAAGGTTTTCCTGACCAAACAATTTTTCGGAGAACGAAATAATTAAAGGATCGAAGATAGTAAAGCTAAGAGAATATGGTGGGCACATTCTATTCCAGCTGCAAGGCAAGTCATCAAACTTGTACATTGTTTCGTGTTATCTTTGTGGAACACCACACCTTTTCTATTGATCAATTCTGGTCTACTCTGTCAGAGTGTATCACTCAATTTTTCCAGCATATCGCATTGTACTTCAGAATTATTCGTAGTATTATCGGTATAAACCATCTTCTTGAAGTAGCACCAAATAGACAAGATAACCTTTTCTTGGTGACTAACAGCCTTCGAAGTGGTTTAGTGGTTTGAGTGGTTAGACCATGATCTTTTGCGCTTTACATTCTTATAAATAAACCACTTTTCGTCGCCAGTAAGCAAATCTCAGTCGTTAAACTGTCGAAATAAATCTCGCTCTATAAGAACATGAGGAACCATATGTCAAGCTTCGTAATTAATCCTAGTCGTTTTTCTAAAGTTGTTATTCGACGATTTGCATCTATCAACGACTATATATTATTCACATCGGCTTCAAGCGTCTTTCCAAGATATGGTGCATCGTCAAGATTGAAATTGCCGGAATTCGTCGTGATTGAACTGGATTTTTTACGCTTTTGATAGTAAAACAGTAAAATTTGCAAATGCTGTTTTTAAGCTTCCTTTAACCGATAAAGTATCAAAAATTAATTTTTTTTACAAACATAACATACTAGTATATCAGCTGTTCTAATATATAAGGGTAAAGCGGTTAAGTACGATGTTGGCTGCGAAAAATTCAAAGAATCAGCTGTTGTCATCAAACGAAATTACTTAATGATCAAATCTTGAAAATGATCGGCCTTGTAGTTTTGAAGTTATGAGGAAAACCAATTTTGAAAAAGTGAATCGTGCAGAAGAAAAACGCTCTAAAGTGAAAATCTGGTGGAAACCATTCATAAGAACAGTAAAAAAATATTTTTAACTTCGTCAGTTTTGTCCCAACGACTTGAAATTTTGACACAATATTATTGAAATTATTCCTTCAATTAAGGTGAGGTGGTTAGATAGTTAGATAAAGCATCAGTATCAGATAGAAGAAACAGAATCACAAATATGATCTTAAGTGCAGAAGAATAATGGAACAAAGAGCAAAACCAAATGAAGCATGGCATGGATATATTGAAAAAAAGTGATTAACTCGCAATATTCCATTTTAGAAAATTAAAAATGGGAAGATCTTTGCAACAATAGCAACAACGATTTGTGAGACTATTGGCATAAACTTGCTATGGAGAAACTAAGCAGTGAAGGTCAATAATATTTAAGAGTTCATTTACTATTTAATGCAATCCAACCTGGTTTACGATATTCTAATTTTGCCTGCAGGGTGCAAAAGCATCTATACAATAACCTATATGTAAAAATAACGCTTGAAAAAAGAAAATTAACTATTATATATGCTTAATAAATAAATAGTGAAGCTTGGATAAATTTGGTCACACATTTAGATAAAATATCATGGAAAAAACTATATTTTTGAAATTTTTAGCTTTATCCTACTTTTCCAACATGTTTGCCATATAAAACGGTAAACTTTGATACCATTGCGTAATGGATCGAAAGGTTTGAACTACACATTCAATTTATTACTACTACAGAATGAGCGCATCCGTTACTTTACTATGTTGATTATGTGGTATGTACAATATATATTAAAATGAAAACATTCCCCAAATGTGTGATCTAATTTACTCAAGCACACTCTTTTATTAATATAAGCTATTTAGATACATATTTATGTATGTAGTATATCAAATGCAGCAAACGCAATCGTCGTTGTCATTTGGCACAAAATAAAATAGAATAATCGACAAAATGGTTCAAAGTTTTATAAAAGTTACTTAACTACATTTTTATAAACACTTACAGATACGGAATATATGTAACTGCATTCATGGAACAAAGAGCGAAGTACATACTAAAACAAAATACAAGTACTTGAAATAAATACCAAAGATTTATTAGAGCATAAATAGTAAGTACATAGAGACACTAACTAATAGAGGTAATCGAAAAAACACACACACACAAACAAAGTCAAAAATTAAAATCAGAAGAAATACTCCAAATATACTAAAGACAACAAACACTTCATATACACATTTATATAGATAAATAGCAAAGCACATTAATACAAACGTATGAATGTGAAAAGAATTTGTACTTAGCCGCTTTTGTATGTTCATATTCAATATTAACTATTAGCTGTCAAAAAGTATACTAAATACATAGATTATATATACAAACAAATGAAATGAAATTAATTGAACTAAGAACAGTCGCAGAATTAAATAAAAATATATTCATTAGGGTGTGCGTTATTTTACAAGTTGAATTTTTTCAAGTGCCCACTGAAGTTTCAGTTTTTGAGATTATGTCACAAACAGGGTCCAACCGAAAAAACTGTTTTTTTTTTATTTAAACCGCGCTTAAATCATATTTATTTTCTTATAAGATTTTTTATCTTTTGATTTTTTGCATTAAATTACTGCAAATCCCTACCATAAAGATTTTGGTGATTTTTTCTATAAAACCAACTTTTTAAAGTTATACGCAATTAAAATTCTTTATCAAATGCAAACTGAAACAGGGAGCGCTTGTAAAACACGAACCTACTTGTGAAATAACGGACATCCTTATATTCATATCTGCGTGAGCTATGTGGGATAGCTAGCTAAAAAAAAACATACATACAGTTATATATATTGCATACTAGAAATATGAAATTGTTTTTAAATCACAAGTTTGATATAAAAGAAAAATGAAACCGTCACACATACCACGTATTCAAAAACAAAAGTATTACATTTTAAAAATGTACCTAACAAACTAACTCATACTTACATACTTATATACTAAAACAAAAAAAAAACATAGAAGAAATGAATTTCTCATTAATATTTACAGCATACTAAATTTAAGAAATATTTTATAAAATATTTTCCAAATGCACGCATGAGTCAATAGTACGCATATGATTTGAAAACAATAATTAAACATGAATACATAAATACTAAATTGTATTTACATATTATAATCAAGTAAGAATACAAAAAAATAACCAATTTCTTCACTGTTATGATTTACTTTGCCAACAACAATTTTAAGTTTATGATAATCAGCTGATTACAGTCAATGTAATTGAAGCAAATACAAATAATAAATGCATATATATACTTATGGCATATATCGTATATATGTTCTACAGAAGATTATGTCATAAACATTGTGTAAATGTTAAAGCAAATCCCAAAACAACCAAAAAAACAGATACACAATACATAAAATATAAGAAATATACGTACAATACTCAAAAAACCGATTTTATTGCCATGCTGTATTCAAGAAGTTATCATCGTTAGATATTCCAAAATACATATTGCATTAAATTAAATAGACAAATACTCAAATAAATTGAAAAGAAAAACTATTTGAAATGTTGAGAACTTGTGTTTTCCTTAATAGAATTGTGGAATATATACATATCGTCACCTGAAATGCAAAATAACGTATCATCAAAAAATTCGAAATTGAATGTCTTATTGATTACGCTTCACCACTTCAAATTACTTACATAATATTACATATGTTCAACTTCTCTGGTTCTCAACTCATTGAACCAAAAACTAGTAGAACACGAAATACCTAAATTTAAATTCGGGTCAAAATGTTTTTTTTACTTTGAAATTATTTCATTTTTGAAACCACTCTAAATTTCAAAATGTTGTTAACAAAATTAAAATATAAGTATATACATGTATAATTAATAATGAGTAAACAGTCATAGCTGGTTAACTGGATCCACTTCTCTGCCAACTCTATAACCAAAATAGTAGAACACGAAATACCTAAATTTAAATTCCAAAACAATTTTTTTACTTTTAAATTAATTTTTTTGTTTGCAATTCGGTATTTGGCATAACAAAATTAAAAATAAAATAAATTTTAAAATGAAATTTAAATATGATTAATTAACGATAAATACACATGAAAATATTCACACTTCAAATTAAATAAAATACATGTATACTCTATATTTTAACGGCTTATCTAAAAGTTTTCGCAAAGCGAATTCTACACTCAATAGCATTTCATCGTTATCCACTTTTTATTTGACTTCATTACATATTCACGCGTTTGAAATTATTTTCAGTTAATTATTATGTACATATATTATATTAGTCGTTTAGGCACACTGTGCTTTTAGGATTGCCCAACAATTGTAAAAACATACAAAGCGAAGTTGGCAATACTGTTCACTCTAGTATTTTACTAAATTTCTTGGCCGCCAGCTGCCAGCAGTCGTGATCAATTTCTATAACATTTTTAATTTAATTTTCCTACAAAACTAACGTTTTTAAGGTGCTTAATTTGCGTGTGATACTTTAAGTTTTACTGTAACTATTGTGTTATCGCGACAATAGCTTCCGTAAACGACATACGCCATTATTCTTCAAAGATATTCATCATAATTAATGTGCATATAAAACAATTTTCACTGTGTGCTGTTGTATTGTTATTTCGTCATATCTATTTTCGTCAATAGTCAACGTGCAAGCACCACTCGATTTACAGATAACACGATTAATCATTGAAGTTACTAGAAGTAATAAACAAAAACAAAAATAACAAAACCTCAACGATAATGGCACAATCTATAGCTGGCACAGCCTCCGCTGCTAATACTAGCACTGGTGCTGGTTTAAGCTTGGCAGGTAGCTTGGGTGTTGGTGTGGATTTAGATTTAGTGGATATGAAGCACTGCTTCGAAAATCTCATAGTGATTGATGCAGGCGCGAATTTAACAAACAAAAAATATAGCCGTGATCTGGAATCAGTTATACAGCGAGCAAAAGATGCAGGTATGTGGCATGCAGATATATACATACATAATTCTGGATGACGTATTTAACATATTATATTTCTTACTTATATACATATATATGTATGTATGTATGTATGTTTGTTCATACATATTTTGTCAATTAGCGCAGTCTGTTTTCTTGAAGATTTCGTTGCGATCTTCTTCGATAAGAACAAGGCGTTGCGTATTCGTATTCTCTTATGTACTTATATATGTATACGCACATAAATATTTACACACCCATTAATATGCGCATACAAATTAGAAATATTTATTTTTATATGAATGTGTATTCATTTTGACCTCAAAGGTCTTACGGGAAGTCTCCGTTTACGTCGTTTGCATATAATTAACGAAACTGCAAGTTTTCAGATAAAAAAAACTCACAAATTTTCTTACTCATTATATGGTATACTGAGTTTTTATTAAAATTGTTTTCTATATTTTTGTAGGTGTTCAAAAAATTATGGTTCCAGGTACATCGGTAAAATCTAGCAAAGAAGCGCTGCGTCTATCACGGATTTATCCCGATATAATCTATTCGACTGCTGGCATACATCCACACGACTCCAAGTCAATTATCGAAGAACCAAATACCTGGTTCGAGTTCGAACATATTGCGGCTTCGCAGGAATGCGTTGCGATTGGACCTTGCGGCTTAGACTATCAGCGCGATTTCTCCGAGCCCGAGGCACAAAAAGAGATATTTGAGAAGCAGATTCATTTGGCTTGCCAATTGAACAAATCATTGCTGATACACGAGCGTTCCGCACAACATGATGTACTCGATATACTGGATAAGTAAGTGATTATTATGCTTATATACTATATACTCTGAAGTTTGTAACTGCCATACGAACAGATCGATCAAAATAAAGTTCTTTACTTGAAAACTTTTGTTGTGAAGAGTATTCTAGTTTCGGTTCAACCGAAGTTAATTTTTTTATTATACTTTATTTACTATTTAATTTGCATTTGCAGATTTGAGAAATTACCGCCTGTGATCATAAGAGGATTCATGGGCACAGCGGACGAAGCAGTCGAATATCTGAATAGGAGATTCTATATTAGTTTAACTGGTTATTTATGCAAGGTAATAAATAGTATTTGTTAAATTTTAAACATGTATATATTGTAACGCAATGTATCACTAAAAATCTGCAGGACAAATCAGATAGTGGAGTGCGCAAACTCTTAGAAAATGGAACTTTGCCTATAGATAGACTACTTGTCGAAACGGACTCGCCGTTCATGTATCCAAATACAAGAGCTTCCAAGCTGCCGCAACATGTTAAGACTGGTATAACAGAACGTTCGCTATTATATTTACATAGGTTGGTTATAAAAGTTATATCTGCATATTTATTTTAATTTAACATTTTAATTTTTTTATTCAGGTACTGTACTTTTCAACGTAATGAACCTTGTAGTTTGCCCGCCATAGTTGAGATGATAGCTGCATTCATGAAGAAAACGCCAGATGAAGTAGCTTTAGCAACTGCATTTAATGCATTAAAGCTTTTTGGACTATCCTAAATGCCAATGGCTGTGATTTTACCTATGTAGACTGTCATAAAATTGCTTAGTGCGCAAAAAAGCAATTGAAGCATGCGCCGTTTTTCAACAATTACAAAACGAGTGAATGCATTAAAAGGAATTCAAAACGAAAGTGCCAAAATTTTATAAGTGGTAATATAGTTTTTTGCTTAAATTCCTACATAAACTAAGAACTACAAGACTTCGAAAGTGCCTTAAATGAAGTGCGAAGAAAGCCATTTGGCTGATAAAAAAAATAAAGAAACGACAAAATATGCTAAAAATATATATTAACGAAATCGATACCTATTTATTATACACATATACATACTTACTAACTACGACGTGTTTTAAAGCGCATGCAAACCCACAATATACTCATAAAACCAACTGAATGATTCGAATAAGATTATTTGAATCACTTTAGAGTTAGTTATCATTACAGAAAACATGAAATTCTAAAATATTTACATATGTATTTAAATGAAAAGCGAATAATACAACTTAAAGGAATTGACTGAAATTTGAATGTAGATTGTCGTCTTGGTTTTGGATAAACGCAGGGATAATGGGTGATAATCCAAATAATTTAGCTGCATACATTTGTACTTCACCGTCCCGTGATATGTATTCTTAGAAAAAAGCTTAAATACTATGTATATAAAACATATATTTATTAAAAAAGTTATACAAAACGTTTAGGACACGTTTAAATGTATCCATATATAAAAAAATATTGTATTCTACAATATGACAAATTCGCGTTCGCATCACACACATAAAATTATTTTAAGCTGTTGCAGCAACAAAAGTCGCGAAAAGAAAGTGCTTTGAGCCCTTCCTATATGTGTCAACAGAAAATTCAAAAACCAAGTCAAGCTGCAGCTTATTGACTACATTTTCATACATACATACATTTGTTTTACTATTATATAAGATTTTTTACGCCAAAACTTGTAAATATTTATTATTCATTTTGTTTGATATTTGTTGTTGTGCTACGGAATGTTTATTGTGCTACGCCAACTCAATAATATACATACATATGTACGTTGTGGCATACATACATATATATAAATAGTTGTAAGTCAAAAGCAATGCGCATGGTAACACAGTGGATAGATGAAAGTAACACGGTAAATGTGATCGTTTTACTAAACAATTGTACTTTATTGTTATTTACATAAATATACATAAACAAATACAAATTGTATATATACAAACATAAAATATAAAATAAAAACTGAAATGTGACTTATCGCTCTTTTTTATTCATTTTTCATAAAATCAAAAAAACCACACCCAACTAAACTCTTTTTATAAAAGCTCTTTGGTGTTACACCATTTGGGCGTTTGTCCTCTTTGGTATAACCATATGCATCTTAATCAATGACTATAACATCTTTTAATCAACCGTTAGTTGCCAGAAAAATTACGCACACATTGAAATATACAATGGTTGGGAACGATAGAGTTGAGTAAAATTATAACTCGCATAATATATACAATACACCCTTTAATTAACGGTGGAAAATTTCACAACAAAATTCGTTTAGAAGTACAAGCCAGTCTTCATAAATTCGAGCACACTTTTATGTGTTTTATATTACAGTATATATAACGTAAAGTATTTAAATGGCTCCCGTGACTAATGCTTTTACTTTAATTTTTTTTAAGTACTAAGATAACAAAACTAATTACCATAAACAAAAATATTTCATGTGAAATTTTTCCAATATGTAAATGCACAGTATAATTATTATTTATCTCGAAAAGCGGTGTATGGCATTTGTGTCCACATACTGATTCAAGTTATGCAAATTATCCCACCACTCTTTGAGTTTACTCCTTAAAATAAGTCTAAACCAAGGTGTGAGTGGAGCGTTGAATTTTGACACAGTTTCATCAATTTCAGTGCGTTTAATATAACGCACTTCACTGACTTCATTCTCATTTGGATTTAGGTCAACGTCTTTTTGCAAAAATAGTATATAATCGATTTCGTGTTCACCCCACACGCCATCTCCGCAATCCTTGTAATGTATTCTCGTTAAGTAACGAAAATATTCTGGTTGTATTTGTTCTTGTGGTATACCTAGTTCATAATTGAGACGTCGTTGGGCAGCTCTTCGTATGCCTATTGCATTCGATTCTTCCCGTTCTAAATCAATGTCATGCAGCGGATGACTACAGCAGGCGTTTGTATATGTATCGGGAAATGTGATCTAAAAAAAAATTATTGCTTGATAGAGATTTCCTAGAACACATCAAATGTATACAAATCAATTGTAAACGCGAAATGTACCTTATGTGTCGAACGCCGCTGAACCAACATCTCTCCCTTTGAATTAAATAAGAACACACTAAATGCACGATGCAATTTTATATCGCCAGTTTGCTTATTCACACGATGGCAGTCTTCTTTGCTACTGTAACCAATTGCCTTATCCTTATCGTCCACTAATATACAATTTTCCTTTAATGCTAATTCCTGTTGTGCGTCCACTGCTGCTGTATAACTTCTGGCCCACAACTTCTTACTCTGGCCACGAAGTATACACCGATTTAACATTAATAACATTATTGCTTATTTTAAAATTAATCGACTGTTTCCTTGAGCGTATCAAAGTTCTCTAAAATAAATAGCTAGTTGTATAAATACTTAAAAAAGATTAATGGTTATATTTTACATTGGTTAAGTATCAGTCAATTGTGCAGGCTGTAACCAATCATATGTTATTAGAGATGCTAAAGTATCGATAGAACTATTGATAACAATACAAATTGAGAAGTCACTCATTTATCACTAGTTATCAAATGTAACTAGAATAACCTTAAAAGTTTTAAAAGTTGTGACAAAATTATATACAATTAAAGACCGGTTTTTCTGAAAACATGGACTATTGATGTTTTTTTAGCAATAACGCCGTCACAGTTGATTTTTATTTATTCAAATTTTTTGTGTTTTGATAAAAATAACATGAAAAACCTCACAACAAAACAATTACGTAGAAATGTGTAAATGAATGATTGAAAGTCTCTTTTCAACATTAAAAAAAATTAAATGAATGACGGAAAGTATACGTTGAACACCGCGAAACATGGAATTTTTTCATTAAAAACAAAAAAAAATCCTTGTTTTAAAAGGATGCGCCATATATATTCGTAAAGCAGAATTAAAAACAAACATTTTAAGACATTTCCCGTGAAAATTGGTTCAGTTTTCAGAAAAGCCACAATTTATCTTAACACTGAATTCGATTGTCCATATTATTTGACTTTTTCGGAATGTAAAGAATTTCATATAAATAATAAAAATAATAGCATCACTGAAGTATTGCTCAGTTAGCAACCCTGAATTGGTGTAATGATACAAAAAAAATCAGTGAAATTCATTATCACAATTTTGTCCAATTTACTGACTTGCTGGAATAATAGATTAAAAAGCTAGAATCTTTGAAAAAGATGGTGAGCAATTAAGGGGCGTTGCAATAACTTTGTGGTTTTATTATTTAATATATATTTATTTGACAGATTCGATTTATTCTGATACAAAACCGTGCTGGCAAGACGCGTTTAGCTAAGTGGTATATGAATTTTGATGATGACGAAAAGCAAAAACTAATTGAAGAGGTTCATGCAGTGGTGACTGTGAGAGATGCAAAGCATACAAATTTTGTGGAGGTGTGTATTAATATTAATAAATTTTTTTGCAACGAAAGGGAGCATTATTTCTTTGTGGTAGTTAAAATATTCTCATATCAAGTAGCATAAATAAATACTTATTTTTTTCTACACTTGCAGTTCCGGAACTTTAAAATTGTGTACCGTCGTTACGCCGGTCTTTATTTCTGCATATGCGTTGATGTCAACGACAATAATTTATGCTATCTTGAAGCGATACACAATTTCGTAGAAGTTCTAAATGAATATTTCCACAACGTATGTGAATTGGACCTAGTCTTCAACTTCTATAAAGTATACACGGTAGTAGACGAAATGTTTTTGGCTGGAGAGATACGTGAAACATCCCAAACAAAGGTGCTCAAGCAGTTATTGACGCTAAATTCGTTGGAATAAAAACTTGCTGCCATCAATGCATTCCATTTATGTGTATATGTGTATTTCAAACCATTAATACGTTGCAAGAGCCATACCAATCTCATGGATGGTCTAGTAATGGATTTTGCGATGGTCGATCCATCAGTTTTCGAATCTTTCATTTTAATCCAATCCATTGTGTTAATATATTTCTCAGCTTAATACATATGACTATATAAGAGAAGTAATTAGTATTTGTTAAAGTGCTTGTAAAGTTATTGTAGAAATAAGTGAATGTGTATTACCTATTGTAATTACACTCAAAATCACAATGATATTCAAATAAATAATTATGTATATTTGCGCAAAAGGCGTATATTTCAAACTACGTTAATCTAATGACGTTTTTTATTTCGTTATCAAAAATAAATAAAATGAATAATTCAAGTTTAGGTAAGTCGTAAGTATATAATCCGAATGGACCTGCATTTATGACCCATTAAGACCAGCTCGACAGCAATCTTCCGAACTTTATGATAACGTTTTAAATTCCTATGATAACCCCATTTCATGCCCAGAGTAAATGTCGTATCAATAACGAAATTATATCAATTATTTTCATGTAATAAATTCGAACCTACATACATACGTGCTATAATACAAGGATATGAAAATATTCAATGATGGTAATGCAGTTCTTTAATTAATGCAGACAACGTATATATCATGCAGAGAACGTCTATCCAGAGAACATAAAACAGTATTAAAAAGAGAACATAAAACATTATTAAAAAGATTTATGTTCTCTGTATCAACGTTCTCTGTAGACGAAATACGATCTTTGTAATTACTGCAACAAAATTTTTTCTAAAAATATAATTATTTTATTTGAATTAAATGCATTCATTAATACATTATATGTATATGTTTGCTGTATCGCATTTTTATCGATTTTATTTCTTTCAGAAAATACAGAATTATTTTTGAAAATTGAATTTCAAGAACAATGGCAATCACCTATTAATCTCTTATCGATATACAACTGATGTGTCAGAAACTTGCACTACTTTTTATGTGCGAGAAAGACAAGACTATGCAAATGACTGCGTGGAAGTGAGATATACAAGTGAATTTTCATCATCGTCATTTGTTCGTCGCCATTGTTCTTTCGTCGTCGTTACCGTCGTTGAAAATTGTCGAGCGAAAAATAAAAGTTGTAGCATTCATTTGCAATATATCTCATAGAAAACAAGTTGTTTTTAAAGTAAATACAAAAGTCTAAATATCAAGATTTTAGGTTAAATATTTGCTGGGGTGTGAATCTTTGAAAAAGTATATATAACACCGTCCACTGAAGTAAAAAACAGCAGTGGAAAGTGTGGCTCAGCTGAAGAAAGAAAAAATCATTTGATTAGCAATAGAAGACAAAAAACAATAGTTCAAATTCGTGTACGGGAGCAGAAAATTTGAAAACGTTTTAAGTTTTCCGAAAGCGAAGTCTTAAGTGTTCAATACAAAAATGTCAGCAATGAATCCAGAATAGTAAGTGCAAAGAATGTATATGAATTTATCTAATATTTCTATATTATTCCATGAAGGTTACAAATTTGCGACGTCATTTTTATTACAATTAAAATAATGATGTCTATCCACGCCGTCATATTCACCGTCAACGTCGCAGTTATGCATAGAAATACTCTTCGTGGCAAACAGTGCTCATACATATGTAGGGAGTGTTTACACTCGTAGAAAAAGTTACATTGGAGGTTGATTCCATGTTATCATTTTTTTATATTCAGTTTATTAAAAATATATATAATTAATTGTTATTAACAATACGAAATGGGAGTTATATAGTGTGGAATTATGGGGCGGATGAGTCACTTGTAAAGAGAGATACATTGCCGCTCTCATGCTCATTGTGAGCCATTCCCTCAATCATAGACTCTACCCCAGCAACATTGCGAGTATTACCTTATTACTGACTGCCACCTTGCTTCATTTTCTCTGTTTTGTGTATTGCATTTTTCGTTTTGATCTCCACAACTTCATACCCTGATGTATTGTTTTGTGTATATAAGAGTTAGAAATGTTACAGGCAAATTTTCGTATACTATGTCCGGCTACATGCATTTAGGTAGGCATATGATGTGATTAGCAGTAAATTTCATTTAGGTAAAACAATATCCTCAATCAAGCATTCCATAAGTCATATATGGCAGGTAGACAATAGTGTCCTTGTGGTAGCACTAGGATATTTTGCCACGTTGAGAATTACGATAATTTTTTGCTTTTGTTATTTACTTTAGCTCAGTTTGGTAGTGTTATTTGATTTCATAGGGCATTTTAAAAAATATTATTTTTTAATGGTATTTTAGTATGCATTTTCTTACTTAATTGTAATATTTTATTTTTTTAGTATTTGTACACATTTATGTATGTAGGCAATTTGCTATGCATATTTACCCTGGCAAATAGTGTTCTTTAACAGGTAGAAAACTGGTTGAATTTTTCCAAACATTACAAAAGTCAAATATGTCATGCGTAAATGGCCAAGGTTTCGCGATAGTATTGAAAGTAACAGATACATTATGAAGAATAATTAAAAGAACAAGTAGGGAAAAGCTAATTCTGGGTATAACCAGACATTTCATACTCTTACAACTTGCTGGGATTAAAACCAGGAAGTACCCTCAGGGACATAAGGCTTTTTAGTTATATGGGGGAGTTTTCACACCATTTTATTGATTCTAAGCACAAATGTGCAGCGTTATAAAAAAACGCTTTCTCAATTTTATTAACTTTTATTAACTCACATCGCTAAAGGAAATATTGATCCCATTCAACTAATTTGAAGCACAAAGACATGCTATTATCAGGAAAGGATTCTCTTTGAATTGCAATTATAAATGTGACACCTTGCTATGGCGATCGCCTGTGACAAATTAAAGTTCTATATCTTAATTTAGTGATTAGTTATGGTACTTTATAGGTTTTCGGTTAATGGCGCAGTTTCATATAGTATATCAACTTTTACGGACAGTCGAACGGACGTACGGACAGACACACGGTCACCGGGATTTCAACTTGTCTCGACATCCTGATCATTTATATACATATGTGTATACATATGTATATAATCGTATATCTATCTCGCTTAATTTTAGGTGATAAGTACAAAAGTTAGCTGAAGAAAACTATTATGCTCTGTAGCAAAGTATACCAAGAGCATAAAAATAGTGTCTACTACATATATGTACGTAACCAGTAATTTTATCAGATTAGGCATACGTAAAACTTATAGTTTGAATATACATATGTATGTATGTAGATGCATTTTTCAGAACCTTTATTGAAATATATACATATATATTTTATATTTATTGGTTTATAAATATTTATATTTTTTATTTATAGTGATTACTTGTTCAAATTACTGCTTATCGGTGACTCGGGCGTAGGTAAATCGTGCCTTTTGTTGCGATTCGCTGATGATACATACACAGAAAGCTATATTAGCACAATTGGTGTAGATTTCGTAAGTATATAATGAATTCAATTAAAACTCCATAAGCAAAAATATTAATTATTTTTTCAAAAATTGTTTTACAGAAAATTAGAACCATTGAGTTGGACGGCAAGACTATAAAGTTGCAAATTGTAAGTTTAAGTTTATATTTGTTCAATAAAACCAAAATTATATGTAGGAATATTTTTTGTCCTCATAACAGTGGGATACCGCTGGACAAGAGCGCTTCCGTACAATTACATCTTCGTATTATCGTGGCGCACACGGTATTATTGTTGTTTATGATTGCACAGACCAGGAGTCGTTTAACAATGTAAAGCAATGGTTAGAGGAAATCGAGCGATATGCTTGCGAAAATGTAAACAAGTTGCTCGTGGGCAACAAATGTGATTTGACTACCAAGAAAGTTGTTGACACAAATACAGCAGCGGTGAGTATCATCTTTCATTTACTTGTACATATATTTCAAGTGCATAAATAAAACTGTTTGCTTTTCTTTGAATGAATCAGGAATACGCAAGTCAGTTGGGTATTCCATTTCTGGAGACTTCAGCTAAAAACGCAACGAATGTTGAACAGGCTTTCCTGACGATGGCTGCCGAGATAAAGAATCGTGTTGGGCCGCCTTCAAGTGCCACTGAGAACGCCAGTAAAGTTAAAATTGATCAGGGACGTCCGGTGGAGAACACCAAATCAGGTTGCTGCTGAATAACTCCGATTGTGAACTCATATACACACTTTATTTTATTATACTAAAAAAAAAACAATTAAAATAAAAAAGAAATCACAACAAAGATGGTGATGATAAAGAAACAAATGATTATGCTGCTTAAGCTATAATACATTTGCAATGAAATGGAAGATAATGATAAACGATGGTAACGAAATGGATCGGATGATAATGGGGACACAACTTAAAATGTTTACAACAACAAAGAAACGTAAGAAGTAAACAAAACACACGTTTTTTAAGTACATAGCAACAAAAATTAATGTTATGACAGCGAAAATATAAAATTAAAACCACAAAAAAATGCGCGAAAAAAACTTTAAGTAAGATACTTATAACTAATGTTTAAATAAAACCTAAATGTAAACAAATGCGTAAATAACGATGGTATGAGAAGTAATGTGGGGAATTAGCTAAAGTGTGAGCGTATCGTAGTAATGGAGGATGATGTAGTGTCTTTTTCGGGCGTCTGAAAATTCCCCTATCATTTTATAATTATTAAAAATCCATAGTATATAAAAATTTTGTGTTTATTAGGTAATTTAGATGTCCAGTCAACCTCTATTGGTTCACTGGCCAACTGAATTGCTGCAAATATTAGTTTATTACCTTAATAAATAAAAAGTACATACGACATACGCAATTTAAATGAAATTAGTAAAACAAAATTGTGTTTTCATATATTAATATATCTTGTAGGGACAGCTTTTTCAACTACACAAGCAAATAGTTGCTTACCAGTTTGTTAAATTATAGCCAATGGGCTTGTGATCTTCCACTATTGAGATGAATATGGATAACGACCACTTAAATAACACTATATTTTATTATTTTCGTTTACTCTGAAGTTATACTTTTATTATATACTTAAGAATGTACATATGTACGTTATTCCTAAAAATATCTTATAATCGTATCTTTGCGGAAGATTGAAAAATTCAACATTGGATGTGCTTAAGTACTTAATTGGACCACAGATAACTCCCTTCTTACCAAAAGCATTTTAATTGAAAGCATTCATTATTGACTTCGAGGTTTATCAGTCTTACTTATAGAGTAAATTTTGCAATGGGCATATAGGGAAATACAGTCAACTGCAATTTTTCCACATTCAAGTGATAAGATCTCCCTCTTTGTCGTTTTCATCACTTTCCAAAGGGCATGCACTTGATACAGTACTTCTGGTTATATCTACTATTGCCGCACCCACCACCGATCGTGGTGCCATAACTGATCGACTTGCTACTATTGTAACGCTAGTGCTCCGTTCCGTGCCTGAAGATGTAGAAATGGACGAGCTCACTGCAAATGTTGATTCGCGTTTGAATCTTAAACGACGTTGTTCGTAAGTTCGTGGTGGCTTTGCCTCTGTTTGCTGTCGGCTGGTTGTTGTTGTCGTTGCAGTCGTGCGCCTATTGCCACGTCCGATCTGATGTTTTCTATGTTTGTTGCAACAGGAAATAATCAAACGCCAAAATCCAGTGCGGAATTTCGATGACATAAGATTATAGAGTATCGGATTTAGAGCCGAATTCAAATAGAGCATTATGCGACAAAAGTACAAAACCCCATAATAACCGTCAATACCAAGTGCGGCGATATCCTCTGTCGATGCAGCGATAACCCACAAGGTGAAAGCACGGAATGGTAAAAGACAAAGAAAGAAACTGGCGACAACCGCAACTAACATGAAAATCACCTGCTTGCGATGCTTCCGCATACCTGTACGTAGCTGTTGAGCGCTTGCGCCAATATTTAAAGCGCTGCTGCGGTTATTATCAGTGTCACTGCGTGTCATCTGTAGCGGTAGTTTGTTTAATGATTGTTGGCGCAAGATAACCGAGCTCAGGCTAGTGGTGGAGCGTACATGCGCAGCGGCTGTGGTAGGTCGATGAAAGTCAATGTTGCGACGTAAAAGTTTGTAAGCAATGGCTACATAGAGCAACACCAACACGATGAAGGGCAACAAAAAGAATATGGCAATGCAAGCGACGAAAAAGAATGCCGACCAGAATGTTTCCGCTGATGTGAAGCACACAGCCACCACTGTGTCGTCGTAGTAACGTTCCATGCGGAAGGTAGCAATTAGTACGATGGGACTAACGAAAAGTAAGAAAATTAAGATCAAAGTAAATAGTTGATGTGTGACACCACATTGTCGTATATATGTATATATGTATGTACATATATATGTACAGGGGAATAAATACTTTCTATTAAGGATCTGTTAAGTTTTCAAGACCTGTCAGGTTATGCATGCAAACGCGTAAAACTTACATTGATTACACTAGAATGCAAAGCCATTTTTAAAGCAGAATGAAGAAACAACGAGATAGTTTGAAGTTATAACAAATGTAATAAACATTTTTTTTTCAAATTAGATATCAAAAGACATCGAATAATATGTTATGAATTTAAAATTAGATCTACAGAAATTACATACCATACATATTTATTTAGAGCTCCACTAACCTGTCTATATGTTTTCTGTCAGAATTGGTTTTATGTATAAATCCTGTTCGTTTAATGCTTTTTATGTAAATGATTTTTTTTTTACTATAGCACAATCACTTTCACACTTACAAGGTACATAAAATACATAAATTTTATACTTTTGTTATCACGCTTTCAAGCAACTGCCACGTACAAAATTATTTAACTTTATTTGGAATGATTATTTAACTTTAGCACTGCTTTCGCCTACCAAAGCTATTGAAGAATTTAAATTAGAATTTCTTCACTCGAATTAACACAATTTCTTTTCTTTATATAATCAGATTTTTTAAGAGCTTCATAAATGAACACGTACATTATGGCATTTGGTAAACTTAATCCCAATATTTTTATTACAAAACTTTTAAATTCATTTTTATGCTATAAACTTTAATATTCGCGCTAAAAGGATACTGACGCATAACGGTAGTTGTGTCTGTAGTGGTGCTAAACGTCAATTATAAATATAAAGGGTTGCAAAAGCCATTAATAAAAAGTTTGCATTCTTTTTCGCAAACATATATTCGGTATATTACATAATTATATTAAATGTTATTAAATAAATTCGACGAATGAATACAAAAAACCGATGTATGCGTGAAATAAATAATTTTAAACGCTCCATATTATATTTTATACATAACTGCATTGACGTTAAGAAATGATATCATTAAATAATCCTGTTTTTGCAACCCTGTGTGTAATTGAAGTTTTCGCTTCGAAAGGCTTGGTATCGGATTTCCGCTTGATTTTGTGTCAAGTTATTAAAAATTTCTCTAGAAGCGAGTAATAAAACTAAATTTCCGTGATACTGTTAAAATTGTGTAAGTGTGTAATTCATTAGAAACTAATGAATATTACTGGCAATAATTTCTAAGTATTAAAATGTTAATTAATGGATTCTGTGAAATGTTGGTCAGTAGTTGCTGCTTTTACTTCACACCACCAATGATTACAAATGGATTGGGAGATTTAGTTTTACAAAAATACGATTAAGGTAAGCTTTATTTGAAAAACTGTGATTATGATATGACAATTTGGAGCGATTCCCCAACTACACTTAAGAATTTATTGAAAATACCTTGTTATTATTAAAGCAATACATTGAATGTGTTCCCGTACATCAGAAGAACGTCTTTTCCTTGCAGAAATGGTTTTCGTTTGTTTCCTAAGTACCCATCCGGTCCGGATTTTATAGAAAATGACATTGCGATTATTGAAAGTATTATTATTGAGGTTATGATTTATAAATGCTTAATGGTCATATAGGAGGGAATTTTTTTGTGGCGCCAGAAAATTTACAGAATTTAATGCACTTTAATAATTCCGTAATTCCGTAGCCAATCTTCAAGAGGATCTCGAATAAAAGGGATCTTACAGTGAAACAGATTTTTCTGCTTAAATATGTAACTATCTGAAGTGATAATCCCAAACATACTTATTTCTATACGTGAATACTGCAATCATTTTTTGTGAAAGAGCTTACACTTCAGAGTGGTTTCAAAAATGTTAAATTATTATAAAATAATCGTATTCTTTCGATTATTACCTGACAAATATACATGTCTAAGAAGGTCGTGCGATTATTTCATGTGGACCCGACCAGTCATTTCGAAAAACTTTTTTGACCGATACTGAAAACAGCGTTTCGAGAAATATGTATCAGCTTAAAGTTTTGAGCTTCGTTTATCTTGAGTTAAAAAAATTAACAAACGCGCCTTATCTCCAAAACTATTTGCCGCATAAACTTAACGGAGAATATTTTCAAATAACTGTATGTGCAAAACTTGATTTTTTTGAAATTCACAAGTAGATATAACCCTTTAAAGTAAATATAATATTTCTTTATTTAAAATCGTTTTCTTGCCAAAGTCTTTAAAAACCAATTTCCAATTTCAGTTATAAAATGCTATGTATGTATGTCTATAAAACTTTTTCGGTTCAATCAACTCCCTTGTCTTTTCGCCACTAACTTTACATAAGTGTTGCAAGTAGTAAACATACTCATTACTCATTATTGAATTTTTTTCGCTTTTTGTGCCTTGTAAAAATATTTCGCATACATACATATGCATGTGTGTATTGCTTTAGTATAAGTATGGGTTACTATGTCGGTATGCTATTGACGTCACATGACCGAAAGTAAACGGCGATTATAGCTACGCTAGAGTATGAGAAAAACTAATCAAATTCAAGTCATCCATATTATGTGGATTTCGACAAAATTCCCAACAATAAGAATAAAGCTGTGGTTATCTGGATTTCACGTTAGATTTTGAGCGGTGCTTGGCTGGTTGTAAGTGGTGGCATAATAACAAATAAACTACTATATGTACATATGTATATATTGGTATGCATACATATATAGTATATGGATGTCAATATGTGGGTAAGCATGTAAACTGCGAACGGAAGTCCTGCGGTAAAAACTGATTGACACATTTAAAAATTGGTTGTCAGTAATCAATAAGAACGTGTCTACATACATACATATATATGTATATATTTTAACGACTAAAATAAAAAATAAAAATATAATTTGTGAAATTCAGAGTTCTATCGCCATGCTAGCTACCCAATAAACAGTCGTTTACATTAATCAATTATTAAGGCTTTCAATCATTGTAACGGAAATTGCATCAATATCTAGTAGAAGCGGTCGTGAACTGTTAGACGAAATAATAGGTGTTCTAAACGACGAGGTGGCACTTTTAAATACTTACTGCGCCACATAAAACGTACAAACGCATACTATTGTATGTAAGTATGGTATGTTTGTTGTATGGATTGTATGTACATTTGTTTGCGCGCATTTATATTTTTATACATATACATAAGACCATGTACGTATGTCGCAAATAAAACCCCATTGGTCATTCATACAACCGCAAGCTTACGACTCTGCTTGCGAAAGTGGGTTTCTATGCGTATTTAAGCTGTCCGAATGGCATAATAAATAATGCAATTTAATGGGATAATAAAGTGAACGTAACAGACATACATAGCTACGAAAAAATAGCCAAATATCCTCTAATATACTCAAAATGTGTATGAAATGTTTAAATGAATATACCCAATTACAGCTAATGCTACAAGCTTGTCCAAATGGTATTTATAAATATATTTGAGAGGGGATTGCAAATATGGGGTTTTGAAACCCTAATGGGTCGGCGAAAATAACCAAAATGTTGCAACTCTGGTTTCTAGATATACTATGACGAGAGAATTTTCGATTGAAAATTATAGTCCTCTTCCGATATTAAGGGGTTACATGGGTTTCCACGGCCTTTTTCAACAATTTTTTTTTTATATAAAAATGAAGTATTTCATTAGAATTTTTTACTGTTACAAACATACTCTCTTAACAAAGAAATTCTGATTCGACCATTGCGATGCTATTTCCGGTGAGTCCTCGGAAAAAAGATGTGCCCGCGTTGGCAGAATAACTCCTTACAAGATCCTCTTGAGTGAAAAAATACGTGCTTTAGTTAAAACCTTAACTTAGAACTTTGACGAAGGGAAAAAAATTGAAAATTGGATATTTGGCAGACGTTTTTACAAAATAAAGAAAATGAGGTACGGATACCCTTATATTAGGTATGTATATATGTATGTATGAATCTGTAGAAGACATGAACCGATTTCGTCTATTCTTATTAGAATAACTTCCATTTTTTTTAAATCTTACCATGTTATGCAAATACATAAAATAGACATAAATATACCAAATTACATACCAAGTATAAAGTCAATCAGGGGAAGCAAATCTTAAGAAAGTATCAGTATAAGAAGAAAGGGTACCTCATCACCAAAATCGCGTTCCCCCAATGTACTGACTAAGATAAGTATATACATATGTAAGAATATAACTTTGCAAGTTCATAAGTCTGTACATACACACATACATATGAACATATATTAAATAAAACGCTTTCCTTTTCAACGCTAAAGTCAAGTTTCATGCTCCGTCGCGATTTCTTCTTACCACCCAAGGAGTAATGGAGCAACTGCGTCTCTGATATGGTCAACATACTGGTAGTTAAATGAAAGTGCCAACAACAAAGACAACAGCCAAATCTCAACAAGAATGCAAACAGCGAATCCCCATAAATAAAGGAGGAAAATCTGTGCGAGGGTGTGTAGGTGTGCACACACATAGTATGTTCATATGTATATACAACATACTTACAGGCATAAATTGGTACAATGTATAAATTTCGGTTTATTTTGTAAATGCCACATTATAATAGCAACAAACACGTTGTTAAATGGCGAAATCATTTTGGCGACAACAACAATCACTGCGGATCGGAGTGGCGAAATTAACAGCAACAATATCATAAAATTCCATTTCGAATGTTTGATGACTACAGCAGCAGCAATAGCAGCAATAACAACGATAAAAACAATCAACATGTAGCACTATTAACAGCAAGTGTCGAAACATATGTACATATACATATGTATTTATACATATACATACATACGTGTGTGTGTATGCCCATGATTACTCTCGATCAGCCACCTAAATCATGTTTGGGGAAATGCCGTCAAATACCCACACACGCAACAATGCCAAGCAAAGTGTGCGGTCTCCGGCTGGTGTCCGCTATGCGAACAGCATTCTATTTGGGTTCTATGAATTGCACTGGCTTACAATTTTTGCATGGAAATTTTCGATTTCTTAACTGTGATATTTCGGTTTCAATTTCTTTTGGCATTTTGGGATGTTCATAGATTCCTTTGTTGTTGGGATCCGTTTCTGGCTCTTATTTAAATACATTTGTATGCGAGAGCGTGTGGGTGTAAACCTTCAGATTTTTGTGCGCTATTGAGGTATAAATGTAGATATGTAGAGATGTCTTGTTGTGGTTGCTGTTGTTGTTGTACTTGTATCTTATGGAGCAACATTCATGCACTCATTTCAGTTTAATAGCCTGAAAAATTGATTGTTTTCCTAAGGAAATTGTGAAAGGGTGTTTATTTAGATATTTGTTTGACGTTGTTGTTATTGTTGTTTTGTTCATGTGTAAACGGATTTATAGCTGCTACCAAAGATTGCATGTCGATTGGCGTATAAGCAGAGATACGTAGGACTTTGTGGGCAAATACGCTTTTTAACTTGACTAGATTTTCTCCTGTCAAACTCCTTATGTGTGGATTTAAATACATACTTATGTACATAAATATGTATGTATGTGCATATGTAAATATTAATAGTATTGGTAAAAAATTGGCATAGAGCCTTGCGATTTTTACAATGGATAAAAAGATCAAACAAAGAAATTGTCTAAAATTTTTTATTTCTATCCAAATTTCGTGTGTGGAATCATTGCGAATGTTTGAAAAGGCTTACGGTGATTCAGTACGAGTATTATCAAAAACACAAGCCTACGAGTGGCACAAAGTTTTCTAAGACTGGCGAGAGATCGTTGAAAACATGCCTCGTTCTGGACGACCTTCGACTCCATCAACTGATGAAAGTATTAAAAAAAAAATTATGTTGGTATGAACCGCGTTCTTGCTCGACTCGTCACGATAAAGCCGAGTTTTTCCAAAAATAGTACCGTAAATAGATCTCTATGGACATGCTTGATCGTGCGAACTCCGATTTCACATTAAGGAAGAGCATTATAACTGCCGATGAAGCATGAGTTTATGAGTTTGACATGCAGCCAAGTCAACAGTCATCGGAATAAAGGGCAAAAACCTACTCGAAATCAAAAAAATCACACCAAAACCACTCAAGATTCAAGGTGATGCTGATTGTTTGTTTTTTCAGTATTCGCGATTTGGTGCATAACGAATTTGTTCTGGTGGGTCAGACGATCAATAAGGAGTTCTATTTGGCCGTATTGAGGCGTTTGTGTGAGAACATCCGTGGAAAACGGTTGGAATTGGAAGGACAATTCATAGATTTTACACGATGATAATGCACCATCGTATCGATCCAACCGAATTTATAGTCAAAAACGTATGGAATAGCATCGTATTCACCAGATTTTCGAGTAAAATCGGTCAACATAATCAATCTTCTAACGCCCTTATACCTAACGGGATTTTCAATAGGGACTTTACAAAAGTAGACCGATATTTTTTCCCGTTCTTGTTTGATCACCAGAATCGTCGTTTGTTCGTAAATTGGGCTGAGCAACAACTTAAAAATTACCCGGATTTTCATCGAAAAATAATATTCAGCGATGAGACTCATATCTGGTTGAATGGCTTCGTCAATAAGCAAAATATGCGTTATTGGTCAGACAGCAACCCACACGTACTTCATGAGTCACCATTGCATCTAGAAAAAATGACGGCTTGGTGTCGTTTATGGGCCGGCGGCGTAATTGGGCCGTGCTTCTTCCTTGATGATCAAAGCCGACACGTTACTGTGAATGGGAATCGCTACCGCTCAGTGATAACCGAATATTTTTGGCCCGAATGGATGATACGAACTGGGCAATATGTGGTTCCAACAGGACGGCGCCACAAGCCACACAACGAATCTGAGTATCAACTTTTTGAAAACCAAGTTTGGTGAACGTGTTATCTCACGAAATGGTCAATTGGCCGTCTCGGTCTTGCGATTTGATACATTTAGACTATTTCCTATGGAGCTACGTCAAGTTTATGGTCTATGCTAACAAGTCAACGGAGATTGATAAACTTCGTACGAATATCGAACGTGAAATTGAAAATTGGGTTCAACGTCTGGACTTATGCAAAATTTCATTGATATCCCAAACCATTTTTGTTTTATTTAAAAAAACTTTTTGAAAACCCCGTTAATATAAGAATAAAAAATTTCGGTTGGCTTTTTACCGTATATTTCGATGAATACGAAAGTTATCGCAGCAAAATTAATTGAACGAATAATATTGAATATAAAATAGAAAATGGTCGAAAATGGGTACAATCGGTCCATATATTACCGCAGCTAAAATTTCCCATATATACATAAATAGTATACGTTAATAATAAAATTACGAGAAACTGAAAAATTTGTAAAAAAAAAACTTGCGATTATTTCACCCCAGAAATCGCAAGATTATCAAATATTCGGTTGCACATGAAATTAGCTGTATGAAAAATAGCACAATTACTATATGAGACAATTAGCTTTTCATGGTGTTAAATAATATCTATACATAGCTATTTTAAGAGTTTTTCCTTCGCAAAAAATTATATATCTCAAAAATATGATTTTGAGAGCTGGTGGCGACTACCTGCTGGACGTTTCTGTACAATTTCTGATGTTATTCGAATTGATGTTGATGTTTCTTCCTTTAATGACTCGGAATGGCATATATGTATGTGCGCGGCCAAATAAAACTACTTAAATTATTTGATTGAAATTGTATTGATATTTATTTTCTATTAACATTTTGCTCAGCGACATAACAGTTTAGTATAAATTACTGTTCTATATGTATGGCAAAGAAGCAAGCAAATGCGTACTTACTATTTCGAAAGATGACCGTTATCCTGTGTCCAGTTGGTGAAGGCATTTCCTAATATCTCCATGTCAATTGGCTATTTGCCATTTCCTCAATTTCGTTTTGGTTAGTCTCTTTATTTCTTTGTTGTAACATGGCCGGTGAAGGCGCAAATTCTTGTTTAGCCAAGCAAAAGTGTAAACGGGTTAGGAAACATGCAAAATGCGCAACTTTGTCGGCTTTCCTCTACATCGACGCGTCTAATGCGTTCATAATGCGAACATAATGATATTTTATATGAAAGCAGGCGGTGTTGGGAAAAAGTAGCTAAGCGTGCAGGAAGTAAAAAAGTAAAAGTTACAAGGCATGCACAAAATAGTATATACAAAGATACCTGAGCTTTATGAGATGGATGGCGTGGTAATGGATTAGACGTAAATGGAAACAAATGAAATGAGGAAATTGGCGCATAGAATTTTTGGGAACACAAATCGATTAACCCTAAAGACCAAATTGAGAAATATAGATAAATATGGTAGAGAGTAGTCATAATTATTTAATAATATATGTATGTAGGTTTGTTCATTTGAGGAGGAAACATAGAAAAAGGGGCCGAAAAGAGAGAGAGCATAGAACAACAATAGAACATTAACTGACTTAATGTAGCGAAAGGCTACAATTTTTTCCACATACTCATCTACCAGTTGAGGAATATGCACGTTCTGCTCAGGCTGACTTTCACATCTTTATTTTTTTAATAAATAATTTTCGTATAAATATTAATCACATGTATGTATATATTTATGTATTTCAGAATATGCACACTAACATAAATTATTTTATTTTTATATTTTTGTTTCAATATTTATTTGACTAATTGTTTTAAGTATCTAGACATAGCTGTACAACTATAATATTTCTAACTTGCAACGGAATACTACTTAATGTACTGTTACACGGAAATGATGGTTATGTTTTGATTACCTTTTAATTGATTTTTGATTATCGACACACATAGATATTGTAAATATGTATTTCTTAATTAGTTAATATTTTTAGCGAAGAGGCATTTTCGTTTATACGATTTGTGTGAACAAGTGGATCATATTTGATATATGTACATATATATTTAATAGAAATATTTAATTGAACATTTTAAAGTACTTATCGAAAAATATTTCAGACTATTGATGAGTTCGCGGTTTGAGCAATCTGTTAAGAGACTATCTCTTCGATATTTTTGATGGATAAATGGAATATAAAATCGGTTTATTTTGTAAAAAGTTTTTTTCATAAGCATTCAAGAATTCCAAATCTCTAATAAACAACTTCAATACCAACAAATTTTTCGAAAGGAAGCATTTCTTCATTAAAAATTTAAGACGCCTGTGTTATTGTGCTTGAGCGATATTAATTACCAATAGTATACTGGGAGCAAGTAACATCAGAACATCAAATTTCTGAACGGTTACATGTTGTGCTATCTTCATTTATGTTGTTTTGAAATATTTTTACATATGTTATATAATGTTCTTAAATACAAAATGTATGGACTGAAATAATTTTAAGGTTATACAAATATTAATATGTCAGTACATTAGGGTGTGTTAAGAAACGGAAAATTTTTTTTCGCTTGGTACTCTGAAAACTAGCTACTTATACATCTCTAAGAAAGTGTCTCCTACTATGAACTCTTTATTTATTATTATGAGATAGTTAATATTTTTTAAAGGGTTGGATTTACAAAAACAACTTTCGAGACCTTTTTGAAGAGCATTAAATTTTCTAATAAATCTAGGAAAGAAGATATTTTTTCATGTAGTTGGTATCTCGCTTCCAACTTTTTTTATCTGGTAATAAAAAAACTGTAAGGTGTAAGACTTTCCCGTTACAATTAAGAGTTCATACTTGGAGGCACTTTCTTAGAGATGTCTAAGTGCTTATTTTTCAGAGTACCAAGTGAAACAAATACTCGTACGTTAAACACTCAGCTTAATATTATATACGATAGTTTATGTACTCATGATTTATATGAGTTTACACTAAGTTTTGTTCACGCATATAACACAAACAAGATTATTTTTTATTTAAATATATTTTAAATTATACTAACACATGTATACATATTATTAGATTCGTTAAATTATATTTTTTTTTCCTTTTTTTTCATTAACATATATCACGGTATTTTATATTTATTTGGTACATACATAAATATATATTATTTGTATACTATTTGTAGCATTTTGTGATTTATTAAAGCTTTTTTTTGGAGATAGTGCATAAACTATCAGTTATTATATCACTAATATTTTTTTGTTTGTGGTTCATTTTATATACCAATGTACGTTTGTATATATTATTTCTTTTCGGATTTAACTGTTTGAGCTTGTATTTAGAATTTTTTATTTGTATATTTAAAATTAATTATTTTATAAAATAAAAATTACAGATATACATATAACCAAAAATATTAAAAATTCTTTTTTCTTAGTTTCAAATTTATTTAATTTTTTATTTCATTACGAAATGGTTAATCGTACAAACATCAACCAAAAGCTAAAAAATAAAATGTTTTATATTGAATAAATCAAAATAATGTAATATTAAATAAAAGTAGTTAATTTATTTCATATAAAACCTCAAAATCACATTTTTCATTAAAAAAAAGCAACATCTATTTCTCTAATCGCTTTTATTAGCTGCTCTAACTTTGTATTATTACCCTTCAAGTTTATAAAAAAATGTATAAATCACTCAAGTCGTATTAAAGTTACTTAATTAGCAAAAATATATTTTATGAGGATCTTCATCTTGATTTTGATCGACAGGTTTGTATAACAGCTATATCCTATAGTGGTCCGATGTAGACATATTCTTTGGGAGAAAAGGACGTGTGCAAATTTCAGATCGATACTAGTTAAATCATTGCATTGGTTAAATCGACTCAGCTTGTCATGCAGATCATTTATACTTGTATATGTATATTGGGTAGTCGAAAAAGTCATTTCGTATTTTATCAATAGATGAATGTTGCAGTCGTATATCTCCAGTGATACCAATCACATTGCGTCACACCATATAGTGTTGAAAAGGTGAGATCTTAAGCTTTATTTAACCAAAAATTCGGGGAAGTTGAAAAAAGTTACAGCTGTTCAAAATTAGTGAAAAAAATAATAATGAAATTCAATATATTTTGAAGTTTTGTATAAAAAAGTGAAAAATGCCACGGAAGCCACCAATGATACTCGTATTTGTGAAGCTTGCCGTATCAGTTCGTGTAGCACCACAATGGTTCGCTCGCTTTCGTTCTGGAATTTCGAAATTTCGATTCACACTGATTTAATAGTGTCTCTAGCGGAAAAACGACAAAAAGTGGCCGACCAAAATGATATTTGTTTATTTATTTATTATTATAAATATGAAAAAAATAAGTTGAAGTTTGATTTGACATACGAAAAGATTTTTTCGACTATATACCCTTGTTCAGTTTCCCGATTCAAATGCATAACAAATTTGGTCATTCGTTTTGAATTTTGTATAAAAAAGAGCCTATTTTTTTAAAGTTATTTTTTTATAAAAACTCTAACCATTACAATTTAATTATATTTTGCATCCCTCACTTTAACAAGAAAATAATACAGTCAGCAAAAGTTGCATTCAACTGTGCTTAAACTAACTGCTTATGCTAGAAATTGGCTAATACAAAATTTCTACCATATAAAATAACTTTATTACTCTTATTATTGGTCACTTTTCAATTTCCTTAAGAAGATGCAGAAATATGTTATTTAAATACACAATACCACAGCCAACTACACACCACTTGCAACCATTCGGATGCCTACAAATAACTGCTAATAATATATTACTGTAATAAGTACTTGCTCGCAACTGTGCGTTCTGAATTAGCCTCTTCTTTTGTTTTCAACCGCATTACGTTAGAGTAGCAGCCTCTTCCGGAGCTTGAGCCTCTTCGTCATCGAAACTGACATGCACCGAACGTCTACTAGCGCCGGTCGGCGCCGACTCGCCCCGAGCACGCATTGCGGACTGCATTTTCTGACACTTCGTTGTGGACTTTCGTCGTCCGCTCGCACACACATTACTATCATTGCGTTGCACTTCGTTCCCTAGCTTGGCTCTTACACTGCTCTGCAACATCGCCAACATCTCATTGTCCGGGCCGCACGGTATGTGCATTTGTATTTGTATTTGTGTCTTTGTAACGGTGCGCGTACTAGAATTAGTGTTGACCATATCGTCACTATAACGGCGATTAGATTGACGTGAGAGTATACTGGACGTGGTCGCATGGCTGCTGGCGGTATTCGAGGTGTTCGTGTTGGTGTTGGTCGCCAAACCAGTTATGGTGCCGGTACGTGCACGTATGCGTTTATAGCGGCCGCAGGTTATTGATGAGACGGCGCTTTGCCACGTGCTTAAAATGAGTCGCAAAAATCCTTTACGAAACTTGGTCGACATCAGATTGTAGAGAATTGGATTGATGCCCGAGTTCAAGTAGAACATGATGCGACAGAAATACAATAGACTGTAGTAACGTTCGACGCCAATCTCGAAGAAGGTCTGCTCCGAACTAAGTATGATCCACATGGTGAGCAGGCGAAAGGGCAGCAGGCAAAGGAAAAATGATAAAACGACAGCGCCCAGCATGAGTACGACTTGTTTGCGCGCCTTTAAGCTCAATTCTGGTTTCGACGGTCTCACACGCAACATTGGACCATTGCTAGATATTAGATTCTTTGCTATAATGGCGTACAGTACCATAAGGATCAGTAGGGGTAGTATAAAGAATACGATTATTGTCATCAAAAAGTATCCGACAGTCCAATTGGTGGTCGCTTGCGTCAAACAGACCGCCACCGATGATCCATCAATGTACTCGACGAATTTGTACTCGGCAACCCAAATAATTGGACTAAAAAATATAGCATATTTGCATGTAGTTTCATTGTAGGGTTCAAGGCTAGGCATAAAGTTACGTATGATTAAGTGCCAATACGAAGCGTATTTCTTTACGGTTTTTTATTACTTACTATAACCTATGACACTAACATATCGGAATTTTCTTCTAAGGATTTAGTATACCGACAATGGCTTAACCGCATTCTCTCTCTGATAATGATTACTCGTCGTCGAATAACTATGAGGAGCTACACGCTCCAAGCTAGCTTTATTCTGATTCAACATCTACCTGTCGGGAAATTTTGCTTCTGATATCGTTTCTGATAGATCAAAATGAGTTTAAATTTATGGCCAACGAGATTGATTGTCTTGATAGTCATTATCGACGAAGTATAAAGTTCGACCTTCAGAAAATTTTCTTAGATTTATGTTTTTGAAGGAAACGATGAAATCTATAAAATTTAAAAAAAAATTAAAAATCTCTTTTCATTACAGAAGATAAGAGAGAGATTCGATATATTTAAACACTTCTCGAAGATTTACTATCAAAACTTATTATTGAATCTAGAAGGTTTTCTGAACCATCAGTAAAGAAAGCGGGAGGAAAACTAATCCACCAAAAAGTTATGTAAAGATACTTTGCCTATGTAACTCATTTCTTCTCAATAATTGATTTAGGAAACAGCTAAAGAGAACCAAATATTTGTACAAGTTCTTTTTCTGACAGTCACAGAGCCGGTAAACCGGACGCGGAAGTGTGCAATTATAGGCCACGTGATAACAACGCCTATTAGAATGGTGATGTGAAGTCAATGGCGACAACAACAGTGGGTGGCAGGAAAGGTCACTGCTCGTAAGCCCTTAATAGCATGCGATTACCTCATTTCCATTGTTTGGGTATGTTTAAGAGCGCGGTCTAACGGCGACAAGCGGCCGCATAAATAATACAAATATAATTTAACTACAAATAAAAAGGGTCGCGGTGATAAAAGTGAAGCAAAAAAACAAAAAATAGAAAACAAAAAACTAAAACATAACCTCAACGCCGGCAAAATGATAAAGGACTAAATTGTCTCTTTACTCTTTTTTTGTTCTTGTACAAAGTTGTCTCTACATTTTTTCAATTTTTGTTCCTCGGTGACTGTAATGGGCACGCGTTGACAGCCGACGGTGATTATGAAAATGGTGACGACTAAAATAATGACAATAGTAAGGGCGATCGGCCGACTTTGACGTGCAAACACAATTTCCATTCAAATATTTTTAAATAGCTACACACATACAAACTTTATTTAGGCACCTTATTTACGCGCTGCTTTGGCTTTGTTGCTTTTTACAAATACATATATACATGTCGGTGTGCGTCTTTAAGACTACGCTTTGATGGCTTTTGCTGGGCATGCTAAATGTATGGACGCATAATAATAAAATCTATATAACCAACAATGGCTGCAAAAATCTTGACAAAGGCATGAAATTAATATTCAAATTACGAGCAATATCAACAAGAATGAATGTAAAATAATTTACAATAAAATCTGCATAAAATTTTACAAGCGCGAAACTAGCAAATACATGTAAATTAATATATATACTTGTATGTAAATATATACATACATATATAGAAGCTAAATTGTTCAGTAAGAATTGCATAAAATTGCAAATTTAAACTATTTATGTATAAATGTAAGATATTTAGTATTTGGCAACTACAAAAAGGAGGCTACAGCTGTTACTACGTTCTTATATATAATTGTACATATGTACAAACTTATATTACTAGTTTATTAATACTAGACTTAGCTATACCACAATAATTGAACTTAATTTGGGGGTAATTCATTTAAGAAATCCGTTGTAATTGAGAACTCGAGGGCACGGAGTGCTATCCAAGTCCGCAATTAATAAGGGAAATAATATGTCAGGTTGGGGTGAAACAGTTACCTTGCCGTAGTATTCATTAATAATATTATAATTAATATAATTAGTGCTTACACGGTTACTAAATGTTTTACTGAACTTTACTCCTTATTTCTGACGAGCGTTCTTAAAGGGTTATATATACTTGGGATATTCAAAAAATATAATTACTTTCTGCATATAATAGGTAGTCGAAAAAGTCTTATCGCATTATCTCATTAGATGTCGTTGCAGTCGTATCTCTCCAGTGCAACCAATCAGATTCTGTCATACCATATTGTGTTGGAAAGATGAGATTTTAAGCTTCATTTAACCAAAAAAAAATTAAAAATTCGGGGAATTTGAAAAAAATTTAAAACTGTTCAAAAATGAGTGAAAATAATGAAGAAATCCGCTATATTTTGAAATTTTCTGTATACAAAAGGAAAGAATGCTACACAAGCCAACAATGAAATTTGTGAACTTTACGGAGACGATGCCGTATCAGTTCGTATATCACAACAATGGTTCGCTCGCTTCCATTCTGGAAATTTCGATGTGAAAGATGCACATCGCTCTGGTCATCCTATCGTTGAATAAGTCGATGAAATTATAGAAAAGATTGACCAGGACCGTCACATAAGCAGCGAAGACATCGCTAAGCAACTTAACATTCATTATCAAACGGTTTTGAACTATTTAAAATAGGCTGGCTACAAAAAAGAGCTCAATGTTTGGGTACCACATAAATTGTCTGTGAAATATTTAATGAACCGAATTAACATCTGCGATTCTTTGCTGAAACGAAATGAAATCGAATCATTTCTGAAGCGAATGGTAACAGAAGACGAAAAGTGGATCAAATACGACAATAATATGCGAAAAAGATCATGGTCCAAGCGTGGTGAAGCTCAACAAATGGTCGCAAAGCCAGGATTGACGCCTCGAAAGGCTATGCTGAGTATTTGGTGGGATTGGAAAGGAATCATCCACTATGAGCTGCTCCAGCCTGTCGAACGCTTGATTCACCATTTTACTGTCAACAACTGATGAGATTGAAGCAAGCAATCGAAAAACAACGGCCAGAACTGATCAACAGAAAGGAAATTTTTTCCATCAGGGCAACGTTAGACCACACAAATCTTTGATGACTCGGCAAAAACTGGGAGAGCTTGGCTGGTAAGTTTTAATGCACCCACCATACAGCCCTGATCTTGCACCATCGGAGTACCATTTGTTTCGGTCAATGCAAAACTCCCTTAATGGAGTAAAGTTCTCTTCAAGAGAACCCTGTGAAAATTACTTGTTGCAGTTTTTCGCCGAGAAACTAGAAAATTTTTACACTGATTGAATAATGTCTCTAGCGGAAAAATGGCAAAAAGTGGGCGACCAAAATGGTACATATTTGGTTCAATAAAGTTCAAAAAAAAAAAAGTTGAAGTTTGGTTAAACCTACGAAAAGACTTTTTCGACTACCAATACATATCGAATATATGTACAATTAAAGAAAATTCTCCGGAAACTTAAATTTGATTCGGAAAATAGTTTCGGAGTTATGACCGTAGATTTTATTTTTTTTTCCTTTTTTTCTCGAATTTTTCGCAGTCGGTGAAGTAACTTTCACTGAAATTTTTGAGCTTTGAATTGAATTGAAAATTTCACACGACATTCTTAGATACGTTTTTCTGTAATTATGGAAGGAATATGATGTTTGGGTTAATTTCTATTATTTAAACAAACGATATTTAAAAAAAAAACAATATTTTTAGAAGCCGCCATTTTGTCTAGAACCAAAATGTTGACTAGTTCTTCGATTGGTATCGTTACTTATCTATAGAAAACAATTTTTCCAATTTCTAGATTTGAGATAATTTTAAGCAATGATACACATTGAATTTTCACGTCAGTTCAATTATTGTGGAAAGGCTTACATGATTTTTCATATTAAAAAAACTCTTACCTGGTAAATACGGCCGCAATTCCCCACGCCAATATGCAAATAAGTATGGCACGCGCCTTGGTGCACACATAACCGGCTTTCAGCGGCTCACATATGGCATAGTAGCGTTCGAATGAAATGGCCAAAATTGTCAGCACGCTGGCGTGTGCGACTGTTAGCTCAACAAATGGCACTGCTTTGCCTGGCGAAGCGGAGGAAGGAGTGTAAATAAACATTTAATTGTAGTAAAACGGTGCATATATACACAAATTATATATCCTCTACATATGTACAAGTGAAATTTAAATTAATTTACATACACATTTCATGGCCCAGCACCCAGGTCTCCGGTGGCGTATTTACCTCGACCAATACGGTTGGCGTGCACACCAGCAGCACCAATAGATCGGCAATGCTGAGATTTGTAAGGAATATATTGGTGGAGTTGCGCATATCTTTGGTTTTCACAATAACAATTGGCACCTAAACGACGTGTGAAGTGACAAGCAAAACGAAAAAGAGCGTGAGTCAAGTCAACTTAACGATTCCGCACTAGATTACTCATACGCAGCGTACAACCCATGTGGGTGCTCGATATTTGAGTAATATTAATGCATACATTTAATTATACATTAGTTTGGGCCACGAAAATAATTTAAAAATTTGACTTAGCTTGAAAGTTTGTATTGGTAAAGTATTTTTGGTTAAAATTTTATAGTTGGTGAGTCCTGAAAGCTGTCAAAATCGGATTTCTTCATAAATTTCTTGCTTCAAGCTAGATTGAATAGTGTTATAAATCATTGAAATGGTAATTTTCATTACTGTAAGCATCTATATTCTAAAGAAGGTATACTAAGTTTGCCAAGAAATTTGTACCACCCAGAAGGAAACATTGATGACTCTATAAAGTATACCATATATAAATGATCGGTGTGACGAGCTGAGTCAATTTAGCTATGTTAGATTAGTCATATTTATCTGAAATTTTGCACAAATCCTTTCCTCTCCAAGATATTGCTCATTTGTCGGAACCGCCGAAAACGGACCACTATAAGATGTAGCTGCTATCTAAAGGAATTGATTAAGGGCGTAGTAAGGTTTTTTTTTGCATTTTTATTTTTTTTTATTTCATACTAATGTACAATATCTTAAGATTATTCTGTGAAAATTTGAGAGCAATTAAAGCAAAATTGACGGAGATATACACTTGTAAGTCTCCGCCCTCCGGTTTGATTGTGAGCGGCTGTGAAACTTTAAACGTGTTTTTCTCACACTTCACTTTTTCTGAGCCGGTGAACTCTGTAGCTCAAAATCTACTGAACCGATCCTTTTGAAATTTTGCACAGTCTTTCTTTACATAAATTGTGAGGTAACGCTGTTGATGTTTTTTTTTTAATTTTAACTTATTTTTAAACAACAAAATTTCTGATTTTTTTGGTGAAAAATCAGTATTTTGAGTTCCGAGCGTTGTAAAAGATTGAAAAATAATTAATTAAAAAAAACTCGGCAGCGTTACCTGAGGAAACTTATCAACTAATCAAATCAACTTGGTTTTTTAATTTCAAATGGTCCAGTCATGAGTTATGCGGTTCACCGCGAATCAATTTTTTTTTGGAAGGTCTGCGAAGATGCTCTGTCAACGGCTCATTTTTTAATATTTTTCTATAAAACTTTCACAGAATATTCTTTAAATATCATATAATTATGCTATAATTATACAAATAAATAAATATTGACTGTATCTTTAAAAAAAATTATTGAAAATATGCTTTTTTCGCTCGAATTAACCTTACTACCCCCTTAAAAACAAATCCTTGTAAGCAAACTTTTTTATTTGACGAGATAATTTTACGAAATTTGGCACAGATTATTATAAAAGAGAATCCTACAATCTGCGAACGAATTGTTCAGGTCGGAGCAATGTGGCAGATCGCTGTTATATAAACAAAATGAAGTACTCATGTGGAAACCTATTTATTTGACAAAATTTATTCACGAAATTCGGTATAAATTATTGTACAAGAGAATACTACAATCTACGAACGAATTGTTCAGTTCGGACGAATATCAACTTTAAAAGGCATTAAGAAAATCTGATTCACCATTTAATATGCAGTACAAATTAAAGAGTTAGGAAGATAATCCGATTCTGACTTAAAATCATATCAAAAAACCATCTCAAACTACTTGAAGTGGGTTGGGGGATTATTACTGAGTATTTGTCATCACATGAAAACCGACCAACACTAATACTCAAACATGCATATACTTTTGGTGCGGTAAATGCTCACCATAATGTTGCCAATAACACCCAGCGTCATGATTGCTATGCAAAAGCACATGGCTGTGTTGCGTATGTAAGCGGGAATCTGTGGCACTTCGACAATCTCCTGCACGGCGGACACATTGGCAGTGGTGCTGGCGCCATCGAAGAGCAGTGGAGCGGTGGTGTCGCTCGCCACGGTTTCACTGTTTTCACTGGCGGTGGCAACAGATTTAACGGTAGTTGTGGTGTCGAAAAGCGTTGCAGTTGGTATGAGCTGAAGCGCGACTGTAGTTTCGATAATGGGTTGTTGTACATGATAAGCATTGCCATTGATATTGTAGTCATCGCTGTGGGGAAGCGTTGCGTGGCAGTCAACATTTCGTTGTGTCTTAAGAGCGCAGGGGTCCACGCTGTTGTTGGTGTTCGCACCCGCTTTCCGGTTAGCTAAACCATTAACGACACCGATACCACCGACGGCAACAGCGACTCGCACGTCATTGCCACTTGCAGTGGAAACCTTCGGCAATGCCGCTGCTGCTACGAAACTATTTGACGCAAAACAGCAGAGGAGCAGCACAGCACTGACAAACGCGTGGGTGAAATTAAAAGTTTCACGATTACAGTTTTGGGATTGATTTCGTTTCGCTTTACAACCGCCCAAATGAAATGTATTGACGTAATGGCAGGTTGTTGTTGTTGTTATTGTTTTCGTTGTTGTTGCCGCTGCAGTTGCTGCTTCCACCACCGCTCCTGCTACTGGACCGCGAAACGGTTTCTTTGCTTGAACCGAAATGCTCGTGTCACGTGTCTTCACCCGAATTGATCTCGTCTTTGTTGTTTGCTTAAATGTTGTTGTCACCTCTGCAGCCACCGCTGCGTGTGTTGCCAGCGATGCGTGTCCCGTAAAATTCCAATGTGCTGATATGTAAGCCCGTTTGCTCTTGCTGTGTAACCTCGTTGTTGCTGCCGTTGTTGTTATTGTTTTTTGTTGTTGCTGTTAAAAGAGCGCATTGGTAATTAAATACAACGCAACATTATCACATTCACACGACGCAACGTGTGTCTAATGCATTCGCACTTGCGGCCGGAAGCACTTGACTACACACACACACGCATGGTGCTGTAGATCGGCGTTTGTGTGTGTGTGTGTGAACTCCCGCTGTTTGTCCGAATACTATGCAAGTTTTCTGTGGAAAAAATTATGTGCTGTCATTCGCTTCGAATTATCGGGAAAGCGTGCAATAATTTCCTCTCATTTCTAATTCATTTGTATTTATTTATGATGAGGTAGAAATGGTGACATTAATGCTCTCCGGCGGTAGGTCTGTTGTGCAGCTAATCAGATTACGCTTACGCATATGTTTTCTGTGGCAATGAATGAATTAATTTATGTCATTCTCTTTGTAGAACTTAATTAGTAGTTCAACCTTCCAAAGAACTCAGCGGCCTGCAAGGAGTCAGCAGTTTCCTCGTTAGCTGGAAAGTTGAGTAAACGGAAAGTAATTTTTATTAGAGTACATACTAAATTACACATATGTATAGCAAAAAATAATTTTTATTTTCACATAAAATGAAATATGAGTACATATGTATACACCAGGCAATGGTAGGTATACTATATATGTATGGTATTGATATTGTTAAGTGACTTTTTATCGTTTTGGAGTATTTGTTATTAACCAATTTATAATGGAATTTCGCGTCGATTGCATCCAAGAGAAACACGCTTACTATTTTGTTTTAGGATATATCACTTTAGCGAGCAATAAAAGAACAGAAAAGTCGTATGTTCTTTCTTTATATAAATAGCTGGGTTTCACTGAACTATCAATGGTTCATGCGCTGTCGATAGTTTCTTCTGGATGAATATCGATCGTAAGAGATTCAGTGAGCTCTTTGCTCTCAGTAAGGCCAGCCTCTCCTTGATTGTGGGGGTTTTAACACTGCTCTATGGGCGGTAAGTTGTAGAATCTTACCAGATGCCAACTGCAAAAGCGGTCTATAAGAAGAGGAGGTGGAATCATCTCAGAACTTCCTTTTTGATTGTCCAGCGTCTGTGAGATCAAGCTTAAGGCATGTGGGAGCTCACACTTTCAGATGGTCCACCGAACTGTTGACTTACATATATGTTCGAATTGCAGAGTCCTATTTTCATGGCACAACAAAGGATAGCATATAGTAGACAAAGTGCAATCTTTAGATCACCCATTAAACCTAACATAACCTAATTTCTGTATATTAATATTCGGCGCGTAGAAACTTAGGTTCATATTACATTCCGACTTTATCTTTAATTTCTTAATACCTAAATCATCTATTATAAGGTTAATAGAAAGAAGGCATAATTTTGGTCTGATTCTACGCATTATCAAAGTGTATTGAGGAGAAATTTTATATTCAAAGTTTTGTAAAAGGTCTCCGAAACTTTATAAAATTTTTAAATTTGTGAATTTAAGCAAAAATTGTCATATATTTTAGTGAACTTGATCCGGCAAACAGTTTCGCCGATTTGAGTGATTTGTTAAAATTTAATTCTTTAAACTATTTTTTCTCAAAACGCTGTGTTTCGCATGACCTGCTTAGAATATTTGTCATATAATTACCGAAGGAATAAAATTTTTAATAATAATTTGTCAGAGGGCCTTAACAAATTATTTTAAGAGAAATAGAGTTTTTTGCAAAGCCGCCATTTTGTCTAAAATAGAAATTTAAACTAGCCCCTCGAACATTACTTCTATTCATCTAAAGTAATAATCATATTTTTGTGCTTTGGATTTGGGATACTTTAAATATAAAAATATTTCTTACACTATTTCTCGAAAGTCCAACTGAATATCGGCATGGTATCACTAAAAATGAATCGTCATTTTTGAAGTTTATAAAATTTTTAAAAATTAAAAAAACGCGTTTTCCTCACATGCAACTGCTTATAATCCCTTAAAGTGACCGTTGCCACATTTATTGCCCAACTTTTCTATTTTATTCAAATTCCAATAATTTTTATTGTGTTTTAACTTGTGCCATATCTGGCTTAAATATTTAAAATAGTTTGCTTCACTTTTCGTGTTAATTTAGTCTCGCCAGCCAATAAGATATCCTCTTACGCTGCATCTAAGTAGATGTGTTTATATATATTTATATATTCTTAAACAACATACATTTATACATAAGTCTAGCAAAGCTTAATTACTATTATTTCGCATTCATGTCCCATGAGTTATATACCAATTATCCTGATTTTTGGATAGTTTATCTCGGCCAGTAATCGTTAATTACCACTGGTTTTGTAATAAACAAAGTCACAACCGCAACAGAATTACTGAATTAAAGTTGCGGTGAAATCAAACGTATTAGGGTGTGATGAATATATTAACGATGAACTTTTCGGAATCCAATTTCTATTTAGAGTTAAGGTATTTTTTGCTTATAAATATAAAACTCTTAATAATAAAATATAAAATAAATTAAAATAAAAATAGAGGTAACCAAAAATATACAGAGAGATAATAATAATTTTATGAAAACTTATCTTACTAAATTTTATTTTAAATAAAAGCTAGAGATAATTTTTTCGAAAAGTTCTAGAAGTATATTTTTTAACGTATATGGTACCACCTTAATTATTTGTGTCTCTCTTATGTGCCCATAAAGAAATCGCCGTACTATAATACTTACGTTTCACATACATATCCAAATACCCTTATCATTACACATATGTACATACACATGCACACATAACAATATGTATGCATTACATACTTGCTCGGGTGAACAAACAACTCGTACACGCTTATATGGACTTAAATACTTATTTTATATATGACAAACACTTGAGCATATCTGCTGCTTCTTCTGCCCGGCACTTGAAGAAATGTATTACAGTTTTTGGAGGAAAAAAGATTTTTATGGCACGATAGTGACAGCGGTAAAGATTGGAGGGAATTTATAGACGACACCCTATAATAAAATTAACATTGCAATTGCTGGAAGTAGACATATGGGCAAATGTATCCACACGCCACTTTACTCCAAGCACTCGCATGTACACTTGCATCTACAAATATATTTTCACATCCAATCAAACATATCTAATCAATTTATCGCTCCATAATAGTCCCATCAGGATTTTATTTTCACGCATTCACACGTTCATTGACAATTGGGATCTCTGAAATTTCACACTAGTAAACAAAGACAGAGTTTTTTGGTTATTTTTTGTTCTTTTTTTGCATTTAAAGCAATTTAGCATATTAAAGTTATTCATAGAATTTTTTTTAGTAATAATATCAGCCTAAAAACATTGATTAATGATAGCTGCAGCGAAGCTAGATAGCCGAGTATATTTCAAACATCAATTTTAATAGTTGATTTTTCAAAAAAATTGTTTGCACATATAATTTTTTAATATGTAAAATATTGTAGCCTTGACATTTATAATAAAATTACATACCATAAATCAATTTGCAGTGTGTTTTCATGCTATAAATGTCTGTGCAAGATTTCATCACCTCTTAATGGCGTATAGATTTATAAATAAAAAAGTCATTAATGTCAAATAAAAATCTCTATAAATTTTACCAAAATTTAGAACTCAACTATTAGGTGGTGAACAAAGCACCTAACACTGCATTTTGTTTTATATAAACATGTATAAATATTCATATACATATAGTAATGTAGTAGAATGAGCGACGAGCGCTGCGTATGAGTAACTTTTTACTCAAATTATCATTTAGTTATTTGTGTATTTGTGTTAGTATTCTTAGTAAAGTATTCCGCCAGTTGTCTCGTATTGAGATTTATATAATTTTATCCGAGAATTTTTTCTAATTAAAAATAAAATGGTGCGCTCAAATTGGAAAGCAGATAAAATTAAGACATATTGGTAGTCGAAAAAGTCTTTTCGCATTTCTAATCAAACTTCAACTTAAATATTTTTTTATTTATAATAATAAATAAATAAATAAATTTGCACAATTTTGGTCGACCACTTTTAGCCATTTTTCCGTTAGAGACATTATTTCATCAGTGTAAATCGAAATTTCAAAATTTCCAGAACGGAAGCGGTGAACCAATGTTGTGCTACACGAACTGAAACATCATCGTCTTCGTAAACTTCACAAATTTGGCTTGCGTGGCATTCTTCCCATTTTTACACAAAATTTCAAAATATAACGAATTTCTTCATTTTTTTCACTAATTTTTGAACAGCTGTAACTATTTTCGACTTCCCCGAATTTAATTTCTGGTTAAATGAAGCTAAGAATCCCACTTTTCCGACACTATATGGTATGACACAATGTGATTGGTAGCAATGGAGATATACGACTGCAACGACATCTATTAACAAAATACGAAAAGACTTTTTCGACTACCCAATATTATGGATATATTTACTACCTTAGCAATCTCTAATTAAAATAAACGGTAATAAATGATAACATTATTTGACAAATATTAAAATTTATTCTACGATCGCTAAATTTTAAACTTTTTATAATCGAGTTCTTGGAAATTTTCGAATGATTGCATGTCTTGCAAGTAGTCAGCATTTTTTGGCGACTTTTTATTGAAATCCAGTTACCAAACTAATTTTAGGTTAAATTTACTACATTACAAAATAATAATAAAAAATTGGTTGTTAGACAGTTCAAAAAATTTCTCCCCAAGTATGAGTATCTAATATCAAGAGGTGAGACCTTCGCTTTCCAATTTCCTCTTTTTTCCTAATTATTGCAAAACAATTCATATCTCGTTATGAGCTATTTGAAAAAATATCTAGTATTTTTATATTAAAAAAAAAATGAATTATCTACAAAAATGGTCTCCCTCAACTTTTTCGTAAACATCACTGTTAGAAAATTATTGAAACAACCAAACCATCTAAGTTAATTGTCGCTTCATTTGTGGTAACCGCAGCTTTAACTGTCACTCAAGCATAATCCACTGGTCCAACGAATAATACACATCCTCGCAGCTGCTCTCGGACAGCTGAGGTTTGTGTACCTCAATTAAAGTGAAAGCAATTGAGCGCATAAGGTTTTTGGTGTAAGAACACCCATTTGAATGCAAAAACTCGATTGCAGACACTTAAGGAGAAGAAATAAATGCAAAGAGAACGCAGAACTCCTGCATTGATCATTGTCACATTTGCTGCTTAATTAAATCAATTGGAAACTATTATTCTTTGCCACTTTGTGCTCCTCAAGGCGACAACCACAAACACACACACATACAGACACACTTTAGCAAATAAATATATGCATGCGAAGCAATAAAAAATGAAATTCGTTTATGCTCACCGCCCCTCCAGTTCACCTTAAAACGAATATAAAACGCAGAGGCACAACTGAGGGTGCTGAGGTCATTTAAGGCGCTGGGTTCGCCGTCATTGTTCAATGATGGATGAAATTGTAGCCGCATTGCTAATGTATGTATGTATGCGTGTAGGAAACGCAGTGCTTTAGAAAGCAAGAAAGCAAACCGCAAAGGCGGCAACTAATATATCTATTGAGGCACAAATGAGCGCTGGGTGTGCTTCTCAAGGACGCTGGCAGACGCATAGCCTTGAGTGCGTTGGTAGGCCTTTGGAGTGTGCGGCGTTTTCCCGCACAAGCGCCGAAATTTATGTACATATATATATTTTTAACTAAATACAAATATAAGCGGAAAGATGTCGGTGTGCTCTCACATTAGCTCTGTTCTGTTGTGATGCGATAAGTGTTTCAGCGTTCATTGAAATGATAACATTTACGCAACTTTGCCACACTTTCTTCTTAGCTTACATACTTTCGTATTTATATATTTGTAGGCGTGTACGAATTTCGCTCAGCTTGCTTTATCAAGACAAGCTTTTGGGATAAGAGATTTACCGTTCATGTGCTTGCGGTTAGCTGGAGCGTTAAACTAAGCGCGTTCTCTTTACTTGCTTGGATGATAGTTCTCGTATGAAAAGTTTGCCTATCTGGGTCTTTACGAATAATACCACATGGTTACTAACATTATCAGTGAGCTTATTTTGGCAACTGTTATTGAAGAATTTTTATTGCCTCTTTGAAATGGTCTAAAAAATATGCGCGAATATAAAAACTATTGACACTTGGGTGTTATAGTGAAGTCGGAAGGCAGCTGTTTTCGTTGGTATTTGGTGTTGGTGAATTTCATTTTGAGACATAGAAACAAGAGTCACTGCGGTTTTCTATGAATTGAATGCTTTTTCACTCCTTTTCATTTTCTCAACTAAACGCTTTTCCTGAATAAACACTACTATATTTCTTTACTTTCTTGATTAAAATCAACAATCTTGAAAATTTCACAACGTTCAATTAGAGCAGTAAAAAGTCTAATATTTCTAGGAAGTCAAATAAATCGAAGTCTAAGTCCAGATCCCGTCCACGTTATTAAGCTGAATCGATCTTTTTAAGGTTTGTTCAGATTCTAAATCGAATCGAAGAAAATGGCACAATAACTATGACCATAGCAAGTTATCATTGAGGTCCGACCAATACATACACAAGTGAAGTGTGATACAATGCTTAAGACCAGACAGCTCGTGATTTTATAAATATATTTTTTCCCCGTAGTTCCTAGGTGGAACATAAAGCCTCAATAAACAAGTTATAATTAATTTTATTTAAAGCTATGCATTTAATTTCTCTCCAAGAATAACCACTTCTCTTGCTTCTGCTTCGACTTCCCGTCTCCAGGTGCTGGCTAGTCTCCCGCGTCTTCGGCTTCCTTGCGGATTCCAATCTTTTCGCTGTATGAACTTTCGCATAATGAACTTTGGCAAAATTGGCAATACAACCGAGAAAGGGAGACCCATGAGGAAGTAAACACAACGGTTTTATTCACCTATATAGAAAAGTGCACCAATAGTTCTGTGATCGACTTGACGCGCCTACCCAGTTTCAACCATACCAACCATTACCACAGCATAACTCATAACAATAATTCTTGAATCGCTTCCGTCATGATGATGAATCTCACCTTATTTGGCGACGAAAAAGTACTCTTCCACCATGACAGCGAACGTACTATGATGAGAAATAAGTCGTCATTATTGCAAAATTTTGTATTTCATAAAAAAATCTTCGTAGTTAATTATCTGCAATCTGTAGCGCCCACCGAGATGTAAATGTAAATTTGTTTGAAGATTGGTCAATCATAATACAAACTCGGATGTTTAATATTGGCTGCCCCAGGCGATCACGTAAAACTGCTTCTATTATTTTAGAGCTTTTCCGCGGTCGCAATTTGAATTGACTATAAATAGCGTGACATTAAACACCCTCACCATTGGGTGGTTGTCCACTTCCAGCGACGAATTCGCGCCCTGAGTTTAAATATGGATTATGAATGAAGCATAGTTCCCATACTCTGCATTTCCGATTTCCGCAAAATATTAGCGCGTTGACCATTCGGGTTGACTTTTCCAGAACGCCAAGGGGTGGTTAATATGATGAATATGATAACAAGTAGATTTGTTTGCTAGCGTGTATTTGAACTTCACTGCGTAATAATCATCGATTGCACATGAACTACATACATACATATATTTGTATTCCCAGCGCGTGGGTGTGTTTGATAACAGAGCTCTCGAGTGAAACACAGAATACATATTCTGCAGCAGGATATGTTCGTTCGTTGCAATGACCGCAATTGGTTGCAACTATAAAATTAGAAATAACCGTTGTAGCTTCTGGCTGACAAGTTAAGCTGTTGGATGTGTTACGAAGTTCAGCGGGAAACGGGGGTGCAAAAATGGCGAACAATTTAAAATTATTGAACGACAAATTTATAACCAATTGGAAACGTGTGCAGGGGATAAAAACGAACGAAGTCAAGTGTAGAGCAAACAAGCTTAGCAGCGAAACAAAAAGTAAAGAAAAAACTCAATAAAAGTCAAAACAAAAGCAAAAGTCACAAATTGCAGCAGCAATTGTTTGCACTCAGTGCTTAAGCACTTCAAATGCACATACACACATATATGTATTATAGTACAGCAGATGTACTTGTATATAGTTGCAGTAGTTAGTGACATGTGGCATGTGGCAGTGTGCAATACAAGTCGTGCAGTGTTTAAATAATTGCGGTTTTGTCTCGCCCACAATGGTGTTTTAATGTTGCCACCCTTCCTCGTTGGTCAACTGCAATCGAATCGTTGTCGTTCCAATGTTTTACTGGCTTGGAGGTTCTGCATTGAACTTTGTGTGTTGTGGCACGGCGTGTGGAGCTGATGACAATGTACACAGATGTGGTGAATTGAATTTTATATTGAATTTTTAACTTTGAAGAGCTTAAAGAACAGAAAACTGCATTGAGCTTAAAATAGAATAACAATAAGAGTAATAATGAAAGCAATAAGGCTTTGAATAAGTACAAGTCACACTTGCAAATAAGCAAGTAACATGACATAATGATGTGACATTTTTAATTATCTTAGGAGCTATTTTATGTAATGTCATTTTCACAGTATTCACAATTGGATATTATTTGTATGCTGTGGTGTAATAGGTACATATGTATATCCCAATAGTAATCCCTTTATAAGCACATACGATATCCTGGATGGGCTAAAGAAAAAGTTCAGCCGAGTGGAAGTCTACTTCAGTTGAGCTACTTTAGCTGAAAATAATTATATATGCTGTTCCAAAATAAAATTATGAATTAAGTTAAAACTGCTGAACTTCTGAATTTAATGACAGTTTGAATGGCAGCTACATGCTTTAGTCATCCAATTTTAACAATTTGTTCGAATATTATAGCATTGTCTTGAAAAATAATTTGTATCGAGTTTCGTGAAGAAATCCTGTCAAATGAAAAAGTTTTCCGTACAAGGATTCGATTTTGATCGGTTAGTTTATATGATAGTAATGCGCTATAGTGGTTCGATCTAAATAATATGCTTAGGGATTATATTATTTCCTTGGACAATAATCGATGCCAAATTTTGATATAAGATATCTTGTCAAAGAAAAACGTTTTGCTTATAAGAACTTGCTAAAGATTAGTCAGTTTGTAAGGCAGCTAAATACTACAGTGATCCGTTATAGGCGATTCTAATAAATGAGCAATAATGTGATGTAGAGAAAAGGTTATGTGCAAAATTTCAGATCGATATCTCCAAAATTAAGGGACTCTTTCGCGTAAATGAAGTGTCAGACAAGGTGACTCCCTTTCGTGTGACTTCTTCAACGTACTTTTGAAGAAAATAATTCGAGCTGCAGAACTAAACAGAGAAGATACCATCTTCTACAAGAGTTTACAACTGTTGGTGTATGTCGATGATATTTGATATCAACTTTTAGACTTCACCCTTTAAAATTATAATTGCGTTTTCAACCAAACCTTACCTAATTTAATCGAACCCAACATAATCTCGGCACTCCTTATAATTTTAGCTAAATTAACTAAAGTCAGTTTACAAAATTCTTGTTAAAATAAAAATTAACTATTATCTAGACTGGTAATATAATGGTATGATCTATTTCAAAATCTAAGGTTCCCTAACCAAAATATTTTATTGACTCTCGATGTAAACATGATATAATTTAAGGCAGTTTCATTATCTTCAGCATAAAAAGCTGACTATTTGTAAATAAAGATAAATTAAATTAAATAAATCCTTGAAAATTTATAGAATACTGTAAAATTGTTGCTGCTTTTTATACTTTTATGATAAAATGCAGAATATCATCACATTTCTGATTAGATTTTTTCTCTCTCCCTCTCAAATTTTACCATCAATAACCAAAAGAAATTGCTGATGTCCTATACAACCCTGCCTGAATGACGGTTATCCGCCTCAGCATATCACAATTTGCATTTTCCTTTCAACTAGGATAAGAAAAATTGCAAGAACTTTATCTTTAAATATTGTTCATGTTGATTATTAAGTAAATCAAGCATAATAAACAACTCGCAATTACTTAAAAAGTCTAAGCTACACAGTACAAGTGTTTTATGTTTTAGATATCAAGACTCTCCCCTTGTTTCTTTGCTGCAAACACACTATGTGAGCATTGCGTTTAAGTACGTTGGCATATAAATATACTTAGGCACTCACTCAAACTCAATAACTCAGCTGCATTTGCGCCGGTAATTGCCCTCGTAAATTTTATTATTACATCATTAACACACGCCCGATCGTGGACTGGAGGCCGGTGCAGTGTTGATAGCAGCTGTTGAAATGAAATTTTTTAAACACGCCACGGTCCGGCAATTGTCATTGGAATGTGCTTTAGCCGCTTGAGCACTTACAGCCGGACAAGTGAGCGCTCAATGCACCACCGCACCACCCCCCTCGTAAACACTCTCTAAAAGATACGCGTTTTTATGTACGAGTACTTCCGTTGTTTTCATTTACCACATCGTCATCTCTGACTTCGTCACTACTTCAAAGTCAGGCAGACGCTGCACACACTCACACACCGGTATGCATACGTATTTGTATATAGGCGAGTTTGTTTTGACTTTAGAGCAAGTGTGCGAGCAGAAAAAAAACTTGCGAAAAACAAAAACTCGTAATTACGCCTTGGCAATGGTCCAAATGCATTGTGAGCATATAAAAATAAAAAAAATAAATCCAATAAAATTGCCATTAAAAGCTTTCTGCGAATTTTTTGTATATTTTTTTGATTTCCTTTCAGGTTTGGTTGCAATACAGGTTTTCGAATTGCAGTTACGCACAGATCTTATTGATAAAGTTGAGTATTTTTTTTATGACTCGATGGAATTTCAGTAAAATGTTTATGCTAATAATTGCATAGTTAAGACTGATAGGTGTGTGTTTGCATGCTAGTGAACGATCAGCACTTAAGACAGACGCAAATCAGTTTTGTATTTACGTTATAGAGGAGAAAGAGGATGAAAAGGGAGAATGTCGTCCAATGTTGTCCATTTCAACTCCCACTGTTGCTAAGTGAAGAAAACGCGTTGCCACAGTGTTCGAAAGAAAACAACAAATCTTCCCGATTTTTTTCGATTATTTTCTGCAAAGAGCCCAACTCTCTCCACTACTAAATCTAAAAAATGCTTCCTATTCATGAACTGGACGAAAGAAATAGGACAAAATATTAATATTATGGTCGATGCCATTCAAATGTGTACTGTTAGCAACAACAGAGCAACAAAAAACTACATTCGGTACAATAACAGGATACCTCTTGATGTCTGCCATCGAACACTTACACAGTTAGGGCAGTATGCTTCCGGTTACGAAACACAACGAACTCTTTTCAAGCAGTTCTTCAAGGTAACTGTCCTTTATTACGTCGACGACATTAGCACACATTACCGACTAGACTACAGGGTTTGTTCGGAAGGTAATTGGACTGATTTTCTTTCGCTACGGAGTTCCTAGCTAACGAACGAGCGACTGGTCAGTTGTCTCCGAACAGCTTGAGAGTTAGGACAAACATTTTTGCACGTCGTGTTTTTGTGAGTGGTGCAAGCCGAAAATGCAGCGTTCGTTAGAGGAGAGGTACGCGATTAAATTCTATGTGAAACTCGGTAAATCTGCGACAGAGACGTTTGATATGATCAAGCAGGTTTAACCAAATCTTGCTCTAGCAAGATGTGGTGTGTTTCGGTGGCACCAGGTATTTTTGGAGGACCGGGAAGGGGTCGCTGATGAATGAGCAAATCCAAAGTGAAAACGACGCTTATTGTATTTTTTGACATCAAAGGCATCGTCCACCATGAATTTGTTCCTCTTGGACAAACCGTCATCGCCAAGGTTTACGTGGAAGTCCTCAAGAGACGAAAACGAATGGTCAATCGGGTCCGACAAAACATCGCAGCCAATTGGAAGTTGCGCCACGGCAACGCCCCGGCTCACACCGCCTTCCTTTTGAACAGCTACCTAACAAAGGACGACATCCCAACGCTTCCGCAGCCGTCCTACAGCTCAGATGAGGCACCCTCGGAATTTTTATACTCTCGCAAAAAAGTTGCTAAGGAGAGTAATATAGTTTTGTTCACATAACGGTTGTTTGTAAGTCCTAAAACTAAAAGAGTCAGATATAGGGTTATATACACAAGTGATCAGGGTGACGAGTAGAGTTGAAATCCGGATGTCTGTCTGTCCGTCCGTCCGTGCAAGCTGTAACTTGAGTAAAAATTGAGATATCATGATGAAGCTTGGTACACGTATTTATTGGCTCCATATGAAGGTTAAGTTCGAAGATGGGCAAAATCGGCGCACTGCCACGCCCACAAAATGGCGGAAACCGAAAACCTATAAAGTGTCATAACTAAGCCATAAATAAAGATATTAGGGAAGGGTATATTTGGACGTAATTTTTTTGGAAAAGTGGGCGTGGCCCCGCCCCTACTAAGTTTTTTGTACATATCTCGGAAACTACTATAGCTATGTTAACCAAACCCTATTGAGTCGTCTCCTTCAGGCATTTCCATACACAGTTCAAAAATGGAAGAAATCGGATAATAACCACGCCCACCTCCCATACAAAGGTTATGTTGAAAATGACTAAAAAGTGCGTTAACCGACTAACAAAAAACGTTAGAAACACACCCAGGCTTTTTTTAAAAATTGAAAATGGGCGTGGCGTCGCCCACTTATGGACCAAAAACCATATCTCAGGAACTACTATACCGATTTCAATCAAATTCGGTATATAACATTTTCTTAACACCCTGATGACGTGTACGAAATATGGGTGAAATCGGTTAACAACCACGCCTTCTTCCAATATAACGCTATTTTTATTTTTAATTATTAAGGTATCATACTTATCTATTTTGTTTTACTCTGTATGTAGGCTAATTCTTTCGAAATTTGACAATAGAATTTCATGGCATATAATTCTACGAAAATATTCTGGAACAAAGGCGAGAAATTGTACATAATAATACTGCTATATAATACATCAGAGGGAAGCGCCAAAAAAGCATTTTGTTTGTTTTTTCACTTAAATATGCCCGCCAGTTTGTATAATAATAAAAGTATTGATTTAAGAAGCATAATTCTGAACTGTCTGCGGTTTCAGTATTTGGTTTTCAATAAAATAAATGGGCATAGTTCGTCTCTTATGTGTAAACAAGCTCGGCAGGTGGTATTGGCTGGCGCCCACTTTGGCGTTTCTATGTTTGTGTGTATGTATGCGTACAAAGAGTATATATAGTATGTATAGTATGGTGTTTTATGTATAGTTAATGCTAATTTGTACTTTACATTAAGCAAATTACTTTATTTATTTCTCTTATGACGTACATATGTATGTATGTATATGTGCGTTTACATATATTTTGAGTCAATTACTTTGTTGGTTTCAGTAATTATCCTCCGTTTAAATACTCATAAGCCTAATTAAGAAATTAATTTGTGGCAAACTTTGATCATTAAGCAGAAAGCCGTGGAAATTATAAAATGTTAAACAATTTAATTTAAGTCATTTTGTTTGTTTATATTTTACAAGTCAGTTTGTTGTGCTTTTACGGCCACCTCGTTAACGCCCACGAAACATTTGGCGCATGTACGCGATTGCATAGTGGCATACACATAGAAATATACATACGTACTTATGTACATGCATGTGTGCATATGTGTATGTACTTTGATTGGGGTGTGCAAGTAATGTTGTTTGTACAGGATAGATGATGATAATTATCTTAATGACCTAAAATAATCTACTAACGCATATTTAAATACATTTAAGGCATAAAAATAGACGGAAATCAAAGGAAGATACTTGCACACACATATATGTACATATATTTGTGAGTATACTTATGTACATATATGTAAACTAATTAATGTCAACAACAGCTTGAGCATAGTGTTCCAATGGAAATACCACTGGGAATGGCTTTAATCATTAAGACTTTACCCTAATTACTGCGAAGAGTTAGAAAATAGATTTAAATCGTTAATCAAGACTTCGTTCGTTTATTTGGTTGTGTCGTTGCCGAAAATTTTTAATTCGGTAGGAGTGAAATTTAGCAGTTTAACCAAATTTAATCTATGTAATCCCTAAAGCGTCCCGAAAATATTATTATTTTAAAAATTGCTTCAGAGATATAGAATATTTTCCAAAAAATGAAATTAGAATCTAAGAGTATTTAGAAAAAGTTTAACACAAACTGGGCTCAATGTTCGGTTCGCGAATGGTTTGGAACAGTACTTCTGCTGAGAAGTTTATAGTACATAACTGAGCGAATATAGCTTTGTTGTAAAAGAGGTTTTCCTGAAGCGATGTTATTGTCAAGTGGCATTAACTATGTTTGAAAGCGATACCTGAAAATAAAAGAAATAATTTAACTCTACAAATACTAATTTGGGGACTTTGTTTCATTTATCGTTTTGAATAAACCAAATTGGCCATTGCATCGAAGAAATTACTCCGACCAGGGCAACATGTAGATTTCGACTTAAATCGCTAAGGATTGCAAAGCATACTTCTTCTGCCATATATTTAAGAGTTTTTTTTAATATCCTGTATTATATCTAAATATTTTTTTGTATAAAAAATATACTTGGATTATACATGATCATAATATCCTTCATAATATTAGAAAGCTTGTTGATTACATCAGAGAAGGTATATGTTCAACGAACATATTGCGCAACTGCCAAAAAAGTTTTCTCTTAATGTTTTCAATTCCTGTTTTCTTATTTTTTTAATTATTTTTTTCCTGTGAGACTGCAAGATCCTTCTGGTCTTTTGCAAAACGCAGAAAATCCTTTGAACTAATTGCTCTCAGTAAGGTTCATCTTACCGCAATCGTAGGAATCCAATAAGTGTACATGCTGAAAATATTGTTGAATGCTAGCTGTCTAAGTTTTATGGTAGACGAAGGAAGAAAACTTTCTCTCACCAACTTTCGCAAGACGGTAATATCAGCCGCTTCTTCGAATTTGGCAGTTTTCAGTTGAAAGTAGAAATCGTTTTTGGATCTAAAAGTTCTAACCCAACCTTGCATCTAAAAGCCATTAGAAATTGACAACTTTGAATTCAACATAAGAGAAATTGTGGATGTCTCATAAGAGAGATAAATCGGATTGTCAACCTATCTACAGCTCTCATCTACGACATTTCACCACTCGCTCTTTTAGCGCTGCTCTTTTGACAAAACGTGACATGCAAAAGGAACAATAAATTTATGAAGTACACTTGCTACAAGAAAGGGTGCGGATACCTTACAGATTTGAGATGAGTTTTACCATTGCGAGACTTTGGACTAAAAGGTTAGTGAAATGTCTTTTGTTCATCAAAGAAAAAAGCGCATTACACTGCGCAGTCATGAGATAACTTGGATTGCTAAGCAAGTTCTGTCAGCTTATTTCAACAAGTGGTATGAAATTTTCGGTTCCCCACTCTCTAATGCTAGGCGAATCGAAGACAACTTATACGAATATGTGCTTTGCCAGCTTAGAATTGCAGATTTAATTCTTCAAGGGGTGAAACAATCTGATACATTGATAATATTAATTAATTTCATAAGGCTAGTAAATTGCTTTTTAACAGTTTAATAAAAGAATCATAATAAAGAAGCCAGAAACAATTCTCTTATATAAGGATCAATCAGCCCACGACTTAGACTAAGTATCCTCTGGGTAGTCAAAAACATCCGTTTAAAGGCGATCTAAGGTGAAGAGGCGAATCATCCGTCCACAGGATTGTGCGCTGGGTTTGGGACCCGCAACGTAAAAAAATACCCTCGTAAAAAATTCCCCTAATAAAGAGGACACGATTGACTTCGCTGTTTTAAACTCGGCTATAACGAAGTTGATTTGTTATATTTTGTATGTCGATATTATTCGAAAATAAATTTCTTGAACTTAGACATAGAGTTCGGACACGAAAATTAAGCGAAGAATACCTAAATATTAAAAAAAAATTGAAAATACATATTTAATCCAAGTAAGTGTCTTATGAGTACTTTTCAAAAGAGAAATAAAATTACATGCCGACAGAAAGACCAGCAGACATAGACAACAAAGGAAAACCTATTGGTTTCGGTCGGAAAATAGAGTACATTGATGATACATCAAACAAGCATTCTCTTCGTGCCTCTGCTCTTCACGTTAAACAATAAAAATATAAGGAACGAACTCCTAACCAAAGAGGCGGTCTGATTTTTCATTAATTAAAAAGCGAAATATGCCTATCTAGTACACACACAAGGAAAGTCTGTTTGTAAAATTTTCCACTAATAATTATTTCTGGTTCTTTCAAATTGCTGACATGCTGAATTTCGCACAATCGACATTTCTCACTTTTCACTTCTTTACAAACTCACACACGCACGCACACACTTAGAGGCAACCGCGTAGTTCTCGCCTGCAATTAAAGCTATTAGGTATAATTTTATTGACAATTAACCCCAACACAATTCCGCACAATGATTTTACTTCATCAGCATTTTGCAATTAATTGTGCCAACAATGTTGAAGACAACAAGAAAAATTAAGTGCGCAAAAAGCCTGCAGCAAACCGAAGCGAATTGGCCATGGCCAACTGTGTGCTGATGATGACTCCTGTGACGGCAGCAAAGAGATTTGATTTTGTTTTGGCTGGCGAAATTGCGAAAACAGAAATTTCTGGCCAGCTGGTCCTTCCAGCAGTGGACTTGTTATAATAATAGCAATACAATTGTCTCTGTACATATGTACATAGTATGTACTACATACATATGTATGCTTGTTTGTGATGCACGGCATTCGACAAAAGCATGTTGGCAGTCCATAATCGTAAAAGTCTAGCAGCTTCTCCAGGCGCTCAATGGAGATTAAACTGACAGAGTGAAACCATAAGACACTTTTAACGCGCAATTGTTTAGATTCGTCTATGTTTTTGTGCTTTCACTTTGCTGTTTTTGTTGATGCGGCGGTTTAAGAAAATATTTGCGATTTTTAACATTTCCACTAAAACTCGTAAAAAGTAGAAAACATAAATTAACGACTAGCATTCGCTTTGATATATATTTTTTTAGGTCAATTGTGTGTGTAAATAAAACATAAATGCGCCACCCATTGCAATTAACCACCTTTCCTCCAACTTTCCACAATGCCAGTGCGTCAGCGCTTCACCCGGCCTCCCCGCAGTCTGGCATGCCTTATTATCAATAGCAAAATTTAATGTCTTTTTAACATTGAAAGTGGCACATTTTTTCAGTGAGTCACATAATTGCTGTAAGTACGAAATATTTATACCAAGCTTTGTGTGTGTGTGCGTGTGTATTGAATATGTGTATATTCTTTTTAAAAAGGCGTAACACGTATCAATCGGCCAATTTGAGGCCCCACGCGCTACTCCCATAAAATACAACGAATTGGAACAACAAACAAAGGCATGCAAAAATACATACATAGATATGTAGGCCGAAGTACAAGCATTGTACCTACGTACATATTTACGTTCACCAAATTTAAGCTAAACCAAATTTTAATTGCGTCTTACTAAAAATTTTGCAAAACCCCATTGAAATCCATAAAGAGCACACCATACCAAATTAGCCAACCACATACACTCATACATATGTATGGAGATAGAAAAGTATGACAAAGGATGCCTCTTATGTATCAAGGACTTGTTTCGCAGACATAAATCTTTGTCAACGTTTGAACACAATAGTTTAAGGATTGAATGTACAAAGGCATACAGAACTTTTGTCAATTAAAGGACAACTTTATACTCTCATACACAAACATATGTATATACGATTGTACCCATATATATTATATACTATGTGGCTAACTATGTTGCTCATTCTTAATCGGATGCTTCCCAATTAAATAATGGCTACATTTAATATACAAAATGACCGGTTCTATGATTCAGCCGCCGCTGCTAATGCCATCTCCGCCATCGCACGGTGTATTGCGGTGTATTGGCGAGAAAATCTGAAGTTTTTAGATATTCCCAACTTCAAAAATGAAAATATGAAAAATGAAATGTGGACGCGATTATTTCAATGCCAGCCGGAGTTATCTAAGAGACTTGACTTCAAAACTACTGAAACAATTTCTGTTCATTAAGCGATTAAATAAGTCGTCATTTAGTGGAGTTTTTTTTGGAGAATTTGACTTAATTGTTTCAAATTTTTATAACTCTTCGTGTTGAGCAGGACTCCGAGCACATGGTCACTGCGACTAGGTCGTATGAGGCACGTTATCTATATCCAATTTTTGACAAAAACTGTTTTAAACACAATCTTGCCAATATTGCATCTAATATTGTTTTCCATCCGGTCTGTCAGAGCTGGTTTATCAGCAAATGCCGTTGAAAAAATGCAGTGAAAAAATTCTAAATGTTAGGAGAAAAATTTCCAATTTGTTAGAGTAAAATAATTACCAAAAATTACCCTCTAGCCATTAGCAAAACTATTTTGTAACTTTGAAATTTGGCATTTTTGACGATACTCTTGACACTGTGCGCCGCCGAAGTAGCCGACATTGTCTCCCAAGTAAACATAAAAAGGCTGCTGACCCGCTCGATTTTCGTTTCCTCTCGCCAACTACTCGGACAAATAAAAGTGAAATGGACGCACTAAAAGACAAGCAAAATACTCGAACAACTCAAATTTATTACATCGTTGTAGAGACTTTTATGACACTTGTTTGCACAACGCATCACTGCCGGAATGAAAATCTCCAAAATACCCACCCATCTGCAAGGTTCAGCTTAGGATATGCGAGTACGAGTATATGGGTATACGTTCAAATGAAGACATCATCGGCCAATTGACTTTTGGCTAGTCACAACAGTTTTTATGCTTTAACTCGATTATACGCGAACTCGTAATTGCCAGTGGAGACGAAGTAAACAAAAATCTTTCAAAATAAATATATACAAAATATGCATAACAAAATTTTTCGCTTCCAAGCCATAATACTACACGAGTGCTATGCATAATTAAGTAGCAGCTCCCTCATTTCAAACGCCGCTACAATTACCGTTTTGAGTTCGGTATCGTGTGTGTAACAAATATTCAAATAAGCGGTCACTTGAGTCAGAAGATGGCTATTGAAAAGTTTCAAGTGTGTGAGGTTTTTTTATTAGTTTTAGTTTTTGGTAACTGTTATAATGAGAAAATCTCGAGAAACTATAAAGACGTTAAATACGAAATTTCACTGTAATAAGTGGGTCCGGTTAATAAAATTCTTTAAAGAATTAATCTTAGCTCATGTTGCTGATTGCCTCCAGATATTTTATATATTTTTAAAATCTATGAGCCAACTATTAAAGAAAAACAAATTAGGAAGGGCTAAGTTCTGGTGCAACCGAACATTTTATGCTCTTGCAACTTTCAAGAATTAAATATACCTTAAGTTGCAAAACGTCCACCAGAGGACCGGACTGACATATACATAATTATGACAAAAGGTTTGTTAGTAAAACGAAAATCGTTATACATACATACATGTGTAGTATATGGGAGTTGGGGATAGAACTGACCCGATTTTATCTATTTTTGTCAATACCATATACAACTAATATGCCACATATTAATAAAATATTCTCTGAGATTCGTTAAGGAACTTCACATACCATCACCAATCATATGGAGTAAAGTCACCCGGATGCTATATGTTTGTTATATGGGGGCTAGATCAAGTTTTCGCCAAATTTTATCCATTCTAGGTACAAAGAAGCACTGTTATCAATAAAACACGCTTTTTCATTTTCATTTTGAGATAACTCACATGTTGGCCGATAAAGTCACCTGGAAGTTCTAAAATCTTTATATTAGGTATTCCCGTATTGACCCGATTCAATGCATTTTTGACACACAGATATACCATTATCAGAAAAAGACCGATATTAACTATACGTAGTGGGGTCCAAATGTTCGGTACAAATAGGCTTGAAGAGTTTATGTTCGATTTGAACAGTTTTTGGCCAAAGGTGGATTTTAAAGGATTTAATCGTGCAAAGCTTTATCTCGTTATATTAACTGCGTCTTTATTTATATACTAGATAGTGGAGGAATCAAAAGTAATTTAAAATTGTGTTGTATGGTAAGTAGGCGTGGTTGTACGAGCCAAGTCCTGAGATAAGAGATTATACCTAAAAGTGGGCGGTGCCACACCAATCGTCCAATTTTTACAAATGGTGGCATAAAGGCCTCTCATACCATCTTGGGAGTAAATTTTAATTTCTCTGGAGTGTTTCTTTATCTTGCCGTTATATGGGGAGTAAGCGGGATTATAATTTGATTTCATCCATTTTCACAATTTCGGTAGAAGTTTTTATAATATTTGTGCTCTGTGAATTTGGTTGTTGTAACTTTGGTGGGTTAGGATATACATACTATGTACTTAAGTTTATTAAAATATTTTCGTCCACAGTGGCTTCTTGCTACTGCAATCGAACCGAACTTCTTGAAATTCAACTTGAATCATTTCTAATAGAGTAGAAAGTGCTGAAGTAAATTCTTTTCCTGGCGAAGAATGCTAACACTTAAAAAAACATTTCATCAAGTAGGATGGGAGAAGAACTTTCAATTGGTATTTCGGATTAGGGTAATTTTTCCTAAAATTAATTGACTGGCGATTATGTATTCGTCAAATTTCACGGCGTTTAAATAACCATTTAATAAAAAGAAAAATATTTACATTTGTCTATTGTGGCTCTTTTATCTTAATTAATGCACAGCAAAATTTTCATATCAGCCCCATGGACAACAAACAAGCGTAGCAAATTAGTAGTTTTATTAACACAAATTATACAAGCATTATAGTGAGGTGTCACTTAAAAGCATACCCAGCTCATAATTAAGCATCCTTAATGCCGCAAGACTGTTTAAAGTCACGCCTCATTTAGCCAGCCAAAGTACGGGTTAAACACAAGGAGAAGTGGTGAGTGAGACAGAAAGTGTATGAGAACCATAAGTGCCTTAATGAAGCACACTTGAAATGCTGCATGCAATGTGATTGTTGCTATTGGTTGATACATCCTCACCAAAAATGTACGCACATATGCAAATATTCACTCATACTAACGCACAAATTTAGAATTGCAATGATGGCAGTCAAAACAAAAGCTTGTTTACAAAATATGACTGTTAATAAATCGGATATACCGCAGTCAAAAAGACAAACAAAGAGATAGGCGCTCCTACATTTGACCTATTTCGGCAGTCGACATTTATTATCATGTTCTTTATTTATATCGTCTTTGCATAGATAGATACGTACAAACAAATGCGGAACGTAAGTTAGTCCACATTTTATGATATTTTTTTACTAAACAAATATGGATTACGCGCAAATAGAATTTTTGAGCTAATCATTTTTGACGCACGTACTCATTTAGTACAACTTGTAAATTTATAGGTACACGCGTATGTCTGCGCATAAAACGCGTAGGCGTGAGATACTACATATCTTTGTGGTATGGTACTTTTATTTTCTTCATCCTTTTGGATTATTCGAACATTCCATTGACATCACTAAAGCCCATAAAATAGCGCCTGTCATATTGTTGAATCACTTTGTGCAAAATATATAGCCATTCATAGAAGTAGAAATTTCTCATCTACATACATATGTACATTAGGGTGTGCCAAATAAATATTTTAAATATTTTTTCAACGCTTATTAACTCAAATGGCAATGGCTCAGGCAATTACCCTGTCTAATTAAATTAAATGAATTATATACATTTTTAATATTTTTTCAACGCTTACTCATTCAAATATTTTTATTTGATGTAAAAAAATTGTCACCGAACATGATCCCAATTGCTTAACTCTAAGCAGTCGCTATTTTTATTTAAGCTCGCATTTAAATAACATGAAAAAAATATTTTTTATTGAATTACCCACAATTAACACAATTTTTTACAAATAAAAAAACATTTTATATTCTAAAAGTTAAGTATTTTCGCTTTACTAAGCCCCCAGTCAAAGTAATTATGTATGTATAGTACATTTATTTTCACAAGAAGAGTATTTACACCCATTTTAAAATTACGAAATTTTGAATTTTGTATGGAAAGTTGAAAAAACTTTAAACTTTGTTTTGAAGCACCCTTATGTATACACCACTACATATGTATGTATGTATGTATGTATGTATATTGCTTTCTAGCGATATTGCTTTACTGGGGATGTTTTAGCGTTTTATGGCATCCTGAATAGAGAACTCGATAAAAATGTTGTCTAAATAATTTATGTGAATAAAAAATTTGCCTGCCATATACAAATTATAAATATGTAAACAAAACGTTTTTGTTTATAATTAACAGGTAAAGCGTTGGCGAAAGGTGTTCAGCACATTTTGATAGTAATTAAATAATGAAAATTATGCTATGCGCATAGAATAAAGAAAATATTGATAATATAATTATCAAAGAGGTTAAAAAAATGGCTATAAACTAAAATTTCAAGCCTTTGTAGAAAATTATTAATAATATTTTTTATTACAGAATACAATATTTTTATTCGAGTTCTTACAGAGATGTGTTTTTTTCATTCAAGGTTATTTGCCACTTTATATTAAAATATCTCGCGCTTAGCTAAATCCCAATTAATTGATTAACAATACACTATGTTAAGAGTCTTCGACAATTTACTGCCTGACTCTTGCAAAGAAAAGAAGAATATTTTAAGTAAAAAGCAATGTTGATAATGAAATCCATCTGTTGAGTTGTAGCGTCAAAAAATTAGAAGTATTATCATCGAAATATAAAACATTCTCACAAATATTCCTTTAAAGCTAACTTCAGAAATAAAACATCGACGTCAAAGAACTTTTAAAAATACCTAAACACCTCTTCGAAAATATTTTGAAATGAAAACTTCACTTTTCAAAATGATACCTCATTCGGCAGTTTGGAATAAAAAACAGCATATTGCTTTAAGCAGATCCTGAGCATATGCAAAGTATTATAAATATCAACTGACACAATATAAGTGCTGATTATCGTCTTCAATACAGGCCCTTTTGAGACAATACAAGCTGTCACAGCGTTTAATCCAATTTTCAATATACTTGTAATAACCTCGGCTGGGATTCAGAGATCTATAGCGAATTTTGATATAATGAATGTACGTTGTCAAATATCGCTTTTGCGATCTCTACTCGATGCCGTTTTTATAAGATTCGAGTTTATCATTGACACACTTCATACCCAAAACTTTAATTAAAATGTGTTGAGTCAATCCATAAGGGATGTTGAGATCCTCTGATTAGCAGGCAAAACCATGATTTTCAAACACTGTTTCCTGAACTCTTTCGATGTTATATTCAATAACACAGATAGCCTTGCATGAAGCAAGTTTTTTATGATTTCACATCCTTCACTGAATACCTTGTGCCATTCTAATACTTGTGTTTGTAACAGAGTAGACTCTCCAAAACACCTCTGCAATATTTTCAACGATTCTGTAGCCGTGATTGCACTGAAAAAAACTAAATATCAATCAAATTCGTTGTTAAATTTTTTTCATGGTAAAACTCACCAGACACTTTTCGCGCTATAATAAAACAAAGGCTAAACACTCGAATAATTGATAAATGGAAATCAAAATTCCCACGAACATAAAAACGGTTTTACCAATATAGGAATACAAATTTTGTATCGATTGGGCTTGCACCCGCAGTATATGGATTAGCCTGAGTACAATTTGATATCATCCACAGAACTCTTTCTTCTTTAGTCGGATTGGTTCATGTGTTCGATGTGTACCCAAGTAGAAAAAATAAAGTCGAAGTTCTCTATAGAATGGTGCGGTCGAAACAACTCAGTGGTTTTTTACTGATATTTAGCCTTTCAGGGAAACTTTTGGTAAAAAATTAGTCGCTTTTTAATAGACTCTGAATGCTTCGCTGATATACAAAGATTTATTTTATCTTGAAGAATATTGGCTCCACGAAAAACGTGATTGAAATTGTGCGAATGTGGTCTTCCTGGATTAAGCCAAAAAACTTTACCTAACCTAAAAATCGTATGAAAATTAGAAAAGCTAAGAGTTGAAAAAGGGAAGTTGCTTAAAACATAATTAAACAACAAACAGATATAAAAAGTAGTTTAGAAAGCTATATACATACATTAGGGTAGGTTAAAAACGAATGTTTATTTTTCGTGTGGTTGATAGACACTCCTAAGAAAGGCTTTCCAAGTATGAGCTCTTTATTGTAACGGGCTTAGCTTAGAAAATTCAGCTTAGAAATTTGTATATCGCTTCCAACTTCTTGAAAAAATATTTCGTTTTACAGGTTTTATGGGAAATTGAATACTCTTCAAAATGTCCTTAACTGTTTCAAAGATATTAACGGTTGAAGTTAGACTATTTTAAGACAAATTGTTTTTCTTAGAAAACCGTTAGGCTGGGGAGCCTTCCTTAGAGGTGTTTATCAGCCAAATTTCACAGTACGAAGCTAGAAAAAATATTCGTTTTTACCCTTTATAATATAACTGCATACTTTTATAGCTAAATGTTATAAATGGTATTTTCGTGTTCACATTTTTTTTTTTTTTGAAAAGTATATAAGTATTATAAACCTTAAATATGCATTTAGCAAAAAAAACTTGCTAACACTTTGCAGTCGGATCACTTTTATTTAATAAATGAATTAAAATGGTGCTTAAAATGATCTCAAATACAAATCCAAAATCAAAAAAAAAATAATTTTGTTACTATAAATGAATACTGGTAATGATCGAAGGACTAAACAAAATTATGATTTTTTTTTTCTCAAACGGTGGCTTCCTAAAAAAGTTGCTTAGGAAAAAATTACACCTCACACTTAAAAATTGAAATTATTTTCAAAAATTGATTATCTTCGATTATTATCTCGACAAATATATCTAAGAAGGTCGTGTAAAATTTTCAAGTCAATATGTAGGTCCAGCCGTTTCAGAGAAATTTTCTTACGACTCTGAAAACAGCGTTTCGAGAAAAACTCGTTAAACGTTTTGACATAAAGTTAAAAATTCTTACAATTCGCTCTTATTTTCGAAAATATATGACGATCCATATATATGCGAAAAAATTTTAATTTTTTCAAACTCACAAGTGAATATACATACATACATAACTCCTTAATAAGCATATTTTATCACTTCTATTAACCTTCAAGCCGTCGCGCTACGTCTATTCGACCGCATTCAGTACATTTTCGCTGATAATATTTATAATTCTCATCGCATCGCATGCATGTCCTAAGTAGCTTGTTTTGGTTTCACTATCCACCAAATAAACAGTTTATACTTACTCCCCGCGCCCCTCTTACTGGACGGAGTACAATTGTTTCATTCACGGGGCAATGAATGTTATCTCGGTAAAGACACTGATTTTGAAGAAATCTAATTCAAAGATGATGTTATTTTAATTATTTGATTTCATGAAGCCAACTGATTTTATAATTTTATTTTTTGATATTAGTTACTAGATATTCATAGCTAATTTCTAGCACCTGTGAGGAATTTTTGCTTCTACACTTGGGTTTTTAATCCAAAAAGAAATAAAGCTCTTTATTTCATATTATAACTTAGCTTTAATACAAATTTAATTTTTTTCGACAAAATTATGTTTTATAAAAGTAAAAAAAAAATCTTAATTACACACACATAATGAATTAAGAGTGCAATAAAAAATATACTCATCCAATAAAATAAATAATGTTCTGCCGAACAATCAATAGTAATAATTTATGTAAATTAAACCAAAAAATCTTGTCATCCGACGCACACACAAACAAGGCCGAATTTCCGACTGCTTATCTGAGCTGGTATTGCAGCATGTAATAATACATTTATCGCTGAGAAAAATCTAAGTTTTACATGTTGCATTCCATGTAGCTCGTCATAGTTATTGAATGTTTTTGCAATAATATCAAGTTCATATTTCATTACATTGACGTCATTTGCTCACTCACTCAATCATTAACACCATTGGTTTTGCGGTTGTGTTGATTTAAGGCCTAATGATTGCCGCCACCAACTTTTGGCAGCTAAAAATTACACATCATTTTTCATCTAAGCAAATTACGTGCAACAAAAATATCAACTAGACACAAACACTCATGGAAGACATACATATTTTATGGAGGCAATGCATGCAGCTGTATGTTTGTGTAGCAACCACACAAGTGGCTTGCACTTGCGCAGCCTCGAGGCTTTCCGAAAGGCTATCGCACAATAGACACTCAACTGCCTGTCAGCGAGCATAATTTCAAGTGCCATCAGCTGGTGTAATCATTAACATGCAACGTGTCACGCCGCCAAACACTTATTCTTCACAATATTTTGCACCAACTTGCAGCGCTGCGCCGCTGGTTCACCAGCACCCGCCTGTCACTGGGTGAGCATAAGTCATGTCGCCTTCGTGGTAAGCGGAGCATAGCCGCCACACAAATGCGACTTAATTTTCACTTAACAATTTTTTTTGTTGTTATCTCATAACCGCCAAACAAAATGCCAACAATTTACACAAAATCAACCGGTTGCAATGGGGCATACACATATATACATACATACATATGGTAAATTCTAACTTATTTTATTTACTTGACTTTTTGAATTCACTTAACTAACCGCTTGCTAATTTGTGTATATTTTTCTATGTTTGAATGCGCGTTGATTATTTTAAATTTGGCGTATCAGTCAAAATGTGGTTTTCCCGCGTTACTCGCTTTCCACTACCGGCAACTCGACTAACGCACACAACTAAATGCGCTTACTTGCACACATACATGCTTATGCGTGTGTGCGTTTATTTCGTATTTCAATCTTTCCGTTTCGCCGAGTTTCGTTAACAACTCGGAATTTTTGCGCTTTACCGTTAATGGCAACCGTATTGCTTCGATTTTCCCAATAGACTGACAAGCGTTTGCCACCAAAGCATATCAGTGGCCGCCGGCAGCCGTCGCCAACAAATGCGAATTCGCTAGCTGCGGCAACAACAACCGCCAGCAGCTGACAACTTGAAGTCAACGTTGGTAGGCAAGTAAGCGAGCGATTGTTGTTGGCCGGAATACAGTGGCACAGGAAAATTTATTTTTTTATCTTTAGTTAGTTATTTATTATTTCTTACAATATTTTTTTAGTTAGATACTTATTATTTCTTTGTATTAGTACTGCCATCACAATTGCTTATGTAAAAAATTTTAATTTTAAGGATTTTAGTTTTATGAAATTATTTAAAGTCCAAATAATTTATTATGCATATATAATACGCTATTTACCAATTAACTTAACAATTTATTAAAATGTTAAATTAAAAAAAAAAATAATTTTTTAATATTATTTAAATTATTATTGGCTGAATTCTGCACAAGTCACTGCATTTGGCAACCCGAACTAATGAAGCTTTTATAGCTTAGTGTTATAGCTGAAAAAAATTGAAGCTTTTAAGTTCGCCAAACAACTTGTAAAGCTCTGTAAATGTCGTTATTCCGATTTCAAAGCTTGCAAATACACACATACATACATATATACATTATATGTATGTATGTATATCTTCACTCTTGATAAAAAGCCTTGTTTCTACTTTACATACATACATACATATTAATATCTACTGAATAATTTTATGAATGAAATACGTGCTTGCGATTATTCCGCGTAAAAAAAGCTAAAAGCACAAAAAAACACCAATTCATTAAGCTTTCGGTGGCTGTGTGCTCATACATATATACATACTACATATTTATTTTGTTTACGTTTTCTGTGATGATTATAAAAATTGTCATTAACACACTTCTGGGAAGCACGTATCATCATTGAATTTGAAAAAAATAGTGAGAACTTATTTGGATCTACAGATTCGTCATCTTAGATGATTCGATAGCCCTACGTTAATTATAGTTCTTGCTAGAGATAAGAATTAATTGCATTCGTTGAATATTTATGGGGAAAACTAGTGATTATTCTTTACTTCTTTAGGAATTCAGTATGGTTGTTTTCCAAATGAGTTTAAGAAAATATTTTATTGGCACACAGACAAAAATACATTGAACATAAATTGTCTTATTATTCATCACCGTAACATCATTTTCCATTCTTCATTCATTGAAAACAAATACATATTTATATGTACATATATTAAATATGCTTCGAAACTTCGTATAATTACATAAATTAGAAGTCATATCACTTCGCTGTCAAAGTTAAAAATGATACATCAAAGTTTTACTACATGGGAAGAGAGAGCCACATACATATACAAAAATCAATGATACTTCATTCAATTGTTCTTAAGTTATAAGACTCAAAGGAACACATAGGCCTTATCATTCACGAATTTTTACAAATGAAAAGCAAAGCTTTTAACGGCTTGCTGCGTTTTTTGACTTCTATCAAAGAGTCAAACGTTCATAGGACAATGTGGCACTAGAATATACACAAAGGTTCAAAATTTCAACGGAAAACCTCTGTGAAATATGTTACGTACGCCGCTGAACACACAACCATTGTTCAACAACTATCTCGAACAATTGGTATTGTGAAAAATTGTGAATGAAATACGTGCTCGTGTTATTGGATCGATGGAATGTTAGACCAAATTCTAATGACGAATAGTTTTCAGTGAGAGTTTTGGATGTACAAGGTGCGTTCCAAAGTAAACAGGACTTTAAAAAGCAACAGAACAAATGGTTTTTCGGCAAAATCAATTTATTGTATACAAATTAGTCTCCCTCTGCTTCAATACAGCTTTTTGCACGGTCCAAAAGCAAAGGCCGGTATGGCCGCCAGTATGTAGGTTCAAGCCTTTTGAATGGCCTCTACGTCTGCATAACGTTTTCCTTTCATGGGCAAATGCATTTTTCCGAAAAGAAAAAAGTCTCACGGGGCCGGCCATATCAGGTGAATAAGGGGAGTGGTTAATGGTTAAAATGTGATTTTGGTCAAATAATCGTCCTTCGAATGTTGGATTCAGAGCAATTTTTGGTCGTCAGTCAATTTGTGCGGAACATACATACCTTTCGTAAGCCCAAATGTTCAGTCAAAATGCGATAAATCGATGTTTTGGAGATGTTCAATTCCATTTCCATGAATTTCCATGATGATTTCGGCTGATTTTTGATGAATTCACTCACAGTTTCAATGGAATTTGCGGTGATCACGGATTTTGATTGGCCCACATGTTGATCGTCATTTATGTCCTCACGACCACTTTGAAAACGTTGAAACCACTCGTGCACTCTGCTATGGGATAGGCAATCATCGCCAAAAACTTGTTTCATCAATTGAAACGTTTCGGTAAAAGTTATACCAATTTTAAAACAAAATTTAATGTTGGCTCTTTGTTCGAAGCTCATTTTCGCACCGATAACACAAACATACTGACACTTAAAACGCAATAACTTCACCTCCAATTGATGAAATGTCATGAAATTCTCACTGGACAATCGATAAAGATATCAGATTCTACATATAGATGGCACCAACAGGGGGTCCAAAAAGTCTTGTTTACTTTGGAACACACCTTGTATAGTTTTTAATTATATGTATAAGCTTTAGTGGTAAGAAATTTGGTTTCAGTATTCCTTTTTTTCATTTCTTTATTTTATATTGGAACTAAAAGAAAATTCGCCGATTTTGTCAATATGTTTTATTAAATGTATCAGTTTATACTTTCGCAACATGTTCCAACAGCGTATTATTATAAATGTGTCATTGTGACAAAAAAGTACTCGGAAATTGTAAATAAAACCCATAATATTTAATTATTCTTCGATATTTATTCTGCCGGCTTCAAAGTAATCCCCACCAGATACGTAACGATTTTTATAGTCCTCGAGCCACTTTTCATAAGCACTTTTTGGGATGGTCTTCAGCTCTGTGCAGAGAACTTTGTGTTACCTTTTCGATTGACTGAAAACGGATTCCACGGAGCGGCAATATCAGTTTGGGGAACAAGAAAAATCACACGGAGCCAAACCTGGTGAAAATGGTAGTTGATCGATGGGATTCATTGGGTTTTGGCTTTAAATTCGGTCACAAAATATGTCCAGCTCTCTTTCCATCTCTCTAACGCTTGCCTTTCAAGCACCATATTGTTTACGTTTTTGATATTTTCATTAGTTGAAAAGGCCGAAGGTCGTTCAGAACGAGGCATGCTTTCAACAATCTCTCGACCGTCTTCGTAGGCTTTGTTACACTCTCGTGTTTTGGATAAGTCTTTTCCAATATTCGCAACGATTGTTTGCGGGCACGAATATTTTCCATAAAATTAATAAATATAATAATTTTACAGTTTCGTTTAAAGTTCAAAAATTAATTTTATTTGCAATAATCAATAGTTATGATATTTTAAGTAATTTTATAATGGTAAGTCGATCTCTTATTACTTAATCATCAAGTCTTCAAAATAATTCCCTTTTTTTTGGACTCTTTGTAAAATTTCTATGTGGTTTTTAATACTTTAAATACTATATCATATACTTCGGTTTTTTTTATCCTTATTTGTTTTTTTTTTGTGCGACTTTAAATCCTTAAGTGCCGATCCGAACGACTTTACTATAATTCTTTTTCAAAAAACTATCGGAATTGGGTCAAGGCTTTTCGACGCGATGCAAGATGCCAAATATGTGAATCCCAGTACTTACGGTTGAGCTTTCGCAAAAATGTGTGATATGATTGAATTTGTTTACATATGTACATGAAAAAGCAAACGTAAGCACCTAATTTTCTGTTGTTCACCAAATATTTTATCTTGCTTGATTTATTTAATAGATTTTATATACGGATGTCTTTCTTTGATCTATATTTCGTAAAGAAAGATTGTCGCAAACAGACTTAGACTTTGAGTCTCAATAATTTGCGTCCCGACTTGTGTATTTTTTGTACAATGTACACTCAAGATCAAATTTGAGCCTTAGTGGGCCATTTAAACTATGCGCCCAAAACGAATAGATAAATATTTTTTCGGTGCAATCCTTTTTATATTTGTGTGAAGTTTGTTCTTTAGTATTCACACACTATTAGTGTGTGTTTGGCCGCTACTGCTCGCATTTGATCTTGAGTCAACAGCCTACAGTCAATATACCATATACAAGGTGTGCTCCAAAGTAAACAGGGCTTAAAAAAACAGAACAAATGGTTTTTTTCGGCAAAATCAATTTATTTTATTCAAAATGGTCTCCTACTGCTTCAATATAGCATTTTGCACGGTCCAAAAGCATGTCGAACGGGTGCTCTAGCTCGTTGGCCGGTATGGCCGCCAGTATGCCGGTTCAAGCCTTTTGAATGGCCTCTACGTCTGCATAACGCTTTCCTTTCATGGGCAAATGCATTTTTCCGAAAAGAAAAAAGTCGCACGGTGCTATATCAGATGAATACGGGGAGTAGTTAATGGTTAAAATGTGATTTTTGGTCAAATAATTGTCCTTCGAATGTTGGATTCTGAGCAATTTTTGGTCGTCAGTCAATTTGTGCGGAACAAACCGTGCACACACCTTTCGTAAGCCCAAATGTTTGGTCAAAATGCGATAAATCGATGTTTTGGAGATGTTTAATTAAATTTCCATGAATTTCAATGATGATTTCGGCTGATTTTTGATGAATTCACTCACAGTTTCAATGGAATTTGCGGTGATCACGGATTTTGATTTTAGCCCACATGTTGATCGTAATTTATGTCCTCACGACCACTTTGAAAACGTTGAAACCAATCGTGCACTATGCTACGGGATAGGCAATCAGCCGCAATCATCAATTGAAACGTTTCGGTAAAAGTTTTACCAATTTTAAAACAAAAGTCCTGTTTACTTTGGAAAACACCTTGTATTATTGAAAAATATTCGATATTTTTAGTTTTGCGGCAGTTTGATCAGCAAAAAAATTGCAACATATTTAAATTAATTACTACATGGTTTGCCAAACACTATTTGAAAAATAAATTTAATTAGTAGGAAATACATATATTGTAATATTTATTGAGTCATGCCATCTAATATGAATCGTAATGCTCTGGTATGTAATTAGTAGCACTCATTTATACTGCTACTGGAATTAATAAGAAATCACCAACGAGGTTAAGTCAAACATAATAAATTATTTACTGAACTGAGGAAAAAACGAAATCTACAACATTCTTTTCTTTTTTTAATTCTCCTTGTTTGCTTATAATTATGTAAATAGTAATATAATATGCATTTACTTTTCAATAATTATGGAACATTAGTACCAGGCGAAGTAAAAAGCTGAGACAACCTGTCGGTATGTATGAATGTAAACGAAGTGGCCGTACGCAACGTTCGTTTAAGTCAGTTTTTTTTGCTTACGCTAGTTAGATTGCGAACATTTTGTTGCATTGCATATTTTTATATTTTTTTCTTTGACATTCACCATTTTCTCCGCTTTTTGCACACATGTCAAAACACCAACTTTAATGCTGGCTTAATCATTTAATTAGCTGTGCAATAATAATAAATTGACATTAAAATTTAGAAAAATGTATTTTTCACACTTCAGTACACACCAAAGCCAACGCTTAATGTCAACTCCAGATAGTTCTCAGCTAACCAACACTTAATATATTGTTTATACAGCGTTTACCAATATGGATGACAGCTCTTGGCGGATATGTTTATGTACGGATTTGTGTAAAGTTTTGTCTATGTATTTAGGAAGTTTTGCTATTTCAACATGCCACGTTTCACTTTGGTACAACGCTTGTGATTTTTCTAAGACTATTGCGCAAATTTCCATTCATCGAAAAATCATCTTCTTTTCCTCTTCTATTATACGCATGGACACATTGCGTATAAAATTTGGCGATTCGTTAATTTCGAGAAATGGCCCAGTCTAATGGACGCCATTATCATATGATTGAACACCTCTAGATTATTTGCATCTGGGAGTATATTAAATAAAAGGATTACGCCAATCAACCAGCAACGCTCGAAGAGCTTGAAGACAACATTCAGCACTATAGCCGAAATGCAGCATCGGAAATTAACGTAAATTGGTGGAGATATGCAAACAGAGATATGGTGATCATTTGGCCAACATTTTTTTTTTCAAAAAAAAAACCACAGAACCAATTTTGATCCAATTTGAGTGTTTTATTTCATTTTAACATCACGTCGCTCTTATTGGTAGACCCTTTACAAAAGCCTGTGTGTATTTTTAGTATATTTTATTTATAATGCTCAAATCAAGGTAAAATAAAAACTAATCAGCGATCTAAACTGAGGAGTGATCTATACCAATAAATTAAATTTACATACAAAGGCAATCTATTCAGTTATTCTATTTTCCTCAAAAAAAAAAAAAAACCAGGCGGGATATAGACACACATACCATATACATTCAAGTGTATGATTACCTTATTTATATACATTAAAATCAAGTGAATGAAGTGTTTATATTAAAATGGCAATAACCACAACAAGTCCAAGTTCAAGCCTCGTCAAGTGGATTGGGCGATGACAATTTTGATATAAATAAAGAAGTCAAAAGTAGGTTCATACACATACAATACTATGTGATATGATTAACAGTAATTAGTGTAAATTGATTGAGATTTGAGACGCAAATGTGGGCTTGAAAATACACTGTATGTAGTATGTGACATTAATAAATGAAATATCTATTTAAAAGGACAGTAATGTATAACTTTTGATTATATTATAAACAAGCGTATGTGTATTGATGAAGTTTTAATGGAATGACATTAACATATCTTAATTTTTTAATTGGCTGTTATCTTGTTCACAGTTGTTAATTAGCAAGTAGTAATATATGAACAGTGACTGTCGAAATAGACAGAAGAATAGTAGTTTACAAGCGCAGTATCTGAAGCATTGAGCAACATTAGTAGCTAATTTAAACAGGAAATCAAACCGATAGTTCTTTTGCTATTTATCGATGGCAACTGTATATCGTATAATGTCTTTATTCCAAGGCACTGATAGATCTCCTTTCTCTAAATTGAGTAAAAAGCAAAAAAAGCGTATGGATCCGGTGGTGATTAGCAAAAATACAAACGAAAGCTCATAAAAATTTTAACGAACCTGTCACTGTGTATTGACTGTCGTAGCCTTGGCACCTCTATTGCGAAAGGCTACTGGATTATAGTTGCCGGTACACCAGCATTGAATACTTTAACACGATTTTTTTCGTAAAATTACTAAATTGCTATGCGTTGATTCAGATTTACAAATTGATGTTAAAGAATTTGAAAAACTGTTTACAAACTATCAATTTCTATAAATGCAATGTTGCGACACAATCCACTTTTAATTAGCATTTGGTATACTGTTATCGAATGGCAACTATTCTTGCTTTATGAAGGGAGCAACATACAGGCGTCTAAATCGATACAATCTTTAAAGTACTGAAAGTACAAAATTATTGAATACTCCACAATTATAGGCCGCTATTATAAACACATACTATTACATACTATAATTGAAATTATAAAGTATATAAAAATCAAGAAAGAAAACGTTAACTTCGTTTAAGGGGTTAGGTGAGTTTCAGAAGTAAAAAAAGGTATTTTTATGATTTTTTTAATATAAACAATCATATATTTCAAAAATATAATATGGCATATCAAAGGTTCATATTTGAACAATGTCGCCTGAAATTTTTATATAAAAATGTAGAGAATTTAGCCGTTGAGTCCTCATCTCCCTGGGTGTCTCACCAAAAAGGTGCTCTCGCCGTGGACACTATTACTTATTATTGGTTCATCTAAAATTAAAAAACCAAAAATGTTATGTTAGTAAATATTTAATATAAATCTACTATTTGAACGAAGGAAAGGAAGGAAAAAAAATTAAAATTTTTATTCTTTCTCAGATTTTGAACAAAAAATATAATAAAAAATATTTTGCCGTTAAAATTAAAATTTTTAGAATGATATTACTTTTATATACAATACTGAAAAGAAACGTATTACAAAATAAACCCCGTCAGAAAAATTCATGAGTTTTATTTAAGTTATTTATTTGTAAATGTGTACATACATATGTATGTGTGAACTATTTTCACGTGCTGCAAGCGAATAAACAAAAGCGGCTCTGCATGAACTCTCCCATATACAGGTTTTATTTTAGCTGTCAATAACGTTGTGCCGGGGATTTCCAAATAGTGTCTGTCAGCACTGAAAAGTGAATAGCGTTTAGTGAAACGTGTTGGTCACATTTCTTCAACAGCAGGTGCGGTGCGCCGACGCCGACGCAGACGTAGCCAAAAGCACCAACTCATACATATTTATTAATATTAAAATACTTATTTCGTGTGTATATGTATTGTATTTAATTTTAAAATATTTTAGAAGACGAAAAATTGCGGTTATGTACCATATGTACCTGTGATGCATATATGAAAGATGAAAATATAAATGCATAAGATGCTAATGAAGGAACAACAAAATAAACATGTGAATAAGAAGTAATTACGTAAACATTTTACACAAAGGCAGGTTTGTTGAACTTTATTGAACCTTTTGTTTTGTGTAAGTGGTTTCCATATGGCCCCAATTTAATAAAGAAAGGATGCCTGCGAATCAATTAAATAATTTTGCGACTTAATAAAAAAGGAAAAAGCGATTTCAGGTGAAAGCCGGGAAGTAATTTCTGAAATTATACAGAAATATGCATTTGTATGTATTTATACATAACAAACATTAAATATTTGCATTATACATAGTGATATTTTTAAGATTAATTGTTTGGTTGTCATATTCATTTTGTTTAAAGAGTAATTTATGTATTGTAACAGAGAGTTTTGGGTATATGATGCCGGCCAAAAATCACCAAAATTTTAGTAAAATTCCCAATTTTTTTAAAAGCTACCTATTTGTAGGTTTTTGAAGTTTTTTACTGTAAGCACGACAATATCTTCTGGTAGAACATTTTGGAGAAGACCGAAATCTCTGTCGCAGTGGGCCTTTATTAACGTTATCGGCGATGCCGTGTTATTCGAAAAATATCTCATATTTTTCTTCAAAAATTTACAACAATTGGTGAATATTTTTCTTTTGTTATCTTATTTAATTATATAAAATTTTTAGAATATTGTTATAAACGCTCAACTTGTTGCGCGATCGAAGTCAACTGAATAACTGAAATTTTACTCAGGACACATTGATTACATCTTTCCAGAAATGACGTCGGTGGTCGAGTTTTGAATATTTTCCTTAAAAAATCGCAACATCTTAGTAAAATATGTATCTTTGGAATAATGAAAATATTTAATTTTTTATGTGAAAAATAAATTGAAATAGGCCGTTTTTTGCTCGAGTAAATCCATGTAACACCTTTGTTTTAATAGATTTTGCATGCAACAAGATTATAAAAAAAAATATGTAAGTGCTTATACTGTCTGCGATTGCAATTGCGTTCAAATTGCACAGTTGTCCAAATTAATAACATGTCTTCATTACAATAACGACGTCGTATGTACATAATTGTAACCTGCCACAATCTCGCTCCACCATACATGCAATAAAAAAATTTGCTTAATTCGAATTGCTTCCATCAAAAAGTCATTAAGTTACTATTAATAAATTGAACATACTTGTATGTATATATCGTCACCTAAAGTGCAAAATAACGTAACAACATTTTGGAAAATTCACAGGGTAAGGAGTGAAACACGTTATAAAATGGAACATGAGTGAAACAAGGTTTAAATATTGGTTAAAACTGGGTTATACCTAATAATATAAAATGTTGGACTATGTACTTATATGTATGAAATTGGAATTAGTGGATCGTAATCAATGACACACTCAATTTCGAATTTTTTGATGATACGTTATTTTGCATTTTATGTAGGTGACGATGTGTAGTTATGATTGAAAACTCAATGAACATAAGCGATTTATGCATTCGAGTGCTGCTACAATGATATTATTGTGTTGTTAATGCTACATATGGGGTGTGGTAGAATAGTATGTATGTACATTACTAATAAACAGATTTAATGCAACTGTTCATTTGTTCAATTTGTATCATATAAATGTGTAATTTAAATTGCCAACTTGATGTAGGAACCTTATATATGTATGTATATTTATAGATTATGTACACAGATTTTTAAAAATATAACAAACATTATCATTAAGCCCTCTTCTTACTCGCAAGCTTCTTCTCACTCTTCTCAAAAAATTTAAATTTAAATAACAAACATTATCATTAAGCCCTCTTCTTACTCGCAAGTTTCTTCTCACTCTTCTCAAAAAATTTAAATTTAAATTATTTTATTACAAGATTTAAATTCTTTTTCTTCTTTTTTCGTTCCAAAATAAACAGGACATAAAAAGCAGAGCAAATGGTTTTTTCGGCAAAATCAATTTAGTTTATTCAAAATAGTCTCCTTCTGCTTGAATACAGCTTTTTGCACGGTCCAAAAGCATGTCGAGCGAGTGTTTTAGCTCGTTGGCCGGTATGGCCGCCAGTATGTCGGTTCAAGCCTTTTGAATGGCCTCTACGTCTGCATAATGCTTTCCTTTCATGGGCAAATGAATTTTTCCGAAAAGGAAGAAGTCGCACGGTGCCATATCTGGTAAATACGTGGAGTGGTTAATGGTTAAAATGTGATTTTTGGTCAAATAATCGTCCTTCGAATGTTGGATTATGAGCAATTTTTGGTCGTCAGTCAATTTGTGCGGAGCAAACCTTGCACACACCTTTCGTAAGCCCAAATGTTCGGTCCAAATGCGATAAATCGATGTTTTGGAGATGTTCAATTCCATTTCCATGAATTTCAATGATGATTTCGGCTGATTTTTGATGAATTCACGCACAGTTTCGATGGAATTTGTGGTGATCACGGATTTTGATTTTCCCA